>NC_142591.1:60010734-60329484 GCF_965207765.1 Zootoca vivipara
CTATCCAGAAAGTCTGGTGAATTATCTGAACAGTGTGGGATAGGGCATTGCAGGACTCTTAATCTGGAATGCTGATCATGACAGTGTTGCTGGGAAAGACTCTTTGGTCAGTCCTTTGGGGGCTACATGCCAACAGTGGGTGAGTCATTTCATACTGTCAGGAGTATGGGCAGGAATCAGGCTCTGGGGCCTGTAGTGCTTTGCAGGACTGGGGCCTGCCTCAGCTTGTGCTGGAGAAGCAGGGAGTGGCCACTCAGGTGAGGCCTCAGCTTGTGCTGGAGAGGCAAGGAGTGATCACTCAGGTGAGACCACTTGATCTCTCACTGCACCTGGTGGCAGGAGCTGGGAGGGATAAAAGCTCAGCATTTCCCTTCAGCTCTTTGCCGCAGCAACGCTATCCCTGCCTGGTTGCATCTGGTCTCTTGCTCCTTGGACCCTTGCCTTGCCGACGCCTTGATCCTCGACCCTTGGACCCTTGCCTTGCCGACACCTTGATCCTCGACCCTTGGACCTTTGCCTTGCCGATGCTTTGCTCCTTGACTCCCAGACCTTCACCTCTGCCTTGCTCCTTGACCCTGCGACTGCCTGCTGCTGGACCCTCAACCCTGCACCTGTTCCTGCTTCTACACCACCATCTTGCCTCTGGTCCTGACGTCCTCAGCCAGGGCTTCAACCGCCCACCGACCGGACCGTGACACATACCCTTGTATGCAAATACATACAAGATATACACAGGGCCTTTCCTCAGTTGATCTGTGCACTCTCCATTTCTCAAATGAGAAGTCTAGTGACTGGGGCTATTGGTCTGACTCAAAAGCAAAGTCAAGTATACATTGGCCCAAGATATGCCCCCCCCTTTTTAATGGCACAGAGAGTTCTTCAACTTATTGGTGCTTTTAACCTAGCAGCAGATCTTCTTAATGACTTCTGAAACTAACATGCTATTTTTAGAACTTCCCAATTATTTACATCCTAGTGTTTCTCTGGGCCTGGAGGTGTAATGAGGTCAGTAAAAAAAAGACACTCCATTATTAGGGATTTTTAATCTTCCGCCATGTACTTATGACAGATTGGGATAGGGAAGCTGTTAGTTCTGGAACTTGCATAGTGCAATGCAGTAGAGAAATATAGGAATTATAGGAGGTTTTGTTTTGTTTTGTTTTGTTTTGTTTTTGCAATCCTATGCATGTCCACTGCTCAGATGTAAGCCTCATTGTGTTCAATGTTATTTATGACAGGAGTTAAGAATGTATAGGATTACAGCCAGAAAATAATATATGTGTTGCAGTGGACTTTAAGAAAGATATTTATCCCTTGGCTGTCTTCATGTGCTTTGAAAACTGTTGTTACCACTGGTTTTTATTGTTGTTTCTAATTCAGAAATATGCCAAATCACACACTTAAACCACAGTGGGTCTCCTTATTCTTTATTCTGTATTCAATATGGGAGAGCCAACCCTGTTACTCTCCTGACCTGAGAGTTGAATAAGGAAATTCTCAGTGAAATCCTGGTTTTTACCAGTTGAGGAACCAAGACTGAGAGACGGTGATTTGCCCCACAGTAACCAGAGTTTCATGTGAACTGATTCATATCCTACTTTATACTTAAAAAGTCACGCTGATCATTATTTCTTATTCTCGTGATCAGAGGAGTTTATGAACTTGGAAAGAGCAGCTCTTCTGCTGATATATTGGTTACTGATAAGCCCTTGACAGCATCAAAAGACAAACATGAACCACTAACACTGCCCAAGCCCTCTGCAGTGTTTTCAAGGGCAGGGACTATTTAGGATGCAGTTGATCAAATGAGTATCTTGCAGATATTGTTTGTAGTGATTGCTGATTGAATGTTTGAGTCCTTGCAAAGAGCGGATAGATAGGGGAGTCCAGGCAACCATTTGATAAATGGGAAGAAAACAAAAATAAATAAGGTTCTACAGAAAATACTGCAAATAGCAACATGCCGATAGGTGACTGATATAGTTGAAACTGAGACATCTTGCCTTCAAATGACTTTGTGTTTTACGAAATCAGAACACAAACATGTGACTCACAAATATGCATTCCTGCTGCCAAGAAGTAAGGGCAGAACTACTAGGTTAAAAATGGTATAGTGCATGGCACCTACTGCAATGTGGCTTGGCTATGTGAATACAACCTGCTTAACCTGATCCCTTGGCCACAGGTTGACAGAGACTATTTCCTTATTTTGCAACAGAGGTGGAATTACAAAGGGATTTAACATGAATTTAGTATGACCAGAAAGATACATTATATTTAGATTCCATTCCAGAGCTATAGGTTTTTATATTAGCTCTCAGTTTATGTCCACTTTTCCATGCTAAACTATGCCCTCTAGATAGTACAAAATCAATAAAAGTCTATGTCCAGTTCCATTTTTCTGGAACAGCCTGAAGCATAAGATACCTGGCATTTAGCAGCCTGCACCAAAATGTATGGGGAATAAGCAAATACCAGAAAAGAATTTCGGAAATGCACAGATGTTTAATTTCCAAGATAAAAGTGTGAAAATGTACTATTAAAGTCATGCTACATTTGACATTTATGTAGTTAATAGGCAACCACAAAACTACGTGCCCTTCTTGGAAGCTTATATTGCTTGCTGTGACCATGGATTCAGCATTTGCCAAAATAATCTGTGCACTTAATTAAATGTTGCTTCCAAAAGGGGATTAAATCAAATCTGACATTTTGTCTCAAACAATAAGTGCCGTTTTGTTTTTGTCCTTGATTACAAAAAAATAAAAATAAGCTTAGGACCATTAAGCCCGTGAAATGGAAAAATATTAAATGTTAAAAAACAGTAAGTTAGGCATAACAGGGCATCTCCATCACATTGAGCAACTGCATCCTAACTCTGACCATCTAGGCCTACTTTAACAAAAGACCAATCACAATGGGGAAGCAGGAATCTGTGAACATAATGCCTTTGTGTACATGATCCTATGTGGGGTAGTTGGGGATATGCATGCATGCTCAAGACACAGTGCATATAGTGACTGCCAAGCTCTAACCACTGCAGTTGAAAGAGAGAAATTTATGCATCAGTGGTGAAGGTCTTATTCAGAACAAGATGGGCAGCATACAGATCCCTTATGAAAGCCCGTGAAGACTGTTCATTATGCCAATTTGCCATGGCAAATGTGTGCCGGTTATAGGACATGGAAGCAGGGTTCATGAGCAGCAATGCTCCTTTATTTGCATCCTCTGTACTCTATTAAAGGCCTTTCCACAGCTTTGATGTCCAGTCTTTCCCCCAGAGCCAACACAGAGCTACTGATCGCTTCTGGCGGGGACAGTAAAGGGCTGTTTTCTTAGCACCTGCTCTTGCCCCTTGCACCACTGATGGGAGCCCATATACCTTCCATGATTATTTATTTCTTAATTTTATTAAGAATGTTGATAAGCCACCTTTTAGGGTCAAAGCTTCCCAAGGTGGCTTCCAGCAGCATATCATTATGAAATCCACACTGAATTTAAAAACAAACAAAGAAAAGCACATTGATAATAAAACTGAAAAATAACAGTAAACAGTAAAGCCTTATGAGGAACGGTTGAGGGTGTTGGGTATGTTTAGCCTGGAAAAGAGGAGATTGAAAGGCGATACAATAGCCATCTTCAAATACTGTAACTAAAGGGCTGTCACATGAAAGATAGAGGAAACTTGTTTCCTCCTGCTCTGAAGGGTAGGACCCAAGCTAATGGCTTCAAGTTACAAGAAAGGAAATTCTGACTCAACTTCAGGAAGAACTTTTTGACAGTAAGAGCTGTTCAACAGTGGAAAATATTCCCATGAGAGGTGGCGGACTCTACCTGTCATGTGTGCAAACACACAGTTCTAGTTTGGGCTTTAGATAACAGAAGGATTTACTAGAGGTAGTAATATACAGTAACCAGGCATAGAAGCAACTCATTCTACTGCAAAGAAACTCAAAATAAATGAGAAAACATAACAGGAAAATATATTAATTGCCTGTCTCTTGAATGTACTCAAGGTGATATATAATAGAAAACTATGTAGATAAATTGAATTCACCTTGGTATTTAAACGCAGGTCTGAGAGGGACCATACACACAAAAAGACTGTGAACGATCTTTGATCATTTGAAATTGAGATATTTGTTTCTCTTGCTCATAAAAGTCATGCTGGAAGCATTAATCACAAAAGTTGCTGTTTATGCATTACTTGGCAATGAAACATCTACATATGTAATTTTATTGTACCCAAGTGAGCTTTCAGGCTGCATATAAATGCTTTTTGTACTTCTTCAAAATGCTCAAATAGATGCACCACCGAAAATATATAAAGAAACAAGTCTTCCCTATTCCAATATTTATTACAAAAAGTGCAAAAATGATGACAATACTGCTGGTCAAAAGGACATCAGTAAAAGTAATAAATGATTTCATGTTTAGTACTTCATTTTGCAGAAAAATAATTTTTCATCAACTTCCCCCCCCCCAAAAAAAAGCTACAGAGAAATGTTAAACAGTGTTCTGGGTGTATGGATAGATTTTACTTCAAACATTAAAATCACCTAACCCTATTTCTTCCCTTTGTGACACTTCCATAGTTCCATTTAAATTAAAGGAGATAGTTTTAATTGAAAGTGCAATGCAAACTATTGCTTTGCAACAAAAGTAGTCAAATCCCAGCCATGCACTCCATCCCAAACCATGCTTTGAGCAAACTCCCTCCAAATTGGCAGGCACTTCATGTGATGAACAATTCACTCACTTTTACTTCTATAACTCTCTGATGCTGTGTGAATGCAGCGTGAAAGCTACAATGCCCATTATGCATTGCACCTGCATGCAAACACATACAACCCAATACATCTGGAAATACATCTAGAGGGAGCAAATAAAAAGGGGTCATTTGGTTAATGGGTTATAAAATGAAATCCATTGTCAGGGAGTAAGTAGTAGTAGTAGTAAATACAGTAGAGTGCATCCACTGGGCTTCATACACCCATAGCTGCAGTCCTATTATGCCAAACATTCTTTATTTTATTTTAGTTATTGCATTTATATCCTGTGTTTATTTCATTATGGAACCAACCCAAAGCAGTATGCATGTGGTTCTAGGGCCTAGAATCACTAACCATTAAGGCATTATGCAAACCTAGGCATGCTTAGCAAAGTGGTGGTTTCATCTGTCTTCAGGCCATACATCTGACTGGGACCTGGGCGGCTTCCATAAATACACAATAAAACATTAAACTTTTAATCCCTATACAGGGCTGCCTTTAGATGTCTTCTAAAGGTCCATGGCGTGCTGTGGTCCATGGGGTCACAAAGAGTCAGACACGACTAAACGACTAAACAAAGGTTATATATTTACTTAGCTCCTTGGCTCAGGTGGTTGTATAACTCCATACCCTCCAACATTTCTCCAATGAAAATGGGGGCATCCTAAGGAAAACTGGAACATTCTGGGATCAAATCAGAAACCAGGACAGCTTCTGTAAATCAGGGACTGTCTCTGGAAAATAGTGACACTTGGAGGGTCTGCCACAGTTAGCACTGGGATCTGCAAGGCAAATTAATGAGAGCTTCTCTTGTCTTCAGGAGAGAAAAAAATGGCAGTTGTTTTAGTTGATTAAATTTCACAAAGTCTCCAAAATGTAATTAAATACAAGAAAGTTGGGTATACAAATTAAGATGAGCACTCATGCACATCAGCATTTGCTAATATACAGTAGTTTTACGGATTAATTCATCTGCTGATTTCTCTGTCAACTGAACTGAAACTGTTTAATTAAAATAATACCCATTATCTTTCAGAATTGTTATTTGCATTAAAGAAGCACCAATTTTTATGAAGACCAATCCATCTGTAATAGCAGCTGGGTATTCTTGACTTTTACTTTGTGAGCCAATTCTTCATTTCCTTGATTTACTTTGAATCAATCATGTTGTTGGAATAAAGTTTTGGGAGGACTGACTTAACCATATTGCCCTCGCTGGCTTCCTTGGCAAGATGCAAAACAGACAGGCAGAGAACAAACCTCGTACGAGGGATGGCAACAGCTGCACAACCTAAAGGCTTCAACTCTTCAATGGATAGGGAACTTATCACCAGGACTAGAATGTTTCAGCCTGAAATGCCTATCATTCACTTAATTGTAAGAGTTTAGTCAAATGTATGAATTCTTGACTAAATAAGCATATATTTGCCTACAAACAAGTTGGTCTAAAGTAAAAATCCACTCTTTTGCTCTCCTTTTTAGATGTTGTCTATAAAAAAGATCCTGTTGGATCAGAACAAAATTCATTCTAACCTAGCATTGGAGGGCCATACCTCAGCGGCAGAACATCTGCTTTGCATGCAGAAGGTTCGAGGTTCAAGCCCTGGCATCTCCAAGTAGGGCTGGGAGAGACTCACTCTCTCTGAAACCCTGGGGAGCTGCTGCCAGTCAGTGTAGACAATACTGAGAGTGATGGACCAGTGATCTGGTTAGTTCCTGCAGCTTCTTACAGTGGTCAGTCAGCTGCCAGGGACTGAACAGCAGGAGGAATGGGAATTGAACCCTCGGTCTGATCAGCTCCTCTCAGAAGAGGAGGAGGACTGGGAAGTTTTGACCCCGTGTGTCTCCAGCAGTTTCAGGAGGAGAGGGAGACAGTGATGATATACAGATGAATGAGGAAACGCCTAGTTATGAGATAGTGGGAGAAGAGGAGGGGGAAGCTAGATAGCAGGCAGCAGAGACCTTCCTGGAGAGTATGGGAGATCCTCCTAGTTCAAAGGCTTGCAGGTCCCTCCACATTCAAGAACAGAGAATGTGGAGGGATGTGACTCCTGTGACTTCATGTAGGTTTCCAGGATGTTGTGGGAGATGGAAGAGGAGGGATTCAGAGAAGCCAACGTCTCCTATGCATAGAGACATGGGTCATTTGTCTTGCAGCCAGATGACTGTATAAAAAGCCATAAAATATGAACGGTGTGTTCTTCTTGCCTCTGAGGCTGCCAGGGGAGGAGAGGGTACTCCACGCCTTACATCAGATGACTCTAAAAAGTGCTGAAGCAGGGTTCAAAGGCTGACTATATATCCATCAAGTCTAATTTTGTCCTAATAATTCCACGTCTCCACAATTATGATTCCTTTTAATGGGAGAAACCAAGGGCTGGACTTGGGAACTTCTGCATGCAAAACAGGTGTCCTACCACTGAGCCATCATCCATCCCTGAAGTGGTGTAGAAGTTACAAGAGTACATGAGTTGTGTCTCTCTCTGAGCTTGTTCTACAGGATTGCATAATGTGCAAGCTAGCTGGTGTTCTTCAAGGTTACCTGAACATTCCATCTGCTACTTTGTGGTGCCAGTTGCAAAACGACAGTTGTCTTGCTAGCTTGAAGTTCATGTGCTTCTCTAGCCAATATAGACTTGATGCGCTCACAAGTAAAGTTTTCTTGTGCATACTTCAGCTGCATGTTTTGATTTTTCCACCAAAAAACAACACCTGCAATTTTTGGAAATGCTTCTATTACATGAGCCCTTTTAGTTACAGGTAGGTAGCCGTGTTAGTCTGAGTCGAGGCAAAATAAAAAAATTCCTTCAGTAGCACCTTAAAGACCAACTAAGTTTATATTTTGGTATGAGCTTTCGTGTGCATGCACACGAAAGCTCATACCAAAATATAAACTTAGTTGGTCTTTAAGGTGCTACTGAAGGAATTTTTTTATTATGAGCCCTTTTAGTTGAGTGTTGTTTGTGCTGCTGTCTCACATACATTTAGTGGGAGTAAATGGGACAGGCATTGGATTGTACTATACATCAGATAATCTAATGGGTGAATCAACTAATCCAGTGCCTCTTGATTAAGCCAAGAAGTATCTGGAACTGTTGCTCCTGAAGCACACAGACATTTTCCTCCCCAGACCAGCTAAGAAAATCCCAGGAAAAAAGAAGTGTCGGACTCATTCTCAATTTTCCACTTCTGTAGGTTGATGCACACAATAATGAGTATGATGACAGCATGCTAGATTACTTTTGAAGCAACTCTTTGATGCCACTTTCTAGGAAAATTATGGATTTCTAGCCCAGAAGATGCCTGCTGTAGGTTTCACAGGCATTATTAGAAGCAAACTAACAAGCGTGGTGCTGGAATCTTTATGCTTCCCAAAAGGCTTTGGAAATCTCGCTGCTCCTGATAAAGTCGAACAGCTGCAAATTGGTCTGCAAGGTCCCCTGCCATATCCTGGTTGCTAATAAATGTGCCTTGTGACCATATGCAATGCTTGAGAAAGTCTGACCCCATACCAACACCTAGAATGACTTCTATTCACTGGGATACCCTGGTCATATGCTAGATGGTAAAAAAGATTTTCACACACTGCAAATTTGTTTGTGCGGTAGCACCTGTGGGGAAAAAAGGACCTCCTATTCTAGGAATTAACACATGAACCCCTTTCATGAAGATTTGAATGTGTGTGCTGTGGGTGGAGGGCAGAGCATAAACCAGTGACTCCCAATTAATGGTCTAACTCAGTCAGCCCTGAGTGCTCACTGGAAGGACAGATTGTGAAGCTGAGGCTCCAATACTTTGGCCACCTCATGAGAAGAGAAGACTCCCTGGAAAAGACCCTGATGTTGGGAAAGATTGAGGGCACTAGGAGAAGGGGAAGACAGAGGACGAGATGGTTGGACAGTGTTCTCGAAGCTACAAACATGAGTTTGACCAAATTGCGGGAGGCAGTGCAAGACAGGAGTGCCTGGCGTGCTCTGGTCCATGGGGTCACGAAGAGTCGGACACGACTAAACGACTAAACAACAACAGACTTCAGGTGCATCCACATAACGCACCCAGGGGGTCTGTGGCACCACTCACATAACAAAAAGAATAATGGAGATAGCCAAATTTTAAAAAGTAGGGGGTCCATGGCTTGGTTTCTGAAAAAACAGGGAGTCTACAGTACTTTGCTAATTGGGAACCACTGGCATAAAGGACTTAAATGACTGGACCACATTGCTTGTTTTCAATGTACTTCTCTGTTATTTTGTTCATTTTGTAAAGTACTACACTTGGGCAAAAAAAATGAAAGGCACGAATACAGGATGGGAGACACCTGGCTTGAGAGCAGTACATGTGAAAAGGATCTAGGAGTCTTGGTAGACCACAAACTTGACATGAGTCAGCAGTGTGATGCAGCAGCTAAAAAAGCCAATGCAATTCTGGACTGCATCAATAGGAGTATAGCATCTAGATCAAGGGAAGTAATAGTACCACTGTATTCTGCTCTGGTCAGACTTCACCTGGAGTACTGTGTCCAGTTCTGGGCACCACAGTTCAAGAAGGATACTGACAAGCTGGAACGTGTCCAGAAGAGGGCAACCAAAATGGTCAAAGGCCTGGAAACGATGCCTTATGAGGAATGGCTTAGGGAGCTGGGTATGTTTAGCCTGGAGAAGAGAAGGTTAAGGGGTGATATGATAGCCATGTTCAAATATATAAAAGGATGTCATATAGAAGAGGGAGAAAGGTTGTTTTCTGCTGCTCCAGAGAAGCGGTCAAGGAGCAATGGATTCAAGCTACAAGAAAGAAGATTCCACCTAAACATTAGGAAGAACTTCCTGACAGTAAGAGCTGTTCGGCAGTGGAATTTGCTGCCAAGAAGTGTGGTGGAGTCTCCTTCTTTGGAGGTCTTTAAGCAGAGGCTTGACAGCCATCTGTCAGGAATGCTTTGATGGTGTTTCCTGCTTGGCAGGGGGTTGGACTGGATGGCCCTTGTGGTCTCTTCCAACTCTATGATTCTATGATTCTATGATTCTATGACTTCAGTGTTGGAATAAGGGTGAGTGCCCCACCCCACTGTTGTTTTGTCTTATCTTTAGTTTTTATTTTGTTTTCTTATCTTGTGACCTTTATGTGAGTTTGTTTATTAGTGTTTGGGGTGTGTGAATGCTCATTGGATGTTATAGAGGCAGGGGGTTGGACTGGATGGCCCTTGTGGTCTCTTCCAACTCTATGATTCTATGATTCTTCTATTGTTTATTTGTAAACCACTTTTAGGACTATTCCACAGTAAATCTTTGAAACTCATTCATTTCTATATATAATAATAATAATTTCTTATTCATACCCTGCCCATCTGGCTGAGTCTCCCCAGCCACTCTGGGCGGCTCCCAATTGAATATTAAAACAATACAGCATTAAATATTAAAAAGCTTCCCTAAGCAGGGCTGCCTTCAGATGTCTTTTATAATTAGGATAGCTGCTTATTTCCTTGAAATCTGATGGAAGGGCATTCCACAGGGCGGGTGCTGCTCCTGAGAAGGCCCTCTGTCTGGTTCTACACAAGGTCCAGATCAGGGATTCCGTTCAACAACTCTAACACCTATCACCATCACCACCAGCAACAGCCCCCCCCCCCAAAAAAAAACAGACACTAGGGAAACAGCAATGAAAGCAGAAGCAAATGGAAGCATGAGTACACAGAAGAACATGCAATTATTTCATTTACTGTAGTTGCACAAGCCCCATCTCACCCAGCCAAGTGTGTGCTTATGATATGAATCTCAGTGTTGACTGAGTGTGGCAGCTATCTATGATTCAGCCTAAGACTTGTGCGACTCAGCACACTTAAATCAAGTGGCCTACTTTTACCAGACTCCCCAGAACAATATAAAGTTAATTTGTCTTCATAGAAATACAGCTATTGGGGAGACTATAGCAACGGATGACTTTAAGAGACAATGCTCCAAAGAGTTTGCTCCGCTGGTATTCAGAGCCAGTCCATCCTTAAGTTCAGCATTCATTTACCTGCTGTTCTCTGTTCTCATAAGACATGATACATTGTACAAGGCTGTAAGACATTGCTATAGTAATTTTGACAAATATTACTGAAATAAATTTTCCACAAGAAATCCTTCAGTTTAGAGAAATTATCATCTATTGCTTTATATATATATTTTAAACTACTAGGATTGAAGTCCATATATAAATAAGCCCTAAATCTATGGTGGGGGAAGGAGGACTGCTTCCCACTAGTTCTGGTCTGATTCAATTGATTTTAAAATAATAGCCACTTACAGAATCCATTGCTTATGAATGAATTGCTTCGCCCCTGTATTGGGGAACTTTTTGAACACTGAGGCAAAGCTAAGGAACTTGTTCTCCAGAGGGCAGATTTCTATGGATCAGAAGGCATAGTGAAGAACCAGCACCTCTTCCATCATGATTTCTGATAGAATCACACTAGCGATAGAGCTTTAAACTACAATATTGTAATAGCTGGAGTTTTTAGTTGGCCACTGTGAGAACAAGATGGTGGAGCAGATGGGCCTTGGGTCCGATCCAGCAGGGATTTCCTTACTTTCTTATTCTGAGAGGCTGGGGCAAAGGCAGGAGGCAAACCCCCTGAATTTCCATTAATGTACATTAAGGTATTTCGAAAAAGTTTCCCCTGCTCTTCCATGCTAACAGGCAGGATTAAATAAAGCAGAATGTGTTGAGATAGATGTGGAGCCAAAAGTGTAGTTGTCTCATGCACTTGTGTATAAATAATCAGTTTATAAATGCACAATGGGAACAGCATAACCTGCTTGTAAATAAAGATGTCGTTATTAGCTAGAACAGGCATCCCCAAATTTCGGCCCTCCAGATGTTTTAGACTACAATTCCAATCTTCCCCGATCACTGATAGCTAGGGATCATGGGAGTTGTAGGCGAAAACATCTGGAGGGCCGCAGTTTGGGGATGCCTGAGCTAGAGCAATGCACTATATTCTATGTAGAGTTTGGAATGTGGAAGCAGAACTCCACCAGCTCTTTCGAGTTTCATTCTTCCTCTGATACATCCTTCCTCTGCTTTAGCAATTTTACCTCCAAAAAAATCTCAGTCTATGGCTCCATCGTCTGCAAATGTCACCTAGTCAGACTTTAAAACTGCTTTATTAGCTTGACTTTCAGAAAACAAAAATGACACATTCAGAATTTCTTTCCCATTAAAAATAAACCATAAATGTTTCTGCTCAGATGTAAGCCCCATTAAGTTATATGGAACTTATTCCCAGGTACTGTAAATATGTAAACAGGATTTCAGCCCTAGTGTATTGATTTTGATGTTAAGATTTTTTACAGACATAAAATAACCTCACCGTTAAAGAATTTTTAAAATTGTCATAGCAAACACTTGTCCAAAACAGAATGCTGAGATATTGGATTAAAGCCTTTTTCATAAAGATTCTTCTGCATTGTGTTTCCAGCTGACAGCCAACCTGACCTACAATGATGTGTTGATCTGGAAGCATAACTGCAAACAGATTCCCCAAGGAGACGAGGAGGCACTTTTGTTTGATAGAGGAGAAAAAGCTCAAGCTGACATTGTCGGCATTTCACTTTGTTATTTCAGAATGCGATAAGCTCATTCATGGAAGGAGACACAAATCACTGGAACTTTTTCTTCTTCTTTTTACTTCTCGCATTAGCTTTAACAAAGTTTGCCAGGGGAAAGCAAAAAAGAAATGTCAAAGGAGAGGAAAGACTTGTCATGATGTACATACTGCAGCAGAAAATAGTCCTATGTCTATGGTCCACAGCTTGGGTCCTATTTTTGCTCCATTCACAGAAGGAGCTTCCATTTACAGAAGGGACATGGCTCTCATGGAAGGATGAGTGGAAGCATAAGGTCCAAGCCAACATGTCTAGCACTTCCAATTAAGAACAGAAGAAGATCCTGCTGAAACAGGTCAATGGTCTTTCTAGTCAGGATCCTGTTCTCACAATTGTCAACCAGATGCTTATGGGAAACCTGAAAGCAGAACCCAAGGACAAGAGCACTCTCCCCTCTGGTGATTTCCATCAACGGTACGCAGAAGCAGTACTGCTTCCAACCATCATCATCATCATCATCATCATGTCACCTGGCTGGGTTTCCCCACCCACTCTGGGCAGCTCCCAACAGAATATTACAAACACGATAACACATCAAACATTAAAAACATCCCTGAACAAGGGCTGCCTTCAGATGTCTTCTAAAAGTCAGATAGTTATTTATCTCCTTGACATGTGGTGGGAGGGTGTTCCACAGGGCCAGGGCCACTACCAAGAAGGCCCTCTGCCTGGTTCCCTGTAACCCCACTTCTCACAGTGAGGAAACTGTCAGAAGGCCCTTGGAGCTGGACCTCAGTGTTCGGGCTGAACGAAGTCGAGTGGTGGAGGGTGGAGTGGAGACGCTCCTTCAGGTATACTGGACTGAGGACGTTTAGGGCTTTAAAGGTGAGCACCAACATTTTGAATTGTGCTCGGAAACGTACTGGGAGCCAATGAAGGTCTTTCAGGACCAGTGTTATATGGTCTCAGTGGCCATTCTCAGTCAAAGCTTTGAAATCCTGGCTAGTAGGCATTGAAGCCTTATTCTCCATGAATTCCTCCAATCCTCTTTTAAAGCCATCCAAGTTGGTGGCCATCACTGTCTCATGTGGGAGCAGGTCCTATTAGTTCAGCTATGCACTGCATGAAGTCTTTTCTTTTATCTGTCCTGGATCTTCCAACATGCAGCCTCACTGGATGCCCATTGTCCATGAATTCTAGTGTTAGGAGAGAGGGAGAAAAGCTTTTCTTTCTCTACTTTCTCCATGCCATACACAATTTTATAAACTTCTTCCATGCCGCCTCTTACTCGGCTTTTTTCTAAACTAAAAAGTCATGAATGCTGCAACCTTTCTTCATAAGGTGAGTCACTCCAGCCCCTCGATCATTTTGGTTACACTTTTCTGGACCTTTTCCAACTCACAATATCCTGTACACTGTAACCAGAGAGGGTAAAAGTCCTTAGAACAGTGGCTCCCAAATAGCTAAGTTCTGCAGACCCCTTATTTTTCAAAAGCCAAGCCTAGGAAAAGAGGAATGTTTTTGCCTGGTGTCTGAAGATATGTAATGAAGGCACTAGGTGAGCCTCCCTAGAGAGAGTATTCCACAAACAGGGGCCAACACAGAAAAGGCCCATTCATGATTTGCCTGAACCTCTTGTGGAGGATGCACACAGAGAAGGGCCTCAGAGGATGGTTGCTGTGTCCTGGCTGCTGAATTCTGCACCAGCTGTAGTTTCCAAACTGTCTTCAGGGGTAGCCCCTAGAATAACACATTGCAGTAATCTAATTTAGAGGCTGCCAGCCTGCCATGCATATTCCCAATTATTATTAGCTGCAGACATGCAAACACTCCTGTGCACATGAGTTCATGTGTGCACATATATGCAGATCTGCATGTTATTGTTACAGGACCATTTTTACCAAATAAACAGTGGCTCATATTTCTGTATTTGATTTCTCCAGAATCTTTTTCATTGCTATTTTTTACCCCAGAAGACACCAGCACTCCACTCCAGCTTCTATATTGCATTTTGCCATTAAGCACTTGGATTGTTCAACCATTTAATGCAATATCTCAGTTATAGGGGGACTAAGTTTAGGGCAACCAGAGTCTGAAGTCAAATGAGAGATGCAGTGGACCCTAATTTGAAACAAATAGACTGAGTTCAGTCAAGCAGAGATGAGGGATTTAGAAAGTGAACCGAAAAGAAAATAGAACAGCTTCTCTTTCTATCAACATCACCTTGAAGTCTTGAGTTGAGACCCCGTGTGACAATCTTAAGAGCAGGCAAAATGCAAAAGATCATTGTTCCAGGTTCCATAATGATATTTCCCCTATTATCATGCTTATGCATGGCCCATTGTGAGACAGAAGCCATAAAGGAAGATGCGTAGAAACAATGTGCATAGCATCACATATCGCTTGTCATACCTCTTCTAGATCTCATGTAATGATTTAGTAGTAACAGAAGGACTTTAAAATAACACAGAACAGTGCATAAGAACATGAGAAGAGCCTGCTGGATCAGGTCAAAGGTCTCCCTAGTCCAGCATCCTGTTCTGATAGTGGCCAACCAGCTGCATGTGGGGAAACTGGCAATGGTCAAAATTCAATGGGGAGCCTACAGGCTCCTCATTTCAGACCAATGTGTGGATAGCAGTGGGTGGGGCCAGCTGAGGACACCACTGAGGTGGGGCCAGTGGGTGGAGCCATTTTCTTCCTCTCACATGATTATTATCGCACAAAATGACATGGGGCTTTCCTGGAGCTTATCCCATGGTAGCCGGTCCAATAGGGCTAATGAGGCACTGCCCTTCCAAGCTCAATCTACCCTCAATTGGCCCTCGTCTACCTACCTTCTTTCTGAGAGCCAGTCTCGGAGGTGGCAGCTTCTTCCTACTTGGCCTCAGTGTTGCCCCCTGTAGAATTTAGCAGGGAGGAGGAGAACGTCGGCAAAATGAGAATGAGTTCACTTTGCCTATGATTGCCTTTGGCTCTATCTTCTGCTGTGCTCCCTTCCTTCTGCCCTACCAGCCCAACTGGCCACCAGGCACCATAGCTGCCAAGTTATCCCTTTTTTTAAGGGATTTTCCCTTATGCTGAATAGGCTTCCTCGCGAGAAAAGGGAAAACTTGGCAGCTATGCCAGGCACCACTGGTTCGGTCAAAGCCAATGAGTAAACCTGCATAGATTGTCAATTACCACTACTACAACAGCTACAAAGAAAGATGTTACACTTCCTGCCCTGTGCCCCCAAGGTAGCTTGCTGTCTTCAAGAATGATGGAGAATACAGTCCGATCAACAGTATTGAAGTCAGATATAACTGTCAGTCCCAATGCTTCTCCCAATGGCTTCTATCTGTTGAATGGGGCCTATGGGCACCATTTTGTCTTTGGCTAATAATAATAATAATAATAATAATAATTATTATTATTATTATTTATTTATTTATACCCCGCCCATCTGGCTGGGTTTCCCCAGCCACTCTGGGCGGCTTCCAACAGAAAAATGAAATAAAATAATCTATTAAACATTAATAAAGCTGCAAGGGCTGACCTTGGTAAGTTTCTTGCAGAAGCCTCTGGCTTGCCATCATGAAAGCATAATGCTGGTCTAGAGGAAACTCGTTTGCTCTAGACCAATGAACAGAAAATGTTTGGAAGCAATGACCGCTCCATACATCAATGGGGGGGCAACTTTTGTGTGGACGCACGCAGCCCCCTGATCCCAGAGGCGACTCCCTGGTAGTTCAGGGCTGGCATCACCCTCCCAAGTAGAATGCCAGGGGTCTCCGCCTACCCAAGCCCAGCATCCAATCCTGCCAGGGGATAGCCAGGTAAGGGGAGGGACTGTCTGGCTCACACAAGAGAATTTGAATCTTACCTCCAAGCACCAGTTGGTTCCAGAGCTTCTCCCACCCTCCACACCCTCATTCAAGTTCTTTTGCAGGCTAACCTTTTCTCTACAGGTTCACAGGCGCTGCTACGTCAAGGCCGCTGTTGAAGGGTCGGAAAGGAATTTTCCTGCATTGGCAGGTTTCACCTTCCCTGTAGCAATACATCACAACTTTGGCGGTGTCGGGCCTTGGGCGGAATTCTTTGGCGATTTTCCTAGAGGGAGGGGCGTGAGGCGGAGACCTCACCCCCTTTGCGGCAACAAGAGCGGGGTATTGGGGGGAAGCCTTGACCATGGCAATAGGCATCATCACTTCCCCCTTCCAGTGGCCACAAACAGGGGGCGGGCTCTCTCTGCTTGAACATATGTTCTCCAGAGCCAGCCCCAACCCCCATACATGTGGATAACCCCAAAGCCTCCCAGAACCCTGGCTGGGGACTGGGAAGGATAACGCCCAATGCCTGAGCCAAGGTCTCCCTACAGCTGAATCTTAATAAAGTTGTGGCCAATTTGAATCTCATAGCACGTTGTTATGCGTCTTTATTTCGCTCGGCAGGTCGCCTGGGGGTTTGGGGGACTCCACCTGTCCATGCAATGCACATTTCCTCCTCGTATATTACACGACATGTCATAGAACTGCTCACTCTTGAGTTAAAAAATAAAATAAAATCATTTCTACAATGTGGTAATTTTAACTGAAACATTGCAGCAGAAGGATATTTATAAGGAAACAAAATGGTGGAGGGGTGTAAACTGTGGGGGAACCAACATGAAGGCCACAACCACATCATAAATTTAAAGCACTATCAACTGATATTACTTTCCTCAAAGAATTATGGGTGCTGTAGTTTGTTAAGGGTGCTGAGGGTTGTTAGGAGATCGCCTACTCCCCCTCACTGAACTATGATCCCCAGAGTTTCCTGTGAAGACGAATAGATGTTCAAGCCACTGTGTGAATTGTATCTCTCTGTGTCGATCAGGAGTCTCCTAAGAACTCTCAGCCCCCTTAACAAACTACAGATTCCAAAATTATTTGGGGAAGCCATGACGGTTTAAAGCAGTATCACAGGGCTTTAAATGTAGGTGTCCACAAAGCAGGCTTCCTACTTCAGGCATCCACCCTCCCATATGTGGATTGGGTCAGGCCAGGGACAGTGAGTGCTCTTACTGAAATGTCTCAGTGTAGTTTCCTATTTCTCCAAGAGAGAAGAATGAAGATTTCAGCATTGGAGCTGACACTTACATGCACAACATTCATGGGCTCCTATAGGGCATTTATATTTGGCCTGAGCCTTCCAAGAATTAATGATTCCGAATGGAAACCATGTTCTTCTCATTTCCTCATTAGTAAGTCTTCATCTAGCTTCAGATTTCCTTAGGGTTCAATGCTAATCAAGCTGCACTCCATTTAGTGCAATAAAAAGAATTCCTAATTCTCTGCCAATGGAGCTTTTGTTCTCTGGAAAATTAATGATGTACTAATGTGGATGGGTGGGAGATAGTTTCAGAGGAGGTCCATGACTATCAGTTTGTGTGTGATAAGCAAAGTCTAATTTGGACAGGCATCCAAATTATACTTGCAGACCCTCCTCTTCGGTTTGCTGAGGGGGGCACTGGACTTCTGCCTTAAAGTTCTGCCCTGATATTCTGCCCCTGTGAATAGCATTTCCAAGAATTCTGTACATTCAGTGCACGGCTGTTTACACAAGAGAGACTGGAGGGTTCCTCCCCCAGTTAAGTGACTACTTAATTAACCTGCTACCATTAATCAGTGGATTCAAAACCTCACTCTATAGTTTAAAGTTCCATGGGAAAGGGAGCAGTCTTCTGGTAATAAATTTCTACTATCCAGTGTAGAGGATTTATTGATCCTTTTTTTTAATATGTGAGTTCAATTTAGAAGGGACACACATAACAAAGATGAAGGCCATGTTGTTCTTAAGGGAAGTTTATTGTATCTATATAAACTGAGTTTTACACGCTAAGGGGATGTGGTCATATACTGATGCCCAATCCCAAGAAAGTCAGGTTTAAGTTTTATTGAAATCAATGGGACAAGGGAAGTCATGGCTTCAACCTTAGTCAATCTTCTCTGGATCAGGAACTGAGAGTTCTGCAGTTCTTGCAATACTCTGCAAACAATCTTATTTAATAATAAATTTAAAAAACTGCTAGTAGGAAGTTAAATAAAATCCCACGTACCACACCATGCTTCAATGGGAACTGCAGCAACTGTGGAGACAAGGTCTCTAAAATTGAGGGAGGTTGATGACAACTGGTCCTTGTGGGTTCATTGAGTCCTTCCAATGGGGAGACCTTGAAGACTCTCACATACTGGGAAGAACTAGCTGACTGGCTACCTACCAGAGGATACAATACAAACTGGTGTCCAGTTGACCTCAGAGCAAGATTTGTGTCATGTGTGTAGAGTCTTCAGGCTCCACAATATCAGAAAGGAAGCTTGGGAGCAGTCATGTCAACCATGCATCTCATCTTGCTCCACAGCAAGACTCTGGCTTTAACAGGATCACCAGCTTTCAGTTCTGGAAAATCACCCAGGGCGTTGGGGTCAACCATCCAAATGGGTCTGCCAGCCTTGCAGGGATGAATGCTTTTACCAATCTAAACTTTATCAGATGATGGTCCAACCATGAAAGAGGGATGCATTGCACCAACCCTACCTTCAGACCACCCCACAAATCACTCAGGGCATTTGAGACATCCCTGATGTGCCCTGCCTTCAGCTATGCCACTTATCTGGGACAGCAAACACGAAGGAGAACACATTGTGGGCTCTGCCACTGCACAGCAGATCTACAGGCACTTGGAGACTGTACCATCTGCTTTCCAAGATGAATTTCATGGCAATGAAGACACTAGCCTAGTCCCATTCATTGGCCAGTGAAGATGTAGTTGCTCCAACACTTCCTTCCTTCTTCCCTCCTCATTCCTTCCCCCTTCCTTCCTCATTCCTTCCATGCCTATTAAATCCTGAGCTTGCAAGCAGAGATTTTTAATATATTCTCTCTCTCTCTCTCTCTCTCTCTCTCTCTCTCTCTCTCTCTCTCTCTCTCTCTCTCTCTCTCTTTCTCTCTCTCGTGTCTCAGGAGTGCAAGAGAGAGAGCAAGTCCCTTTAGTTTTAATGGATTGCACTGTAGCTCTTGTAATGTATACAAAACTCCCCACTTGGTGGATGTTTTTACAATGTAGCCTTAAATATATCCAAGTTATGAAATTGCGACCTTAAAAACTTCTCTCTCTCTCTCTCTCTCTCACCTGCTGAAATCTGAAATAATGTCCTGGGTAGAAACAAACTACATGTTGGAGTTGCTTCACATGGAGAGTTGAACTTGATAGAAATGTGGCTCATAGACTTTCTGCATTGGGGAGATTCCACCAGCACAAGGAATGTGCAGTCTTTCCACACAATGTGGACAATCCACATAGGAAGTTGCTTTATGTGAAGGATGAAGCCACCATGGGGAAGTTGAAGTTGGCTGGAATCCTCACGACTGGGCATAATGGACAAGACCTGCCGTGAAACACTAGGAAATGTGACCAAACAACATATACTTTCTAATCTGGCTTTTAAAGCATGCACACATATTTTAAGTATGGTTCTTCGTGCCTCTACTCTAAAACATTAATGGCTAGTGCATAAAGACATTTAAACAACAACAACTGGCACATTCAGGAAAGGAGGAAAGGAGAAGTTAGTGTCTTTCCAGTCTGAAGACGGAACAGAGTTGATGCAGAAGATATTGACAAGAAGAAAACTGTCAAAATCCACAGTGCTTCTCCCTTCCCTCATTGCTTTTTAAACTTCAGTATATTCTTCCCTTAAGGAAGATCTTACCCGGGTATCAAAACTGATTGTGGACTGAATGAAGGTAAAAGAAGTTAAGATTGACATTAACTGCCTCTCCGTTCCGCAATGTGCTGGCTTCTGCTGTCATGCTGTATAATACAATAGCTGACAAAAGGGATTTAGGGGAATAGTGCCATAAAACCTGATAGGAAGAGGATCATCTCTGTTCAGCTCACTGAAGCCTATTTTTAATAGTGGTGAAAGTCCCAAACTGGACATCAGTGAGCACAAGGCATAGTATCTGCCACTACAGAAGCCACAATTGATAACCTCTAGATTTTATCTTATACAATGTTCAGACCTCTTTTTTAAATCAGCCTTTGGAGAGTCACATCTAGGGTTGTATGCGGCTTTGTGCAGAAATCCTATTTCTATCTATTTACTTCAATGTTTATGTCCCCTGCTTTCATAAAATATATCAAGGCGGCTTGCAGCATAAAACGCAATGAAAATCAATTCATTGGTTCTATAGAGCACATTTAAAGATAGCAATGAAACAGCAAAGGAAACTCAAATTCTGGGAATGGGATAATTTCCACAAAACTAAGAAAACTGGCTTGTGCAGTAGATTCAGCTAGGGCTGCACTTTGGAGTGAAATCCAGCAGCCCAGGGTCCCCATAAATGACCACCCAGAGGGTAGCAGGTGATGGAGGCAGAAAGAAACAGGGTTGATATTAGTACTCAAGCCAGTATGGGCATGTCAGTGCTTTCTTCTTAATTTTAAAATTATGTTATATGGAAAATATATGAATTCAACTAACTGGTTCCACTGCTAGTGCAACCAGGCTTTTCTCCTCTCCTCCTCTTGTGCCCCCATGCCCCCCTCAATTGAAGATGGTAGAAATGTGGGGAAGGGGAGATCGTGCCATTGGGGAAGTAGAAATGCTTGTGTTAAGAGAACATCTGGGGTTTATCCCCAATATATTTTTATTGTCTTTTCAAACTTAAAACTTTTTAAACAATTGCAGCTTGTTCTTTTTCACCAAGATGACATGTACAGCAACTGATGAACGATACACATACATAAGGTAGCTAAGTGGAACAAAAGGTTAGAGCAGGCATCCCCAAACTTCGGCCCTCCAGATGTTTTGGACTACAATTCCCATCATCCCTGACCACTGGTCCTGTTAGCTAGGGATCATGGGAGTTGTAGGTCAAAACATCTGGAGGGCCGCAGTTTGGGGATGCCTGGGTTAGAGGGTTGTTGTTTTTTGCCCCTACTTGCTTTGACGTGATATACCAATTTTTCACCCAAAGCAACTGACCAAACCTGAGTATACCAAGATTCTAAGGATAAATCTAGGGCAGGATGCCAATATCTAGCTACTTCCAGGCGAGCAGCAAATCTCGAAAAGGTCAACATCTCTGTATAACATAAATGTTGATTGCTAAAGGAACATTTGTAACAGTGTGACGTTTCCTCCCGCAATCTTTTTTCCTGCAACAAAATGGTGCTTACTCCCAAGTAAATAACTGTTTAGCACCAGGGAAACAGAAGCAAATGCCACGCTATCCCTGTAGTCACAACAGTGCTGTGATTTAAGTGAGTTTCTAAAATGCAAAACTGCACGTGCTAGGAGTTTTGTTTGTTTTGAAATCAGGATTGGTGAACTATAATTTTTATCAAGGATGCTGAAGCAGTTGTAAAGCATGGAACAGCAGAGAGGTGGGAGGGAATTGTTAATTCAATAGACATAATGCCCCCCCCAATAAGACCTCTAAGTTCAGGGCCTAAAATTACCTAGCTGCACCACATGGTGTACAGAGTTTCTTTTTTAAAAATTTCTTTTAATAAATCTTTATTGATATATATATATATATATATATATATATATATATATATATATATATATAAACCAATAAAACCATACCACCGCAATACAAGTATCGTGTTGCGTTGTTTCCCCTGTTCTTCCCCCTCCCTCATGTCCCTCCCTTGACCCCACCCCCCACACTTCTCATCCTGTTTTGAGCTTATCCCTATGTTCCGGATATTAATTACATACCATAATTCATTCAGTTATACATATATATATATATATACACACATACATATATATACTGCACTAAGGTAATTACATATTGTATTGATCATTTGTTCATGACCCCCCCCCCCAATAAGACCTCTAAGTTCAGGGCCTAAAATTACCTAGCTGCACCACATGGCGTACGGAGTTTGTGCTGTTTCTGAGATTTTATGAAGTATTTCTTGAGCGCTTTCACCAGCGCAAAGCTCTTTCTGTTTATTATGTTGCTGCAAAGAAGTTTGAACTATGGTTGAACATTATGCTCAGTGATTCATTTCTGAAGGGAGTGAGCCAAGGGCGCAAGCCTGCCTGAAAATCAGACTTTCTAGCATTCACTAAAGCACATCTCTTCTTCAAGATACTTTTAAATCCTATCTTCATCCATTCATTTTCCACAAGAAATGACAATATTCCTCAAAAAGCCTATAGTTACAATTCTTCAGCTAGCCAACCAGCACAAGCTGGAAAATTTATCTTCACTATAAACTTTATCTTCAATAAAGTTCCTGATAAAGTTTTGGCTGGCATTTTGTTTTGAGAGACAGGGGGAGGGCCTCAAATGCATCAATTTATGCATTTCCCCCTTGCTGATTAAAATGGTGAAATAATGTGCAAGAGTGAATAACTGAAGATGTCCATTAGATGAACTATTAGAATTGCTTTTCTGTTGTAGCAGTAATTTCATTTCCATAATACAATGACACAGAAAAACCTATTTCTTCTTAGAACTAGGTATAAGAGCACTCTGGAAGATGAGCATCAATCTCATGGGTTTCAATGAACATGTTTCTTCATTCCTTGCCAGGGTGTCACTTTTGCTTTTATTTGAAAACCTTTGCAAAATTTGTTCTATGTTCTTTGGACATAGCCTGTTAGTACATAAGATCGTACTGTATATGAATTGAGAGAAGAGGTCAGCCGAAAAGACCTGAGGAGTCATCTGCACCATGATGCAAATAAAATGTGTATTTTAGCAGGTAATGTACACTGCCATTTTTCTATTACTTTTATCATTCAAGTTTACTACCTAGTTTACTTAAGTTTACTTGACAAGTTTACTGCCTAGACGTGTGTTTTGAAGATATGGGTCAAACTTATGTACAGCCATACCTTGCTTCATGAACGCCTTGCAAGTCAAACATTTTGGCTCCCGAACGCCACAAACCCAGAAGTGAGTGTTCTGGTTTGCAAACGTTCTTTGAAACCCGAAAGTCCTACATGGCTTCCTCAGTTTCAGAAGCTGCACCTTGGTTTCCGAATGTTTTGGAAGTCGAACGGACTTCCAGAACAGATTCCGTTCGACTTCTGAGGTACCACTGTATTTGGGGTGTGGGTATATAGAAAAGCACAAGTTCTATCACACTTCAGCAAATAAAAGTGGTAGGCCTCATGGTCCATTTAAAAGCGCATCAGATGAACAGCTTCCAAATCCCACCTCGGCTCTGTTATCTCTAATTAGCCTTAGCTAAGTCATTACCTCATATTTTTATTTCTCTACATGACCCATCTGACAGGGCTTTTGTGCAGATTGTAAGGGCCTTCACATGATAGAACAATTAAGAAAGCTTATCAGTAATAAGTCTTATCAAAGAAAATGTAATTAACTAAATTGGCTACAACTGGGAAAACAGAGCCGCGATGCTGGGATGGAGGGAAAAATCAGCAGGACTCATTTGGTGGACATAAATAGGTTGCCAGAGGAGAATACATGTTGAAATTCAGTGCTTGAGATATTGATTTGCCACAAGGTTTGTTTGTTTTAGTTATAATGCTTAGAAAGCTATTACTTGTAGTTTATCCGAACATTGTATTTTAATCAAAATACTATTTATATCATTTTGGATTGGTTTAAACTACTGTATGCCATGAACACAACTAAATATCAGGAGGGTCTGCCCTCAGAGGCTGATGGACACAATGGATTTCTATACAGCTCTGGGGGATTTCCAGCTGATATGACTGGTGCTTTTGTTGAAGTGGGTTTGTACAAGCAGCCCTGCACATTAACCTTCCTGTGTTGTGCTAACAGGAGCGTTAATGCCTGGAGTGGAATAACAAAGTGGAAAGAAATACAGTGGTACCTTGGTTTACAACCATAATCTGTTGGAGGTCTGGTTGTGAACCAAAACAGGTTGTAACCCAAGGCACGCTTTCGCCAATGGGGCCTCCAAAATAAAAAATAAAAAATGGGTTGTAATCCAAAAAAGGGACACACACTTCTGGGTTTGACGTGGTTGTAATCCAAAACGGTTGTAATCCAAAATGGTTGAAAACCAAGGTACCACTCTATGTCAAGACCAGGGGTTTGGCGGCAAAGGGAAATGGTGTTCGGGGGGGGGGGAGAGGTCAATATATGTTTTTTATAGTGATATGATAGACTGGCATAGCCTTTTCCTTTCAGTGTAGTCTAATGTTAGAAAGAAATGAACGAGATTGCAAAACCTACTACACCAGCAGTGGAGCAGTAGAGGCTGGTCATTTGGGTAAGTGGAGCACAGTCCCCCCCCCCAATTCTGACCCCCTCCAAACCCCCAAGCCTGTCACCCACAATTATATCTTTCCCTTGACTTAGATGCTTAATAGCTGCTTCAGCCCATGTCTTCTCAGCTTGGCCAATCAAAAATATCATATCCAGCATGTTCCCACCTCTGTCTTCAGAGAGGCAAAACACCTTGCAACTCTCTCCTATGAAAATGCCTTGAGTAGAGTGGAGGATCTCCTATTCCCATTTCTCCCTCTCAGAAGGCAAACAGGAAGTAAGCCTCAGACCACTATAACAACGAGGGAAGAGGTGGGTCAGTGCTCACTCCCCCTAAGCCAATCAGAACCATGCATCTTTCACGCTGGTGTTTCTCTTTCTGTCGACAAGAGTCTGTGAAGCTCTGTGTGTGAGAATGTCCTCGCCATGCCACCCTCAAGCCCTTTAGCTAGAGATGGTGAACGTTGCTTGGACATTTTGCACAAATGTCGTATTTTGGTACTTTGCAAACGTGCTCGTTTCCCTGACCTGCTTTTCTCGCTTGCCTTTGGGCCAACCGAGAGTCTCTGGTCACATATGGAAGACCTTCTGGCAACACGGCACAGCTGCTATCAAGAGATCTCGCTCCTCTCACCGGTTGCATTTGTCCGCTCTGCTGCCTTCCTGGTAAATAAAGCTCTCCTCCTCCTGAAATTGCTTCAGCTTTGGGGCGTTCTCTGTGGACTACTCTGGAATTAAACCAGGCACTTGTTTTCTTCCTGATTTTAATTAAAGTGCTGAACTATGGCATAACTTTTTGCAGTTCAGCTGGCTTCGTTGCCTGCTAATTTAGATTGCTCGAAAAGTTAATGGAATCACTAATAGTAGAAGTGGGACGAAGCATATGGTAAAGATTATCTGAACAAAGTGACAGGAGAACACTCTGGGAGCTTTTGCCTTTAAGCATGAGAAAGGGCAACACTGTGACGTCAATAGAAGCAAGGTGTGATGGAGCGTGCAAGTGCAAATCAATATTATCTGCCATGGCATTTTATTTTCTCTAATGGAGGGGGGTTTCTGTGGATCTTGGTAACGGTAAACAAACAATATTAGAGGCACAAGGCATGCCACAAGAGCTGCAGAGCTCCCTGTCTCCATATTACTACCGTATATTAGCTTCCTGCTCCTTCACGCACACACAGTTTTATTTGCTTAGCGATAGTTATTTGCACTGAGCCAAAACGTAGTACAAATATTTTACAAGTTGTTTTGTCATTGGGTTTGAATGTGTGCTAGCACACCATTTTCTGACTCAGTAAGGAATCATTTGATCATAAGTATGCCTAATGAAGAGTATGGATTGACATCTTTGGTATATATTGATTAGGGTTGATATATCAGTTGTATGGATTCTTATTTCAGAAACTCTGATCCAACCTTTTAAGCATAGCTTACTTTAAGCTATTGTTTATGTCAAAAGAGGGTTCTTCTCTACATTATTGTAATGGCATGATTATATGTCCAAACGAAATCCATTCAGGCTTTCCTGAATAGAGACCTAGTTTATAGCCATTTGTAGGTAAACCAATGTCGGTGCTATCTTCCATTTTCTTCTTCTGTTAGCAACAACAAAGAGCTATTATTATTATTATTATTATTATTATTATTATTATTATTATTAGTAATAATAATAATAATAATAATATTACTGTATTATTTGTATACCACCCTTCATCCATAGATCTCAGGGCAGTTCACAACATAAAATTACAATACATAAACCACAAAATACATAATAGAATTAAGAAGAAGAAACCAATAACCCCTCCCACATTTTTAAGGGCATCGGATGTCAGTCATTCCAAAGGCCTGGTTGAAGAGGAATGTCTTCATCTGGTGCCTAAAGATGCATAATGAAGTCACCAGCCAAACCTCCCTAGGGAGAACATTCCGCAAACCGGAAGCCACTACAGAAAAGGCCTGTTCTCGTGTTGCCACTCTCCGGACCTCTCATGGAGGAGGCACACAAAGAATGGCCTCTGATGATAATCTCAGCGTTCGGGTAGGTTCATGTGGAGTGAGGTGATCCTTGAGGTATTGTGGTCTGGAGTCATTTATAGGTCAAAACCAGAGCTTTGAATTGGGCCCAGAAATTAACTGGCAGGCAGTGAAGATGGGCCAATCAGAAGTATCCTTCCCAAATGAAGAATGAATAAGGGCTGATTGTTTTGTAGAAGTATAATAAGGTAGAGTGTTGTTTTGCTTGTCTTTTCTGCTCTGGAAACTGAAATTATTGTGCAGGTTAATATGGGGTTATGATGGCCATAAAGCAATAATGATGTGTTTTGCAGCTCTGTATATAATAATTAAAATGAAGTGGCTACATACCCACAATTAGACTGCAGCCTCTATAAGGACCCTCAGTGTTCTACTTGTGATGACTGGCTGAACTAATTTGCCAGGTTAAAAAGGTGGCAACGCTAATACAGAAGGACCCAGGAAGCTGAAGGATCTATGTGAGGGAAGGAATTAGAAAACTGTAGGTTTAAATGCAGCTCTTGATTATGCTAGGCAGCATCAGCTGCAGCTTCACTTTACCAGATTTGTTACGGAAGATGTCTTAATTTATTGTCCAGCATCCCATGGATTCACCTGTGGGACACATATGTACTTATGAACGATTGAATGGGATGTGCATGTGATTCTGAAGCTCTGTCCAGGAGAAGTAGCCTCATCAGTCCATCAACAATACGGTAGTGTCAATCAACTTGGCACAGTAACTATTTGTTAACATTCTGTACTGGTTAAGAGTGATGGACTAGGATCGTGGAGACCAGAATTAAAATCCCCATTCAAACATCTTACCGGGGTGATATTGGGCCAGTCACAGTTTCTCAGCATACCAGTAATCTACCTCATGAGGATATGATGGGGAGAGGGAGAGCAATGTATGCCACCTTGAGTTCCTTTGATGAAAGGAGGGATATAAATATTACAATAGGTAATAAATAAAATCAATACAAGCACAACTGCTGTGCATGCAGACTGCTCAATGCTGCATGTCTAAATGCTCAATGTCTAAATGCTTTTAAACTTCACATTAACATTTTTTTCACAAAACTGGCCATTGAATAGGAGAATGAGTGCTGAATTGCTCCTAGTTTTGAATTTGTGCACAATTCACAACATATTGTTTCCCTGTGTTATTTCCATTTAACAGAGCACTCATTTATCAGAAACAGTAACTTCATAAATGCAAATTATTAATATACATATTATGCTCTTTTTCTAGGCTTGTATGTTATTTTTCTTATTGCTGCTTATTGTTTTATCGTATAATTTTTAAATTTTAACCTTGCTTTTTCTATTCGTTGGAGACTTTAAAGTGCCAAATACTAAATTAAATTGTCTAATAACACAATCAGAGGAATGTGACGTGCTATTTTTGCACTATTTTCTGCAGTATGTCAGCTAATATACTGCATTGTATTTTCCAGCTGCACTGTGTTTTCTAGAGTCTCTTATTAGGGAAATTCAATTGTACAATATCACAGAAAGCTAACGTGCTGAGAGAAGCCAACAGTATATATAAACATATATCTATTCAGCAGAAATGTCTCCTGACACAGCTCATTGGAACTATTGAGAGGTGCACAGTTTGCATAATTATGTTTTTGCCATGATGAGACTTATCCAGATGGAATATTTTGGTCAGTATCCTCTTGTAGTCTATCTCTGAACAGGGCAGGTTCTCCTTCTCCTAGGCTCTATTTATAGTGCATAATGCTGTAAAAGAACCTTCAAACAATGCAGGTCTATGAATTCTTTACAACTTGTCTGGTTTGGTATAATGGATTTAATACAGGGGTAACCAATGTGGCACACTCCAAATGGTCTCCAACTCTCATCAGTCCCAGTCAGTAATGTCAATGGTCAAGGATGGTGGAAGGTGCAGCTCAACCTCTGGAGGACACTACATTGGTTTCAGTGCTTGAAAAAAGCAAACGGTTCTGGCCTCCTTTGCCTGGTCCTCGGACCCTAGTCGGCACAAAGAGTCCTTGAAAAAGAGTACTTTGCAGAATGCTGCTTTTATTACAAAAACATAAACTTCTCCAAGTTCCACGACCAAGAGCTTTACACATCAAACACAACCAGCTTTCTACCCTTCAACCCACCCACCACAAACACTAACATTGACCACTCTATATATACAGGTACAATTAGGTGAGAGGTTGCATGAGTCACTGTAGGCTGCTGACTCATGCTGACTTAGTTCTTTTAGCATTAAAGAAACAGCGGCCAATTTTTGGCCGTGACATTGGTTACCCCAGATCTATTAGTTATTGGGAAACCAGCTTTGATGGGGTTCTGTGGGACTATAAACGCTTCTGCCTTTTCTATTTCCCAAATTAAAAAGTACTTCAGGGCTGAACTTATTTCCTCACTTGTTTTTTTTTTAAGGAATCACAAAAAAACCCCACAAGCTTTCCCTTGATCAATTTATATTAAAAATGTATTTCATTTTGACTTCAGTGGTCCTTCCAGTCTAGGCAGATTGTTTGTTGAAGGGACTAAAATGAAGTTTTCCATATCTATTTCCACTTCCGTCTTGTTTCGGACATCAGATAAAGTTCAAATGGTGCAATCCAATTAACTCTCCATTCTTTGAAAAACTGGAGTCGGATGCAAAGGCACCACAGGATGCCTGTAATTGGGAAAACAGAGTGCCAGGTGCCAGAAGAAAGCAAAATGACAATATGTTTGGGGATTCTGAAAGCAAGCCATGATAGCTCACAATGGCTGTGTGTGCCAGCGTGTACTCGCTAGGGAAGGCTTTTCATGACTATATCAGCTGCTTTGGTACCAACATTAAAAACTCTGCCTTTTAAGGATTCAGCTTTGACTTATTGGCCCACATCCAGCCCATCGCCACCTGCAAGCACTGGTCTAACACCTCAACTGCCTCTGCTGATTCAAATGGAACAAAGACACCATGGGGCAGTAAACTTCGTGGAACTTGGAGAAGTTTATGCACCAAAAGGGCAGTTTCCATGGTGACCGAAAGTATTTTTTGGAAACAGTTATGGAGGTAGGAACATAACCTGCCCTTCCTTGAGACATTACAGAAAGTGGTCAAATGTATCAAAAGAGATCAAGGAGATCAAGGAGAACTAAGAGATCAAGGAGAACTAAGAGAGTCACATTCCCGCATCTCTCGCCTAACAAATGTCCTCAACTGGGGTGACCAATGTGGTTTTAGTTCTATGGCTTGACTTGAAGGGATCCAAGTATTCACTTTCTTCCAAGCGTGTTCACTCACTTTCACTGACCCATAACAGCTAACAGAAATATGCACAATTCAAAGATCCAACATAGATAAAATAATGGAGGGGAGGGGGAAACAAGACAAGAAAAAGAACTTTCACAAAAATGCATGGAATATGGGTTTGATGGGGCACCTGGTGGCAGAAGGCTATGTGTATCAGCTTTCAAGTACCTAACCAAACACAGCACATATTGTGCAGAAGATGTGTGACATTCTGCTTCACTTTGCTGGTTTGCAATAAACAAGGAAATTTACTGGAGGCCAGCAGTATGCCCACCGACCCCCCCACCCAATGATCACATTCATCCTCCAGTAAAATAGGTCCATTTCCAAATGTAAACATGAAGTATTGGCAGCCTTCAGTGTTCCAGTTCATGCTGAGTCTAACAGGCAAACGGCAGGAAGTTTGCAAACCTTTCCAACTGAGTCTTCAAAAATGCACAGGATTTGAATATGTGTCAAATAGCTCTGGGATTCCCGCACATTATAGCATCTGTTCTAGTTCTTTCTGTCTGTCCTGTGTTTGTAAACAACTAAATAATATTAGCAAAATGCTTGAAATAATTAGAGTTTATTTCAATTTTTAAAGATATGGAATGTTCTGAAACTCAAGCTTTAATTGTGGGAGGTCGCCATCAAATACAACTAGCAAGCCAAGGGCTAGTTAGTACATGAAGGGGTTAAAGACCACAGAGTTGTATTGCTAGATAGACTAAATTAGGACGCACACCCTCTACTCCAGGAGAAGAAGAAGAGTTTGGATTTGATATCCCGCTTTATCACTACCCGAAGGAGTCTCAAAGCGGCTAACATTCTCCTTTTCCTTCCTCCCCGACAACAAACACTCTGTGAGGTGAATGGGGCTGAGGGACCTCAGAGAAGTGTGACTAGCCCAAGGTCACCCATCAGCTGCATGTGGAAGAGTGGGGAATCGAACCTGGTTCACCAGATTACGAGTCCACCGCTCTTAACCACTACACCACACTGGCTCTCAGGGAAGTTTTCTTCCTCTTCCTTTCTCTAGCTCTCACTTTCTATCATGTAACCAATGAAGGAGGATGTATGTAAGCTTGCTTCCGAGTTTAAAGCACATGTTGTAGGAATATTTTGCCTCTATTATTCTTTTGCCTCTATTATTCTTTGCCTCTATTATTCTTGCTGCTGCATGGAACAATGCACGACTGAGACCTTGGCTCTGTAGGTAAAACATTTTGAACTTACTTTACAGTGTGTTGTCTGCTCATTCCAAGAGCGGTAGAAAGAGGTCAGCTGCTGTGTGTAGCTGAAGAGGATAAAAAGGTTTCACAATCTGTATTCCTAATGCTATGATGATGCTTAACAATTTATGTGAGTTTAATCTCTGAAACTGGGGCTCTCTCTCTGTAGGAGAGTGTGCAAAGCCCTATGTTTTGAATTCTGGCACCCAGCTGATTTCTTTTGCTGTTCATCCACAAATGTGAGTCCACAGGGATTCATATGTTTAATTCCCTACACTAATTAGTACTCTGAGAAGTTCCACCCCAGGTGCATTGGAATGGATCAACACAAGGCTCAATGAAATCCTCATCCATTTCCCACACTTCCTGGCTAGTCCTGGATCTCATTGGCACCACAATGCACCCGTTTTTATTTTCATGGGAGGACCCATGCATGAATTCCATATACATATCTAGACATCTATTTCCACCCCATAAGAGACACACACAGGTAGGAAGTAGGCTTTCAGACATAATACAGTTGTCCTAATAATTATCTGCTCAATGACAGGGAATACATTGGACTCTATGAACACAAATGCTTTCATTTCCCAACATCCATGAACAACTAAGCATGGGGACATGCAGTTAACTCTCCCATTGAACTGAATGGACCTTTAATGTATTAGACTTTGTCTCAGTACTAGTTTGTATTTTATTATTGCCCAACATCCCCAATGTATGAAACAATCCATGTTTTAAGAATAAGCAATCATCCTTCTTAATATATTATTTAAAAACAGGGGGGGGGAGAGAATTATCAGCTCGTGATAATATTATTTCATCTTTGACTAATTTAAAGTAATAACAAATTTAATGAAAGTCGTGTTTTCAATAACATTTCAATAATTAACTTTTTGCTCCAGCACTATTCCTTTTTAAGACTTCTGTGGGTTATTTCTCCTGGCATTCTGCAATAAGATGGCAAGCGCTGGAATTCCAATCATCACAAGTTGAGACAATTTTAGATTATCATTATTCAAGACCATCTTCTATAGTTGAACTAAATTGAAAATGTAATTCTAAACTTTGTTGTATTAGAAATTAAATATAAAATCTCCAAACTTTCATAAGTCAGCTCTCTAGAGGCAAAGTTCAAAACCTTATTTTAAAAAATCTAACTGGGTTTTCTTTTCTTATTAAGCATGATTTTCCATTAATGTTCCAAAAATTTGGTTATATGGAAATTGCAAGTATATATTATTATTCTACATCAATCCAATTCTTCAGAGAACAAGATTAAGATACTTCCTAATAACACAGGCGTGTTTAAAACTCAACTTATTATCTTTACAGGTGTATAGTTAGCTCAAGTTATTTCCTGTTTGAGGTTGGGGAAATGTCCTTCTTCAAGCTTGCCTTATGATGGACATCAACAAAAAGAAGCAATTTTCAACAAAAACAGAGTTTAAAAGCCAACACATTATTCACAAAGATATGTACTGTTTCCTTGCTTCCATAAATCACCAGGTTCCATATTTACCCATAACCATTCCCCATTTATGAATGTTGCATTTCAAAAGTAAGTTGGATGTTCTGACCCAGTATTGTAAAACCTTTTTGAACATTAAGCCTGTAAACACACCCAGAGGGGCGCTATTTACTGAGATAGCAGCAACTGATTGGGGCTAAGGGAAGAAGAGAAGTGTGTTGTCTACACTCTTAGAGGAAACAATAAGGGAACAAGAAACAGAGACTCCAAGACTTCAGGGTCTGGGATAAAGAGTCGCAGTGGTAAGCTTGTACTGTTTATCTACCACCTCCCAAAGTCCAGACGATCCTCGGGCAGAGCACCACTTCATAGTAAGCCAAATGGGTCAATTTCTGCAAGAGGTCAACAACCCTTTTCACCATTGGATTGCTAACCTGGGATTGTCCTTTACACAGCTCTCTACCCACCAAATACTCCCATGAGCCCCACCAGCACGGCCGATCATTTGTTAGTATATCTCCCAGTCAAGTACAGTCATACCTTGGGTTGTGACTGCTGCGCATTGCGTTCTTTCAGGATACGAACGCAGCAGACCCGGAAGTGTTTACTTCTGGGTTCTGCCACGCGTGCATGCACAGAAACGTTCGTGCTTCGCGCATGTGCAGAAGTGCTCTATTACGCTTTCGCACACGTGCTCTATCGCTGCTTGGGTTGTGGACTTTTGGGGGTGTGAATGGCACCCCGGAACGGACTGGGTCTGCAACCCGAGGTACCACTGTATTCAGTAGACATCATTTGGAATCTGAGCTGGGTGGAAGCATGTCTAACCGGGGGGGGGGGGGAGAGTTAATTCTCGCAGGTACATAGTTCTTTTGTGGTTTGTTTTAATTTGATTGTACCAAATAGCAGATTTGCCATTTTTTATATATTAAAGGTCTTTCTTTTTTGCATCTTCACTAAACACAGTATCTCGTATCTTGTGACCAGAAGTATCTGACAATATCACCATTGGGGAGATCAAACTCTGCATCAGACCTCTACAAGATTTTACCCAGCCTTCCCTTTTCTGCAACTCTAAATTTGGCTAAACTCTATTTTGGCTAAATGTTGTTCTGACTGCAGTGATATTTTCCCCCAGTACAAAAACATGGATTTGTGTTTACTTAACTGATTATATTGCAATTTATTTATTAATCACCTTCTAAAGTACTGACTCAGTAATCCACAGCATTGGTGGAGCAGCCACACACATCTAACTTCCAATCGGTTACTTTGCTGCTGCTTACCAAGAGGTAGAGAGTAGGGGAAGGCAGAAGGAGGTTGGTGTGGTGCAAACACAGCAACGGCGCTAGTCTGGCACTCCTTCCCTGCCACCTCGCCCTCTAGCTCCTGGTAAGGCAGCAGTGACATAACCAACTGGAGGTCAAGTGGGTGATGGAGTCTCTCTATGCCATCCCTGGACAGATTAGGAGACTTCAATTGCCACTTTCTGGAAACAACTTGAATTTCTTCAGGCAATGGGCTTCCATGAGCAACAGCTGATTCATTTACAGAAATGAGTTTCCAAAGATGGATCACCGTCATTTCCCTTCACCCTCATATAATCTCATAATTTCTAGTTTTGAAAATGTTCCCTTTGATCAATAGCAATAGGTGCAATGGAAGGATATTACTTTCATATTGAAGCCAGTCCAGATGAAACTTCAATATACAAATGCTGTATTTATCATGTCGTTCTAATTTAAGAGCTTATTGGATTTTGGAGTAACAGTATCACAGTGGCTAAATGTGTCAGGTTTGGAGCGGAATATTAACCTGCCGACCCGTATGTTGATTTCCCATTATGAGCTGAAGTCTCCTTTCTTAATCAGAAGTGCCTGGCTTGCAGAGAAACTTTGCTGGCAATTTCCAGCCACCAACAGACATCCTTAATGGTCAGAAGGGATTATTAAATTCTGATCTGCATCAGATTACATTCATTTCATAATCTGCCAAATGACATTTCCCCTAATTGAGGATAAATGAGCAAGTTTAATACCTCTCAGAAACATGGAGCATATTAACATCTTTGGCACAAGTCGGAAAGCTAATTATAATTCATTGTGTTTCAGAAGGCTGTTGGGAGCCTAAAACACAGGTGATAATAGCTGAAATGGCAAACTATACAATGCCATTATTGGGTGGTTCACCCCCCCCCCTTTTAATTTGTTGTGAAATAGCAATGATATATCTCAACATTATTAGCAAAATATTAATGTAATGACTAGTTATTATAGTACTTCCGGTGATAAATAAATTGAAATTGTGCGTAAGATTGAAGACTGTCCTCCACATCCTGCTCTTCTTACACTTTTCCTCTTCAGGCAAATTTCACTTAGACTTTACAGTGACCGAATGAAGCAGATGAATCCACAGAGGAAATTAACACTCAAGAAAAATGCCAGCAGCTTTCTTTTGAGTAGAGCACTATCATTTCCATAGCAAGAGTCAAGCTTCTCATGACTCACTAAGGCTGCAATCTTATACACACTTACTTGGAAGTAAGACTCATTGAACTCCATAGGCTTTACTTCTTCAGGCACATGCATAGAATCACACTGTGATTCTACATGAGTCTTCTACCCACCCACCCCACCAAGTCTCTAATCCTACTTTATACTGAAAACCTACATTATAAGGCCAGGTCTATGATCTGATGATTTCACTGCCAGACAGAGCAAGTAGAATGAAGCTGAACGTATTCTGATGCTGGTGCTACACCACATTTGGTATTCTTACATTGATAATACTGTTAACGACACTTATTCAATGGTGAGGAATCATATTGGGGAAGGAGAGTTGAAAATAATGCCAATATGTTTCACAACTAGCAGCTACCAGAAGTAATGTATTTAGCGTTAACTCTGGAAGTACCGTATTTTTTCGTGTATAAGCATAGCTGCCAAGTCTCCCGTATTCTCTGGGAAACCCCCATTTTTCTAGCTGTTCTCAGCTGAAAAAACGAATTTTTTTGTTTTTCCCCGGTTTATTCTGGCGCGGCAGCCATTTTGGAACTGGGCGGAGCATGCTCAGAAGCGACTTTTGATGCAGCTCTGCCCAGTTCCAAAATGGCTGCAGTGCTACTTCTGGCGCGGTGGCCATTTTGGAACTGGGCAAAGCAGCATCAAAAGTCGCTTCTGAGCATGCTCCGCCCAGTTCCAAAATGGCGGCAGCGCTACTTCAGGTCTTCTATTTCCGGTCCGGTCCCTTATTTCTCCCACAGCAACTTGGTAGGTATGGTATAAGACAAGGTTTTTTGCTTTTAAAAATATTTTAAAAATTGGGGGTCGTCTTGTACACAGAACATGGGCATCTAGGTTTTTTTTTAAAAAAACCAAACAAACATGTAAGCATATATCCGGGATTTTGGCTTGGGCGGGCTGAGGCGGTCCCTCCTGCTGCCGTCCCCCCTTTCTCCTCCCCCTCTGGGCTGCATGTTGGCGAGTGGCTCGCCTCCTGAAGCCCCTGTTGGCTCTACCACCAGAGCAAGAGCAGTTGTTGCTGCTGCAGCCGCTGAGAGCTGCCTCAGCTACCTCTCCTTGCCCTTCTTTCCTGTTTTTCCTCTTCCCCTCTCAAACTCCCACCTTGCCCCCAGCCTGCTCACCACCTTCCTCAGCTCAGTTTGCTCAATGGCATTGCCTTCCCTGGCTCTTCCTCAGTATCCTGCTTGGGAGCCTCCTTCCCCTCACTTCCCTGCAGCAGCAGCAGCAGCTACCACCGAGGGGAAAGTGTGTGGTGCCCCAGTCGCTGCCTTTGCTTCTGCACCACAGGGCACTACATGCACCTCATGCTGGGAACTTTGAGGGCGATCACCTCCAAAAAGATCAACAGCTTGCCGTCGCCAATCATCCAGATGTTCACTTCTCTTTTAGGCTTCCATTTTCTTAATTTTGGGTTCAAAAAAATAGGAGTCGTCTTATACATGGCGTCATCTTATACATGGAAAAATACGGTGTGTATATATTTTGTCACAAGTGAACCAACAGCACCCTGGAGCTGAGTGGGAAAAAATCATATTCCATCAAAATAGAAACTCACAAAATTTTAATCAAGATTATAGTTCACCGTATTCTGCCAAATCAGTCTATGGCAGATGGAGGACTGCTTTTCTTACAGTTCTTTGCTATGCAGATTTTAGCCAACAAATTCAATTCATTTCCAAGTCCACTTTATTTATTTATTCATAAATGTATTTATATTTGGCCCTTTAGATATCTCAAAAGCAGGGTTTTAGGGTCCAGTGATAGTGGCTATCCTGCCATATTGTTAATTGTTTAGTGAATTATATTCCAGAAGGGCTGTATTTTGGGGCAGCCCCCCAAAAATATGAATAAAAGCTTGCAGCTGTAATTTTCCAAGTTACATTTTTTTAAAAAAAAGTAAAGAAATTTTTTTAAAAAGTTTTGATTTTAAAATGCCAACCCAACTGATGTAAAATTCCTTTAGAATATATGTTATTTGGCTGAGAAATAATTGACTGTGCTATTCTGGATGAATGAATGGGAAAGATACAATGGCGAAAGTTGCTGTTGAAATATTTAGACAGCTTTCTCCAGCTACAATTTTAAATATTCAAAGCATGCCTGTACACTTCCTAAATTGCCAGGTGAATCAATGATTGCTCCCACCTAAGAAGTCTCTTAGCCAGGCCTCTGTTTATGGATTCAAATGAGGGCATGTAATGTCAATGCAAAACTACTCCCATCATTTGTTTCATCCCACATTCCCAATGGAGATAAATTATTCATTTAACTAATTAACACAATGGTAAAATGAAACCATTCCCTGCTTAAGTGCCAGGGTTGTGTACAGGTATTTATTAATAAAAGAAAGCTGCAAGCATTACTTGACCGGCAAATCTTTGGAATATTCATATTTCAAGTAAACAGATTTGGTTCATATTAGCAATTCAGCTAGAATGGAGTTCAATTATAATGTAGTTAGCAATTCAAATGAGATTCATATTTGCGTAGTATACAATTAATTTCAACCTCAGAAGACTGATGGGTGTGTTTGGAATATTAAGAGAATATAACAATACTTTTTTATGTTTTCAACGATTTGTAGCATTTAATGAATATTCTTTTTAAAACAAAAAAACACCCACAACGTTATTTGAAGATTTTTCAGTTGCAAAAGAGCAACGCTTTAGCCAACCTTTCATTAAGTTATTATTACTAAGAACTCTGGCAGATACGCCTAGGAAAGCAGGCAGAGCTGGCTTTAGGATTTTGGATCCCTTCAGATGAGACACCATTAACTTGTAAGGGATAGAGGAAATTCACACAAAGTTGATCCACTCAGATGATCCTCTTCATGAATTAGAGGGAAAACAAGAAATGTGGAGTTGCAAAGTTATTTTTTGGCCCTGCGTCATGGCACATGACCTCCTCCAGACATAGCTGCCAAGTTTTCCCTTTTCTCGCGAGGAAGCCTATTCAGCATAAGGGAATTTCCCTTAAAAAAAGGGAGAACTTGGCAGCTATGCCTCCAGATTTGCCCCACCTGAGTCAGAGAAGTATTTATATATTTACCTCCTCATGTGGAGACTTCCCTGGATTCTTGGCTATCATAGGGCAATGGTGGGGGACACCACACAACCTCATTGCCCAAATTTCTCAGGTATGTGTGGCTGTCTGTTTGCCAATCACTAGATATCACAACGACATTTTTGCCCACATTTGGGGCAAAAGGAAATTTGCACAGCACTACCAAACAATCAGCTGATTGTTGGCACTTAGGAAGTGGTATACAAGGGGGTTTGCAAGCACTGGCAATCAGCTGAAAATTCCCTTTCATCCAACCCCACCTATACCTGCCACACACCTGAAATCATATATGACATCAGGTGTTGGACAGGAGGGTGTTGCTTGGCTACAATGACATCATGGGCCAAATGGAGAGGCCTTCTGGGCCTAACTAGGCTGGAATTTGCCCAACAGTGATGCAGAAAAAACAAAAGCAACGTTGTTTCTGTAAGACTGACCCTTTTATTCCTCTATAATGCAACAGGACCAAACCGAAGAATAAATTTGCAATACTTGGGCATAAGCCGCACTGAAATCAATGCAACTTATTTCTGAGTACATATGCAGGATTTGTGCTACAAACCCTTAAACCTCTGGACTCTTGTTTTACCGACATTCATGATTTTCCAAGTTCTGTGACTGCAGTTCCTCCTTTGATTTTGTTCTCACCAATGTATACCATTTTAAAGCATCTTAACTTGTCATTCATAACAATCTTTAATGCCATGATAAACATATTCCCATAAACATTCTTGGGCTATGAATCACTACATTGCTTTGTTACAGTCTACTAGGTTATTTAAAATTGGATTATTTATAAGGGCACTGAAGGTCTTTACAAGAATTAAAAATAGCATTCTTGCTTAGGCAAGATTTTCTGTGCATACATATGAGCTAAATACAGAGAAGGCCAGCCCTAAGGCAAAAATACTCTCTTGCTGACATTGATTTTTCCAGTTTCTTGCAATATATTTCTGCGCAGAGGCATCCAAAAGTTTTATCTGACAGATACCAGCCTAGTGATAACTGCCATAGACTCAGATTCAGACGTGTATGTTGCTTCAAGTAGGCAAGGAACTTCCCATCACTTTACTCAGCTCTGATAGGTGCCTGTGAGGGACAGGAACTATAGACTGCCCCCTCCCATCGTAACAACGAGTTCCTCTCCGAGCACCAGCGGGAGCGGGGAAGGAGATGACTCTAGCGGGGAAACAGGAAGCAGAGGGCAGGGCTCTGACAGGGTCACAGAGGCCCTGCGCCGACCGGGAGAGGAAGCAAGGGAGAGGGAAAGAGGGAGGCAGGAAAACCCGGCTAGGAGACCCCTCCCTCCAGTTCCGGAGTTGCGCGTGAAGAAAAGGGGGAGGAGATTAGGGATTCCCAGACTACTTTGTTGGAAAAAGACGCGGGAATCCCCATTCTGGGGTACTGACCCAGACTGAGAACATGTACATTGTACAGCTGCTGCACTGTAATAAAAGCATGAAAAGGCAACGTGCCGGAGTCGTTACTCTAGAGTAGCCGCCAGCGATCCTGTGCATAGCTGCCAAGTTATCCCTTTTTTTCAGGGATTTTCCATTATGCTGAATAGGCTTCCTCGCGAGAAAAGGGAAAACTTGGCAGCTATGATCCTGTGACAGTGCCTATCAAATGTTTGGGAAAAGATGGTGTCTAGAATCTGTTCCATACCCACCACAAAGCATCATCAAAGTTAAAGGTAACCCCCAACTACTTGGCAGCAAGATCCTCTTGCAGCTTTGAGGGCCTTAATGGTACACGTGGCTGTGGAGATCCTTCGAGTGCCATCCCAACACCAAGAGTGCTGTTGCTTACCTGGATGGGGCTGAGCTAGGAAGGACGTCGGCAAGGTCAAGGTCATGAGGGTGCACTGGATTAGTGGGGGCACCACTGCATCTCTGTGGTCCAGACCTTCTCTTCATACCCGTCTTTCTGACCAGCGAGCAGCAGTGACACCAGTGTAGGAAATAGTAGTTGCACAGCTCCACTGAATTCCATGTTCTGCTACTGTTTAATAGACAAAGTGGGGATGCTGCAGAAAAACGGCACTCTTGATCCTTCATTGTTCCTCAGCGTGATAGTCAAGTGATGCCTCACATGCACCACCTCACTGGCCACCACAGACATCTATTTATATGTTCCTCTAAAAGTCCAATATTTTATACAATATACAGATAATTAACCAGGTGGTTAGACAATCAATGAATATTAATCTAATTGTCCAATAATTTATCTGAGGGTTTTTTTAAAAAAAAATATTTTCATTGATTTTCTTTTCTCGTAACGAATATCCAATATCATAACAAAACATTCATTTTCCAACCCCCCACCCCCCCACCCCGTTGACTTCTCTCAGCTTCCATTTCTGGTTTATTACATCAAATAATACATTCTGCTGTTTGTACTGTTTCCCCTATTTTAAGTCGTAGTCATAGCAGGATTTTTAAGCATTCAAGGAATATAAGCCATACCTTGAAAATAAGACATAGTGATAGGCGCAGCAGCAATGCCAGCCGAGGCAGGAAGAGGAAAAAATAAAACACCCCCTGAAAATAAGCCATAGTGGTGGGGTTTTTTTTTTTGAGGAAAAATAAATATAAGACGGCGTCTTGTTTTTGGAGAAACATGTTATCATACTGTTATCATACTGTTATACTTCTTGTTCTCTATGAATAAAATTGCAGATCCTGCCTACGAGTGCATTTTTTTTTGTTTCTGCAAATATATTGTACAGAGTTCCCAATTCTTTTTCAAAATCACTATTGTCCTTTTCAGGTAGTTTGTCCATTAACTTTGCTAAATCTGCATAGTTCATCAACTTTTCTTGCCTTTGTTCTTTTGATGGTACTTCTCCGGTCTTCCAGTTTTGTGCTATTAAAATTCTTGCCGCTGTTGTAGCATACATACATAATGTCCATTTTTCTTTCAGCAACTCTTGTCCTGTATCTGAGAATTTCTTTTTGCCATCCGTTATCCACCACTGATGCAAATACTCAGAACAAACAACGATATTTAATTATAATACTGCATCAGTCTTGGTTCGAAGTATGATTTACATGCAAGAAAGTGTTTACTTATAAATTAGAGCTGTGCTGTCCTGAAGCATACTTTAGTAAGTCTGGAATCTGTTAAATTGAATTTATAAGCCCTATTCATGTGTTACACAGATAAACAGAATATGCAAGTGGGGGTGAGCCTGCTAGCTCCTCCTTACATCACTGATACAGCCCTCTGTTTTCTTAAAGGTTTCTTCCTCTGCAAAATACCTTTCTATTTTTTCTGCCTTATTCTTAAGATACTTTAGAGTTGCTCTAGAATTTTTGTGGGTGTGGCATTGAGCATGCTTGTTTCAATCCATTAAACATTTCCCCAGATATGAAAAGGCCTCATTCGCCTCCTCAAAAGTTAGGTAAATGCAGCTAAACCACCTGCACCAGACTTTTCTCTCTCTTTTGATAATGTTTGAACTCAATTTATTTTCTCATTAATTGATGGAAAAGGGTTCAGAGGAAAATTCAGGATAATTTTTTTGGCATAGCACTAGTTGAATAATATGTATTTTATCTGGTAGGCAAACCTTTCACAAACTCTTAGACAATTACTTTTCCCAATGGGCAGAGTTTATGTCAATTCCTCTGTTTCGTATATATGAATGCGTTTTCCTGGATTACTAGGAAGTAATATGAAAGCACAATGATTTTTTTTATATAAGCTCTATTAATTTAAGATTGCGAGGGATAGTACATTCAGTGTGCATTTGTAGCTGGAGTAAATATAGCTATACTTTACATATATTAATTTTTACTCTAGATAAACATGAGAAGCGATACAGTTATATAGATTTATATTCATGACTTTTTTTAAAAAAACAACAACAACACACATACACATTGTTATTCAGTTATTCATTTGCCAGCTGCTGACCACAGTGTGCTACGGTCAAGGCTCCTTTATAATTTTTCCTGCAAGCCTTACAAGGGACAGATATTTATGCAAAATAGGTCATTTTGCATGAAATTGCAATTTAAATTATATGTACTGTATATTTATATTATGTATATTCTTGGTATAAGCAGTGTGTTAACCAGATGGACTTAGTTCCAAATCAGATTTAATATTCAGCCACAGCCAGAGTTACCTGAGTGTTCAGAAGAGTTACAATGCATTATCACACAGATGAAAAATATGTTACAATGTAAAATACATATTTATGCAGAAAATGAGATAATGAATTTACATTCTAAATCCTGGGGATTACAATGTGCATCTTCTTATTCTGTTATGGCTATTTGCTGTTTGCTCACAAAAGTGTTATTTCCATCCTATTCCCCAACTTAGGTAAACTGTCTAAATATACATATTTTTAATTTGTTTCAATATTTTCAGTGTAGGTTTGAACAAAAGGCTTTGCAGTCTGACACAAATTGCCTAACTTCTGAATACCACTTTCTTCATAAACATTTTGTTCTTTTTGAACAGCTATACCACCAATCTTGAATAACTCTAAACATGTAATGATTGATTACACACACACATATCTACATTTGGTTTCTAATATATATAATAGAAACCAAATGTACGTATATTTAAATAACTGGACAAATATTTCATGCCTAGCAGTGCAATCTCACACATGTCTAAAGGTAAAGGTAAAGGTACCCCTGACCATTAGGTCCAGTCGTTACCGACTCTGGGGTTGCGGCGCTCATCTCGCATTATTGGCCGAGGGAAGCCGGCGTACAGCTTCCAGGTCATGTGGCCAGCATGACAAAGCCACTTCTGGCAAGCCAAAGCAGCACATGGAAATGCCGTTTACCACTATTTATCTACTTGCACTTTGACGTGCATTCGAACTGCTACCTTGTTTCTCTGAAAATAAGACACTGTCTTTATTTTTCCTTAAAAAAACACACTCTCCTTTTTTTCAGGGGATGTCTTATTTTTTTCCCTCCTCCTGCCGCGGCTGGCATTGCTGCTGCACCTATCAGTATGTCTTATTTTTGGGGTATGGCTTATATTCCTTGAATGCTTTAAAATCCTCCTATGGCTTATTTTATGACTGCATCTTAAAATAGGGGAAACAGGGTAGGTTGGCTGTCCGTTAAGGATCTCACTGAATGCAATGGTGCTTGTTGCAATCTTATACCTGTTTACCTGGAGGTAAGCCCCATTGAAAGGGACGTGGGTGGCGCTGTGGGTTAAACCACAGAGCCTAGGGCTTGCCAATCAGAAGGTCGGCGGTTCAAATCCCTGCGACGGGGTGAGCTCCCATTGCTTGGTCCCAGCTCCTGCCAACCTAGCAGTTCAAAAGCACATCATGTCTTCGTTGCTACCCCGATGATCGTACTCCTAAAGTGTAGCTCGTTATATTCTTGGGTCAGCCCATATTTCTGCAGAAGATTCAATACAAATGAATCTGAGGTGGAATGGGAGTTGTTGTTGTTTTTTTAAAATGAGTTCTGTGGGCATGAAATGAGATTCCTTCTTCATTGGTTTCAATGAGCACACATGGATTTTCATTTCTATAACTTTGTAGATCAAAACTAAACCATTCTTCTTTTCATGTTGGGAAGATTTAAAACAATTCCAGAGCCATTTGAGAATGCATTTATAGAAGAGTATAAAATAGCAGCATTAATAGAAGAGTATAACATTATTATTATTTTAAAAAAATCATTTACTGTAGTTTATTCAACTCCGGTACCTTGATTCTACTTGACTCAAATTAAGTGCTGAGTGTTTCAAAATAATTTTATACTCTGAATACAAGAGGCCTCCAAAACATGAAGCTGAAGTAAATTGGATTTTTTATTATGATTGCTGGGTAAACTCTAATCTCTTGTTCACCTACTGCATTATGCCAACCCTGTGCCTGCATTTTTAGAGGGCTTAATAACTGAAAATTGTGCCAGCCACATTAGTAAAATGCACAATTTGGACAGAAAATTCTTAGTTCTGGACATTCAATATTGTGTTGTAATTTTGTGAGCATCTGTACTGAAAGCCATTAAGTGTCTTTCTAAAAAAAAATATCACATATGTCTCATCAGCTTGACAGAGGAGGTCTTCATTTTTGTGCCCATTGATTCAATGGCATAAATCATCATCATCATCATCTATACTTTTTAAAAAACAATTTCTTATTATTTTGGGATTGCACAGGTCTGTACAATTGCCACTGAGAATACAGTATTGTAGACTTTGTCCTCACATTTGCTCCCATCCATAATATAGAGTTGTTGTTGTTTTTGTTTATAAAATATTTTCTACTCAATTTTAACATTTGGAATCCAAAGTTGCAGTACATGTGGATGACAGGCTATTGTCCTAGAATATTTTGCAGTGCAAATCACAGCTAGTAACATTTATGCCTTGAGAATTAAATTGTATACCATGTAGGTACATGCTTGTAACAAACAAGCAAATAGAAGACAACTGCATGATGCCTAAGGTTCCTGATGTGTTTGGAGGAAACTGCTTTTCATGGGAATATTAAACTCAGCAGTTGGGATGCTGTAGTCTCCCAAGTATTGTTGGATTTCAGCTTCTATCAGCCCTAGCCAGCTTGCTCAGTGATTAAGGATTATGAGAGCTGTGGTCCAGCAGCATCTGAAGGCTCACACCATTCCTATCCTATAATATGTGTAGGCTGCTCCAGCAAGATGAATGGTTTCATTTATTGGTTTCTGTTATACTTTCCTTTTTTCTTTTAGTCTGACATCCATCTTTGAACCACTCGCTTGAGCCCAGGCCTCAATCATGCTCAATTTATCGACATTACACTTTTGCCCTTTGGCCGATAGGCGACAACCATATAAACAAGTTACTACACACACCTTTCAATAATGTTTCCTGACAGCTATGGCTATGCATGGTGCTTATGTAGATTTCATTCACACACATATATGTGCAAAATGCATCTGAGAGACCCACAATTGGTTGGTTGGTTGTATTTCTGTTGACACACAACTGGGTTCTTTTAGATACCCTGGAATGAAATTCAACTCTGAGCAAGTACAACTCTAGCAACTTATTGTAACGGGGGGAAAATCAGTCGAAGTAAACAGGGACAAAATGGGGAATGAGCTACAAGAAACAAGGACTATGATGGTTCACATGGGCAATCTGAGCATGTAAAATTGAGTCTATGGCTGCAGAGCATTTAAGACACTGCCTCTCACAGCTAGCTCTGTTTTTGAAGTCTCTCTCTCATCTCCAGCCAAAGCACAGTTATGGACAAAATAAGCCTTATTGATTTGCTTCCTTCTAAGAATGTGTGTCACCAATCAAAGAAATGTAATAAACTGAGTCCAGTCACATATATATGACTTCCCTTTTGGGACAGCGGAGAAAGACACAGAACATTTTTCTTGACACTGGAAACTCTATGTGGGCAATTAAAGATGGGACTTGTATAGTGTGTTTCTCCTAAAATAAGACACCCTCTTATATTTATTTTTCCTTAAAAAAAAAAAAAACACCACGGTAGCTTATTTTCAGGGGATGTCTTATTTTTTATTACATGTCCAGCCTAGCCTCTTCCTTGGCACCCTCCAGAACTGCACCTATCATTATTTTCAGGGTATGGCTTATATTGCGCAAATGCTTAGAAATCCTGCTATGGCTTATTTAATGGGTATGTCTTATTTTCAGAGAAACAGGGATACTTTCCAAATTCTACAGGTATATTTTTATGTAAATACTTCTCTAAGGTGCAGTTTCAAGTATTGTTCTAGGGAGGGTAGTGGGGGATTCAGAGAACAGAAGCTGGGTAATTGTAATCTGCAAGTTTGCAGATGACACCAAATTGGGAGGGGTGGCTCATACCCCAGAGGACAGAATCACACTTCAAAATGACCTTAGTAGATTAGACAACTGGGCCAAAGCAAACAAGATGAATTTTAACAAGGAGAAATGTAAAGTACTACACTTGGGCAAAAAAATAAAATAAAAAAAATGAAAGGCACAAATACAGGATGGGAGACACCTGGCTTGAGAGCAGTACATGTGAAAAGGATCTAGGAGTCCTGGTAGACCACAAACTTGACATGAGTCAACAGTGTGATGCAGCAGCTAAAAAAGCCAATGCAATTCTGGGCTGCATCAATAGGAGTATAGTGTCTAGATCAAGGGAAGTAATAGTACCACTGTATTCTGCTCTGGTCAGACCTCACCTGGAGTACTGTGTCCAGTTCTGGGCACCACAGTTCAAGAAGGATACTGACAAGCTGGAATGTGTTCAGAGGAGGGCAACCAAAATGGTCAAAGGCCTGGAAACGATGCCTTATGAGGAACGGCTTAGGGAGCTGGGTATGTTTAGCCTGGAGAAGAGAAGGTTAAGGGGTGATATGATAGCCATGTCCAAATATATAAAAGGATGTCATATAGAGGAGGGTGAAAGGTTGTTTTCTGCTGCTCCAGAGAAGCGGACACGGAGCAATGGATTCAAACTACAAGAAAGAAGATTCCACCTAAACATTAGGAAGAACTTCCTGACAGTAAGAGCTGTTCGGCAGTGGAATTTGCTGCCAAGAAGTGTGGTGGAGTCTCCTTCTTTGGAGGTCTTTAAGCAGAGGCTTGACAGCCATATGTCTAGAATGCTTTGATGGTGTTTCCTGCTTGGCAGGGGGTTGGACTGGATGGCCCTTGTGGTCTCTTCCAATTATATGATTCTATGATTCTATGATCCTTTACAATCATTTTATAGAATCACTGCAGGTTATTCTGTTATGCAATTAACTATTCTCAGTGCTTTTTTCTGGGGGGACGCAGGGGGACACACACCCCTAAACATTTTGTGAATCTAAGTTTGGCCTCATTGAGAGGCAGTATTTCAATATGAGTAGGAATTTTTCATAGAAAAACATGTGGGTCTGTAGAGGATTAAATATAATTTAATATATCCTTTGCCAATACCCATAATTTCCTACCACTTCCATTTTCCTTCAAAACTGTTGATTTCTGAATCACCAAAGGCTATGTGTATTACTTTGGTAGGGTTTAGACTGGGTTATAGGACAGTGGAACAGTGCTGATCACACTTCATAATGAGACTTTTTTTTTTACTTCTTTGTACCATCTGCTTCCCTGATTTCATTAGATGCATTCTTTCCTTGTTAAGATTACTGAGCATGGCTCCTTCTAATATCTTCTTTTAAACATATGGTAGCATTGACAGGAGCAGTATTTCAGGAGCTTATTTTGTTTTCGTTTTTGAGCTCAGATGGCTGCTACAACTAACAGTGTTTCTCCAATCTGAGAGCTTGATTACAGGCACCATTTGCTTTAATATCTATATGTTACAGCTGACTAGTGATGACTGTGGTTAGAATTACAATAGTATTGCTATGAAGGAGTCATATTTGTCTTTCAGCTTGAAATACACAATACAGGCTCCACCTGTCAGTCATGCTGACAGATAGGAAGCCGTGCATGTTAGCAAATGTATGGCAACTTCTGTGGTATGACATTGAAATGTCTTGGCTGAAACAAACACATCACATGGTCAAGTTACATTTCTATACTCTAGCTGCTGCTGCTTCATCTGAAAGCAAAATCTGAAGGGGCAGTTTGTAGTAGGGTTGCCAGACTCAAGAGTGGACAGGTCTTTCTGTGCCTTTAATTGCCCTGCTCTCTTTTGAGTCTGGAAACCTTAAAGAGAAACCAGCAGACCCTTTGTTTGGAAATTAAACAAAGGGTCTGCTGGTTTCTCTTTAAGGTTTCCAGACTCAAAAGAGAGCAGGGCAATTAAAGGCACAGGAGTCCTGTCCACTATTGAGTCTGGCAACCCTAGTTCGTAGCAGAGAAGGGCTGGAGCCGGAATGCATAAGCCTTCAACATTTTTATTTGCTTCCCCTCAAAGTTCTTTTCGCAGTCATTTTTCTACAGGCTGGAGTTCCAGATTTCCATTGCACACATGCACCAAATCATAATAATCTTAACTTGAAAGTGAATACAATTAATTCCAGTACAGTCGTACCTTGGATCCCCAAAGCCCTGGAACTCGGATGTTTTGGCTCCTGAATGCTGCAAACCCGCAAGTGATTTTTCTTTTGGAGAGCTTTTGGATCAAGGGATAGGACTTTAGAGCACCTGCTTTGCATGCAGAATGCCCCAGGTTAAATCCCTGACATCTCCAAGTAAGGCTGAGAAAGAGGTTCGTATGAAATCCTGGATTGCCATTGCCAGTCAACTTAGATGCTACTGAGCTCTACGGGCCAGTCGTGTGGCTCAGAGTACATTCAGAAGTAGGAACTCTTGTGTTCATTTTTTTTCTTCATAGTAATGGTGGCCCTTCTATCCCAGATTATAATATTCCTTTTACTTGTTGCATTTTGGAACACTGGCTTTTTGATCAACATGCCACCATGTTGCATTAAATATTAAATGGTGGGAAAGAAGGGTATGCCAGAATACCACCCAAAACTTTGTCACATGACATTACAAAACAAAACGCCTGTGATTTTCCAGATTAATGGGGTTGCAAAGAGATTTTATTTTTTTAAGGAAGCAAGGAACCCAGATTTGAGCCCTAAATATCCACTAGATTCTGCTAGCTTTCCAAAAGCATATTTTACGTTGTGTGGAAGATCCTATAAAATGTGGAAATTATTCAAGTTTGGAAACAGAATAAAATTCTGTCCGAATGCAGCTTAAGTCTAAGGCAGCATTGTATGTTCTATAGAGAGTTGACATTATGTACTAAAAACTTTCAAAATGCTTTTGATAAGCTCTTAAAGGTAGTAAAATGGCAAATGCAATTCAATGTATCAAGTATAAAATGCTGTATCTTGGGGCAAAAAAATCCCAATTTCACACACAAACTAATAGGATCTGATGACTAACCAGAAATGAGATTAGTTACGTAATTCCACAATTAATGCTATTATATAAATCTTTGGTGCAAGCACACTTGGAATACTGTGAACAGTTCTGGTTTTCTCACCTCAAAAAGGAATCATTTTATTGGGTATTACAGGACCATATATAGCCAGGAAGATAAGGAAAATCTTTCTGTAGGCCACCACAGCCGCGAGAGTACTTATAGCAAAACATTGGAAGAGTGACCAAATCCCCATCAGACCAGAATGGTTACTAAAATTGGTAGAATATGCTGGACTAGATAGTCTCTCGGAAAAGATTAAAGATAAGCAAAAACAGGAGTTCACTGATAACTGGAAACCTCTAAAGAGTTACTTAAAAAATAAGTGTTGCAATCTGAATTCGGTAGCAGCTTTTGAGTAAGCTCTGTAAATAAAGGTTAAATGGGTTAAAATAGATATATATACAACATAGATGCATATCAATATTTTATTATGATTTTGCTGATAAATTTAGGCAATAAGTTTATTAGAGTGAAAAGATATTGAGAAGGACAGGAAGTCAAATTTATGAAGATATATACTTCTTTGTTGGCATTTTTATTTTGATGAGTTTGATCTACAGACTACAAAATACCTTTGATGTATGGATGTAACTACGGTTAACAAAGCTTAAAAACAAAAAGGATGTTGAAAACAGCAACCAGAATGATCAAGGGGAGGCAGGATGCAGCAGAGCTCTTTATGTTATTAAGCTTGAACTCAAGGTACACATTCTGTTTTGCAACCTGGTGCCCACCAAATGCTGTTAGACTACAACTCCCATCAGCCCCAGACAAAATGGCCAATAGTCAGTTGCTCATTGGAGGTGTAGTCCAACAACATCTGACGGCATCAATTTGGGGGAAGCTGCCTTAATGTATTCTGACCCATGTTTAAAATATCTGAGCAAGAACCATTTACAAATGCCAGGCTCCATCATCGACATTTTGCTGCTTGAACTCGGATGTGTTTAGTAAAATTACCCCTCAGTTATGTACCAAAAGGTGCCCAATGCCACATGAAATGATAGTATAACTTACAATGCATCCTTAACCCTCTTTCAACCCGAGGCTGAAAGATTACATAAAATGGATTTTACAGTTGTGTATGTCAAAAGACATTGAAATATTTAACTCTACTTTGTGGAAATATTTGGCATTTGTGCTTCCCTGAAGAGGTTCATGACCCCTGCATTTAATGCAATTCTGCAGCATGTCAAAGTGCAGACTCGATGATTAACCCATCACTTGATATAATGATTCCTAATGAAACTGTAATATTATTTAGAAAGAGGTATGGCCAGATGCATGGATGCTTTGGAATAAAGCTGTAAATAGCTGAAATGACAAGCCAAGGTTACCGGCATACAATTTACTGGGCAGTGGGACTCTGAGCATAATAATCAGTTTGGTATAATCATACATGCCAAGTTCTGAAGAAATATCTCAGTTTCCAAGGCAGATGTCGCAATCTATGCATTTTACATCTTTCTTCAGCACTTGAAAAGTGTTTGTGTAAGGTCTGAGCTGAGACTTGCATTCTGAATGTACACACCAACCTTCATGCCAATGTCTTTGATAACCATGTGTGCGTTTTCTTCTCCCCCACATTATTGTATACCTGTCGTTACTCAAAGAAAAGGCACTTTTCACTTTAAAATAGTAAGTGAAGAATTATAAGCTATAAGTTAAGAGTATTCCCTTTAAAGTTAATTCAATCAAAACCAGTAGGACTTGCTTAAGAGAAAATATCCCTGAGAGGGGAACATTAATGTGAATTATACTGTTATTATTGTTTCAGAACAAGACAGATGTTCTCTCCCACAATGCAATCTGCAACTTCCATATCCACCTCACCTCCCAATAATGTTTTGTTTGGTTTTCCTGGTGCCACCACCAAACGGGTTTAGAAATTCTGCTGGTGGACAAACATGAAATGTAGAATTGCATCCTGAACAGACATACCAAGTTTCATTCTGATCTCTTAATGTTCAAAAGTGATACTCTAACCCTCACCAGGTGTTCAGAAGAATGTGTAAGGGACACGGGAGCTTGCACAAGGCCCTGCCTTTTGTGACCTTTGCCTGTTGAATACAAAGGTCAGTAGGGAGATGCTAAAACTATTCGGGTTAATATGCGCAGAATCCTCCTTTTGACTGGGAACTCTATTCTCTGTCCTTGAGTTCCTTGTAATCTGTCTTCAAAGCCATTCAGGAATTCTGAAGTTCAGTTGGCTGTAATACCTTTCATGTTTCAGTGCTAGAGAGCTGTATTTAAAGCGTAGCTGTCAAGTTCTCCTTTTTTTAAAGGGAAATTCCCTTATGCTGAATAGGCTTCCTCGCGAGAAAAGGGAAAACTTGACAGCTATGATTTAAAGCAGGGGGGAAGGAATCTTTTTCAGGCCAAAAGCCAATTGGGGAACTATCTGGAGCAGGCACCCCCAAACTTCAGCCCTCCAGATGTTTTGGACTACAATTCCCATCTTCCCCAACCACTGGTCCTGTTAGCTAGGGATCATGGGAGTTGTAGGCCAAAACATCTGGAGGGCCACAGTTTGGAGATGCCTGGTCTGGAGGCTACATGCTAGTGGTGGGTGGAGCAGAGGTGTAAAAGTAGGCATAGCAACTGATGCAAATTTTACCTGTTTACAGTAGGCTAGTTATATACAAACAATTCTATGCCCCGTCCAAGCAAGCAAGAGGCATTTTCAGAGTTCAATGACATGTTCCAGACACAAAATACTACAAAAGGAATCAAAGCAAGGCTCATGTGGGATGTGGTCTGGGGAGGGGTTGTGGCAGAGCAAGGAATGTATCCTGGGATACAGCCTTGGGAGACGGACAAATTGAGAGGTCTGGAGGGCCTACAGCCCCCCCCCCTGATTTTAACCATTTAGTTAGTCTCTGCTTATTCATTAAGTGTACAGAACCCATCTTCTTGCCTATTCTGGAACAAAAAGAGATTCCAATAGAGTTCTAATAGATTCTAAGAAAGATTATTCAGTTTTGTACACCCTGAATATTCAACAAAAGCATTCTGCCCACTACTGTTGCTATGTGTGTGGGGTGTGTGTGTGGGCGCGTAACAGCACATGTTTTTAAAATTTCCTGTGAAGTGAAGAATATTAACGTGACACACTCTGCTACTGGACAGCAATTATAGCTGAGCACGGTGGTTTGCACAAGTTAATTTATCTCCAGAGAAGGCTTGCCAATCATTCAACAGTTTCTAACGCCAGGAAGATTCTCAATTAGGGAATGAGAATTTAGGATGCCAATGTGCAGCTGAGATAATATTATGACTTGCAGTTATTCTCTACTACAGCTCTTTCTTCTTTTTGTCAAAAATAAATGTTGATGGTTGATATTCAGAATCTCTGCTTCCATCACCCTTTGGAATATCTAGCTCCCAAAATGAAAAACAGAAAGGCTTAATTAGCTGATACTGTTCATCAGTCTCCAGTTTGAGGATTTTACTTCCATAGAATTGGGAGCTTCTGTAGAGCAGCATACAATAGCCTGTGAAACTAAGGAAGAAGCAACCTTTCAGCACAACTGGATTATGGAGGTTTCCTAGGTGTGTAAAAGCCCTCCTTAAGATAGCAGTGGGAGACATTCAGGTGGGAGGTTATTTTCACTCACATTTATATGAGACAGCAAAGGCTTCACACGCCCCCACCTCAATTTTTCCCTGCTTTCAGTGCTTGAACCAAACCTTGAACAGAGTGCTTGAACCAGACCTTGGCAGACCATTTAAAAATGTTCCCAGAATTCCTTTGGGGACTTTGCCCTATAACAGAGGTGGGGACCATCAGTCCCAGGGAACCTTCAGGCACTGCTATCTGGCCCTCTCATGATAAAATCCAACTTTTTATGTCTTGGTATCTTCCTGCATTCAGCGAATAATTATTAGGTCAGGCCTGCAGACCATTTCAAGAGTAAACTTACACCTTCTTAAAGAAAAAACAAATCACATTACTTTCTAGGAGGAAGATTAATTTTGCATCTGACCGGTGAACATGAGCAGGTCATTTAACAGGCTGCTTCCTTTGCCATTTCCACTAATTCTATTAGATTCAAGTGGAAAATAATTAACCTGAAAGATATGGTGAAATAAGATGCACTTTCTTTCTTTCTTTTCTTAAAAAAGAAGTCATCTGAACTGTTTTTAAAGTTCCATAAGGCTGACGGTTAAGAAAAATTCAGATGACGTCCTGTTTTGGATTTCTAATGATGACACAGAATTGAGAGGTAGGCAGCGTGGGTGCTGTGATTAGATTTGCCATTGCACTGCACTAACCACCCCAACACCTCACCCCTCATTTTCTCAGTGATCAGCAGAAAACCCAGTGTTGAGAAGCAAGGTGAGCAACACCACACCACACCACCTTCCGTTACTGATATCAGTCCCAGGAAGGTAGGATATTTGAAGTGTTAGATACACACATGATGGTGGTGTCCGCATAGCATGGACAAATGTGCTGGCTTTGCCTCTGTTGCCACTCCTATCACCTTCCAACTGGTGGAAGGCAACTGTCCATGGTGGGGAACCTTTTGTTTAAATGTGGGCTCCCCATGCATTTTACAACCCTGCTTTTCCAGGATTCGAAGACCTGTACATCTACTGATGTCCACTTGCCAGGAGTTTATTTAACACAAGGGTAGGGAACCTCAAATAATGCCATTGTTTATCTAACTGCTGGGTCAGGAACCTTCCATTATTTAAATCAGCAGTGTATTCCAAGCAAGATAATGCATTGCACAAATTAAGGGATCTAACCAAGTGAAAAAGGAGGCATCCGTGAAGAATGTACGGGAACATAGGGAGAGGTGATAATGGGGCATGCTTAAAGGTCAGAAGACATTTAATCTTCACAGCATATGAAGACAAATACCAAAAAATAATTACTATGTAAGTGAGTCTTATGATTACAGGATTCTGGCGAAAAGGTCACACGTTGGAATAGAAATCTTTAGAATTTCTGTATGCCCCAACCCAGTCTTTTTCTTTCCTCGGCAGCTTAAGGTATACAAGAAGTGCAACATCAAATGTTCGCCTTGTTCAATTTGTATTCAGAAAACAATGATGCACAAACCACCTTTGGGGGATGAAGAACTGTTTGCCGAACAGTAGCTCCTCATTAAGAAAAAAGTAAATAAAATAATTATTGTCTGAATCTTTTTGCTACATCCTTCAGGATAAAATCCCTCCTAATGCACCGGGATTTGTCGCTCTCCACAAACATCACTTATAACTGTGTGTTAGAGTGTTGTGGAAGGGGTTGGATTATTGGTTTGTTTCTGTTCTTATTTTTATCACGTATTTTGTGGGGGTTTTTATCTTGTAATTTTATGTTGTGAACTGTCCTGAGATGTATAGGTATAGAGCTGTATACAATTTTAAACAAAAACAAAAACAAAGTGAGATTATTATTATTTTTTACTCCAATGCTTTCCTGGTTATAGTTTCCTTCAGATGAATTCAGAATGTAGGTCAGGTTTGTTGTTGTTGTTGTTGTTGTTGTCAAAAATGAATCTGAACATGAGTAAGCACTTTTGAATTAGCTCCACAGACAATTAAGTATAAAATGAGAAATTTTATACACCTGTGATGGTTGGGGCATGTGAAGGGGGATCTCCAAAGATTCTTTCACCCATCGGTAGGCTCATATAAGGCTGGACAATCATCCAGGTACCCTAGTCCCAAGCTGTGCTGTATTTTAAAGCTAAGCACCAGCACCTTGAAGATGTACTCAGAAATGTAGGCCTCACATGTGGTTTGCATGTTGCCTCCTATATCTGTAAATGCAGTTAGGGTTGATATATTTCTAGAAGTAAAATTAGGGACACAAGTTGTTTTTTCTTTTCGGGAGGGGGGGAATGAAACTCAAAGTTGTTGAGCTTTTTTCAAGACAGACAGCCTCGAAATCCAAGACATTTTGCTGATTTCCCGAAATCCCCCCCGGACACTATTTTTGCCAGTTAAATGCCAGACATGTGTGGGATTTTTTGGACTTATGGCAACCCTACAGATGTTTACCTTGAGCTGGGGAAAGGCAGCGAAAACATGCTGAAAGTGACTCATAATAGTGAAACTTTTAAGTGAGTCATAATAGACAAGAACTGGTATACTTGACAGCCGGTGATTAGATGCTCATCGAGAAACCATGCTCCCAGATAAGGCCCCATCTGTCTCATACCACTTTAAACAGTCATAGCTTCCTCCAAAGAATCCTGGAAACTGTAATTTGTCGAGGGTACTGAGACTTCTTAGGAGAGCCCTATTCGCCCCATAGAGCTACAATTCCCAGGGTTCCCTGGGAAGGGGGATTTATTAAACCCATTTGAAAATGACTATTTAAAATGGTGTGATGGCTCTTAAAATGTACAGTGCAGTTGGGGCCTGCATGTTTCTTCATACTGCATGCCTCAGCCCAGCTCCTCAAACTGCTAGTGTGTTCTGCTTTCTCCAGTTTGCACCTTTGCACATTTTTCTCTTACTTGTTCAGCAGATTCTCCACCTCCCACCCCACTATTATTACCTAAAAAGAAAAAGCCATTAAGGATGAAATCATCTACACACCAACCTGGCAGTAAGCCTTACTGAACCCAGTGGAACTTCTGAAAAGACAAATATAGAATTGCACTGCCGGACACATTTATTTCGCCATTCCTATGTTTAATTGTTTGGGCTCTTTCTTCCAGTTATTATTAATACATGGCTCCCCCCCCCCTCAAATTATTGGCCAGGGGTTTACTTTGTATGTATTTTGTACAGCACTTCAAAAACAGACGGCTTAGAAATTACGGTGTTAAATGTCATACAAATTGTTAAAATAAATACATACTGATATACTGCCAATAATAAACCAGCTGTTAGGAACAATTACCATTCATATTATTATCACAATAGGTATTGTTATTAAACTGATATTTAAGTGTGGATTTATTTTCATACTTCTGTTTTTAAAAACACTTAACTTTAAATGTGCTTTCTGTTAGCACTACTGCAGGATGAGTTTGTAAATCTGATTACAAGTGGTGATTGATAACAGTAACCATGTTACCCAAGAGAGCAGAGCAGAAAGCTTTAGAGAAATCAGCCAACAAAAACATCACTTCATCATGTAGATAATTCACATCCACTTTTTTTTAAAAAAAAACCTTCACTTGTATTAAACCACTTTTTAAAATAAAGTCCTTGAACAAGAACGTTGCAAGGTTCTATTTAGCTGGAAATTATTCATGCCCAATAGAAATGACATTTTAGTTTCAGACTGCCAAAGTGAGCTTTATTAGTATGTCATTAATCATTGTCTTGGAGGTGACACCTGGGAAAAATGATTTAGTAGAGATTAGAGCACTCAAATGTAACACTGAAAATATCACATTTATTTCCAGCATCAGTCAATGAAATACATTTTAGCAAAGGAGAGAGAGAGAGAGAGAGAGAGAGAGAGAGAGAGAGAGAGAGAGAGAGATTTGTGTACATTTAAATTGGTGGGCAACAGAAAGACCAGCTTTCTATTCAGAAACTCCTTTTGCATTTATTCCGTTTACTGTTTAATAAGCAGTTCTGTGCCCAATTTAGAAAGCACAATGCTTGCAAGCGAAGTAGGTTTAGGAGTGTGATGACAAAATGAACTATTCAGAATAGGGAAAGGGAATATTATTATTTTTGAAACAACAACTTATGTCCCAGATTTTCATTAAACCCACCTGCATCTCTTTCCTGTTGCCAAAGATTTTAAAGCCATCAGTTTCCAAAAATGTGGTCGCCCAAGTTACACTGTGAGCAAATTGGTTCTGCTTAAACAAATAACTGCAATTAGAAATCACTTAGAACAACAATAGCTACCAGAATTGCAGAAAGCGAATGTATATGGTGAATTAAATTAGAACATGCTTATAAACACTTGACTAGTTGCCTCTAGCAAGTCTGAATCACCAAACAGAGAGGCAGGAAAGCTCAACACTGTAAAGGACTTTTGAAATAATAATAATATGAAACAAATAAGTGTGACAAAGTAAAAACAGTTGTAGCATGGTCATTTCTCTGGGCTTATTTAAGATATTCGGGTACCACTTTTTAATAAGATCAAATCAGTTTGCATAAAAAGGAAACACACAATGACGTCAATTGACATAGCCATGCTTGTCCTTGTTTTTGCTGCAACAGATGAAGAATATTCTGACACCTCAAAGACAAACAAATTTGTTAACAGAGCAATCCAAAACTCAGCCAGGAGCAGTGGGGTGGGGTGGAGGGGCAGATCCACCCCAGCTTCTGGTGGATCTGCCCCCATGTGCTAACCAGGGCAGAAGATGGGGCCATGAATTTTTTTTAATCTAGTGTGTGTGTGTGTGTGTGTGTGTGCGCCAGCTAAAGATGATGAAAGGAACGTTGGATCTAGTGGAACAGTAACTCCACCCCTGCTCTGGATTCTCTCTTGGCTACAACTTTCCATCTGCTCAGGTAAAGCTTGGACCTCCATGCAAATCTTCAGCCATCTATGGGGCTGCCTCTCCCCCACCCCAGCCTTCAACAGGGGGTTGTGCTGGAACATCTCCAAGACTGTTCTCGTGAATCACCTTTCACTGAAATGTGCCCAAGGAAGTGTACAGTACAAACACATGCCTGAATAAGGTTGAAAATGTTGCTTATAATTCTCAAAGCAGGTCTATCAGTGGCTTGATCCCCACATCCCATGTAGCTTTGTTGAATCTCATATTTGATGACAACACTGTGCTTATCTTGTCTTCACTGAGATGCATGGAATTTGGTCTTCTCCCTCCTCTCTGTAAGCCTGTTGATATGATGCATGAGTCATCTTGCACAAAGATTTTGGTCACTACCTGATCATCTAGTCCCTGAGTAGACAGCAAGGTACCATCTTGATGTTTTGGACTACAACTCCTATCAGCCCCAGCCAGCATGGACAGGGATTATGGGAGTTGTAGTTCACAACATCTGGAGGGCACCAGTTTGGCTACCCCTGGTCTAGTCATTATTAAGCAATAAAAAGCACACGTTTGCTATGATGGCTTATCACCACATTCTGTGACTTTGGACAATTGTCCCATCTTTCTTACAGAGCTTGGAGGGAGAAAAAAATGACCATGGCATGGGATAGCCTTACTTCATCCCCCAAATGACATTAGTATGAGAGGCAACAGCTAGTAAGTAATGTATTTTACCAGGCTTTTCTCCATTAAGTGTTGTGTTCATGCAATTAAAGAAGACTTTGAAACAGCTGATCTGTCCCAACTGTTTTACACAACCAAGTTATCGTGATAGCTGCAGTGATATCCTTGGAATCCATAAGGTTTTGATTAATTGAATGGCAAAGCCTGAGTCTATAAAGCTATGGTAAGCATGCCAAAATGCAGAGTTTGAAGGATTATGGCAATAAAAAGTCTAAAAATGCATTTTCAACTCTAAAGTGGACCCACAACATCAGCATTCTACACTAATCTACATTCTCTAGTGTCAGCATAAATCTAGCACACTAAACGAGTCCTAAAAATAGGATACTAGCACTCTGGTTAATCCAAATTTCTCTTAATCATAAAATGCTGGATACGTGTCCCCAATCCCCCGGATCTCTGGATATGCAATGCTTCTTCTTCTTCTTTCTTTCTTTTTAAAGAAAAAAAGCCCCACCCATAAATTCTATTAAACAATCTGCATTTAAACGTTGTCTTATCTATGCCGGAAAAGGAAACAGCCTACAGCAGACCCTTGTAGCGAATACTATCCATATTAACTTAGGGTACCTCTAGTACTCCTATTATGAATATTCAAAAGAACCTATTTTGCTTTGAGATAAAGGTCAGGAGTCCATTTACCATGCCTTTATCTCACAAATGTGAAAACTTACATAGGTCCCAGGTTTAAACATTAGATGGCTGCTACAGGTTGCTACAGCAACCTGCAAAGGTTGCAAGCTAGTCTAAATTCAGAAGGAAATTAGAATGCTGGGCTTTTCTAGGGACACAAAGTAGCAAGCTATCTCCAGCATTATTATTTTTTAAAGCGTGAGGGTGGGGTGGGAGGAAGCCTGGTGGATTTCTTTACACCCTTGCCTGATACTGTTTCACTACTTGCTATTGCATTACCTTTTACAATCTGTCCATTGTGTAGCTGGGTAGGCTGAATCCTGTGTTTTGATTACGGACCATAATAAATTTACAGAATAAACTAAACCCGAATAGATATGCTAGAGTGGACAATGACTAAGTCACACAGAGAGTAGGTGCACTGGAATCAGTGAACTCAAGACCCTTGATCATCTTTGTTGCCCTCCTTTGCACACAGTTTCTTAAACTGTAGTGTCCAGAAATGAACACAGTACTCCAGGTGTGGTCTGACCAAGGCAGAATAGAGTGGGACTATTACTTCCCTTGATCTGGACACTATACTTCTGTTGATACAGCCTAGAATAGTGTGAACTTTTTTTTTTTTTGCAGTTGCATCACACTGTTGATTGCTGTAAGCTTGTGGTCTACTAAGACCCCTAGATCCATTTCACATGTACTACTAGTAATACAGGTGTTCCCCATCTTATATTTGTGCAGTTGGTTCTTTCTGTCTAAATGTAGAACCCTACATTTTTCCCTAATGAAATTCCTTTTTTAAGTTTGTGCTCAGTTTTACAATCTGTCAAAGTCATCTTGAATCCAGATTCTTTCTGAACCATCTTAACTACTGAATTTAGAGAATTAAGTCATTCCATCCCATTTCCTTCATATCGTATCTATGCATTTGACACACTGACAAGAATCTCTTTGATCAAGTTGTTAACTAGACAGCTCTTTGAACTCACCTACCTGAGGTGGGGAAGACAAAATTAACAATGCTCTTTTTCAATCATTTTTATACTGCTCCCCCATTGCCTCCCTTTAAACTGTTACCAGTGATCTCTTATGCTCTTTTGCTATCATGAAAAGAGAGAGATGGGATCTTGTTTAATGATTTTCTTCACTGCCTTCTTTGTGAGTGTCCAAGTTACAAAATGTGGGCTGAATTCTCCATTTGTTGGAGTCAGTGGCAAAGTATCTGTTGATTTCAGTGGGCTGAGATGTATATATTCATATAATTTTCTCCCTTTACGTGGTGCGTTTTTGTGTGCCTTTTCCCTTTTTGTATCACTTTACTGCTTTATATTTGATTTTTTTCAAAAAAATATATATCAGTTTTAAAAAATGTATCAGAATGAGTTTCCACCCTCAACTCTACTCTCAATCATTCTCACAACACTTTGTCTCCATGAATTGAATTAGAAATTGCCAACAGCATACTTGGTTTAAAGCTTAACATGATTTATAGGCTTTATTTACAGATGCATACTGTGGTTTTTAGGCCACATTTTTATTCTAAAGTGAATATCCATGTGTGCATATGTTACATTATGAAGCATGGTTCTGTTAACAGGAATGCACATCAATCATATTTAAAACATCAATTATTATATGCCGTCTTAAAACTGAAGTAATGCTCACAAAGCTTTAGGCATTAGGACCTCTGCCTGCATTTATATTTCAAAAAAGTTAAATTGAATTAGCATGTTGCTTGCCTTTTAATGCTAAAATTTAACAAGCCAATCCACAGCCACATTAATGTGGTGAACTGAAGATAATTTAGCACATTTATCTTCTTTTGATGCATCTGGGATTGAAGTTGTAGGAATCATTTAGTTTAAGATTATTGTGAGGTCTCTTTGCTTTCTGATTAATCTAAGGGCTCTTGCACCACTCTGCAAGAAAGAGACATGGAGACATGGCAAAAGGCTCAGAGGATCCTGAAAAACCCAAGCTTGTGTCATTCTGTCAAAAGAGTACTGTAAGTTTCTCTGTAACTTAAAAAGTACGTGATTCTTCTAATACAAGTATACACAAGGCTATGCTATACCCCTACAACAGGAATGGGGAGCCCATTGCTTAGGTCTGAGCACCAGCTCCAGACAAATCCCAGATTCTGAACCAATTAGTGTCAACCAAGAATTCAAATGGAGCAAGTTAAAGCAGTCCTGGACCACCCCAGGTCAGATGAAGTCAGAAGAGTAATCATGGGCTGTAAAAAGGCGGCAGGGGGTGAGGAAAGGTGGAAGAAAAAGCATGCACACTCTCCTCCCTTCTAACTGCATGTTTAACCAGGGTTTAAAACCGACAACCTGATTTCTCCTCCGTCCATCACCACACATTTAATAAGGGTTTCAAATCTCAATTAAGCACTGTTCAAGGCCTCCAAATTGCTTTGAGGCTGAGATCTGGGTCATGTTGGCGCTGGTTCATACTGGGTCAGATGTAGGTGACTCCAGAGTACCATAAAGGTAAAGGGTAAAGGGGCCCCTGACCATCAGGTCCAGCAGTGTCCGACTCTGGGGTTGCGGCGCTCATCTCACTCTATAGGCCAAGGGAGCCGGCGTTTGTCCGCAGACAGCTTCCGGGTCATGTGGCCAGCATGACAAAGCTGCTTCTGGCGAACCAGAGCAGCGCACGGAAACACCATTTACCTTCCTGCCGGAGCGGTCCTTATTTATCTACTTGCACTTTGATGTGCTATTGGGCCCAAATTAGACCAGAGAGGCTGTGCACGCCAAATGTATTCACCCTTTACTATTGGCTATGCCGACTGGGCTGATGGCAGTTGGAGTCCAGCAACATCTGGACTGCCACAGATTTCCCATCCCTGCATTAACAATATTACAACACTGTGATTTCTCCTTAAAGGGTAAAATATTTAGGCTGAGAGACAATGTCTTGCCAAAGATACCCAGAAGTCTCCATGTTTGTGCAGATGTTTGTGCGCATTGCCTCTGTCCAATGCCAGCTGCTTCCCCTGTTCCAGGGATGGGGAATCTGTAGTCCTCCAGATGTTGTCCAGATCCAGGCAGCATGGCAAATGGTTAAGGATGCTGAGAACTGCAGTCCAATGACATCAGGAGGGCCACAGTTTCCCCACAGGTTTCTGCCCTATTCCACTCTAGCTTGCAGTGACAGAATTGGTCCACTGATAGGAAAAGGATGCAGTCTGTGGTTTGCACACCAGCACACAAAAAGGAGAGCTTTAAAATTGGACTGCTGGGCACCTCTTATGTGGTGTGGTCAACTAGCACAACAACGTCAATGTTTCAGGAGTCTGGAATGGAAAGCAGAGTCATATGCCATCCATTAATATGCCTCTTTTCATCACACACAGAACACTGCGCCCTGGAAACTGCTGTGCCAGTATTCTGGGCTACCCATGTACAAAGATGAATACTTTTCATCAGGTTTGGAATCTGTGGGGATCCAAAAATAGACCCACAGTTGGAAATATGTGTGCAGTCTGTACAACCCAGAAGGCAAAACAGCTTTTTGTCAAACAATGCAATAATGTTTCACCGTAAGACACGGCTAAATATTGTGAGCTATTCTATTCTTCCGAGCATAACTGCAAACGTCTGCTAGCATTTGGCCCACACAGTCCTAAATGTTTTCAGAACATTTCTGTGTCTTGCATCATTTGTAACCAAACAAAGTGCAGTGACTCCATGGAAGCTATTTTCTTAGCTGCCGTTTCCCCCTTTCATCGTGCTTTTTCACATCCCCTGGCTTTGGAAAACTAGAGCACATTTCTTCAAGAGTATGCAAACTAAGGGTATGTCAAGGAAGAGTACAAAGGAACACCTGTGCAGTAAGAAGATAACAGGACAGAAAGAACCCAAATGAATGCAGAAAAGAGACATCTTTCCTAACTAACCTCTGTATGCGTTTTCAGAGGAAATAACAGAAAATGACAAGGTCAGCCTGTGTGAGAGAATTTACAAATCCTTTCATAAGCTATAATAACTGCTTCTTGGAGTGAGAATTCGTTAATGGAGAAATATCAAGCTGGAAAAATATGAGAAGCAGAAATTATTGGTAGCAGGAGGAAAAAGGTGGACTGCAAAAGAGCAGTGAAAGGCTGTCAGACTAAGAGGAAAGAGGAGCAGTGATGCATGTAGCTATTCTAAAATACTGAGAACTCTGTGTTAGCAGGGGGCATTGTTTAGAGGGCAGTAGAGAGTTCCTCTGTGCTTCTGCCCACAGTATGCAATTCATTTTTTAAAAAATCATGAAGGTAGGACCTAAATCCAACCACCTTCTGGTGCAGGAAGTCCACTGCTACAACATCCCTGATAAAGTAGCCATACATACTCTCTTAAAATTCTCTAAGGCAGTCTGTTCCACTGTTGAACAGCTCGTGACATAAGGAAGGTCTTCCTAAGGCTTAGTTAACATTCCCTTTCTGTCAGGGTTCAGCGCTGCTCAATCCCCAAGCCTGAGTTCTCTTCCTGTGTCCCTGAAGAGCATCCAGATATCCCTGGCCAAGAATGGAGCACAATGGGTTCCTGGCAGACTCTGTCCCACTGCCCTATTGCTTCACAGCAGGAACAGAGGAGACAGCGAGCAAAACAGAATTTTCAGAGTCACTGCCCAAGTGGTCTGCTAATCTACTCGAGTGGAAATGGAACAGATGGAAGCACTTGCCCAGAAGTCTGGCTGGCTGAGAGTTAGGAAGGAATGGGGCATCCATCTCCAATATAAGCTCCTATCCTGAGCGGCTGCATTGCTGAAACAGGATCTCTCTTTTAAGTCCCAGCCTGCTTGACCTGGGGAAGTGGACTTTTTTGTGTGTGTGTAATTTCAGTCTTTTGTTTTGGGTCCTATGCTTTGGAGCAACAGAAAATAAATTTGCTCCACCATCAATGTGACAATCATTAATATATTTGAAGATGACTATCCGATCTTAATTGTATCTTCTTTGGACAAAATATTACCTACTCCTCTCCTTTTGACTCATAGGATAGGATTACTTCAGGAGTATTGTTATCTCTGGTTAATACACAAGCTTTTTGCAATGTAACTTTCAATATAGTCAAGAGTAAGCATTTGATGCTGTAAATTCTTTAACCCACCCACCTCAACCTAAAATAGCTATTCTGAAGATAAGGGTAAGGTGACCCACAGCCAAAATCGATAGGAAATAATAAAACACAAGCATCACTTCTAAAACGTTGTGTAGCCAATGTCAAATACCAGCTCCCAGTCTAGAAATACAAGAGAAGTTCTAAAAGAAAAAAGAAAGCATGATATGGTACATTTCCGAGCACAATTTAAAGTGTTGGTGCTGACCTTTAAAGCCCTAAACGGCCTCGGTCCAGTATATCTGAAGGAGCGTCTCCACCCCATCGTTCTGCCCGGACACTGAGGTCCAGCACCGAGGGCCTTCTGGCGGTTCCCTCGCTGTGAGAAGCCAAGTTACAGGGAACCAGGTAGAGGGCCTTCTCGGTGGTGGAACCCGCCCTGTGGAATGTCCTCCCACCAGATGTCAAAGAGAACAACAACTACCAGACTTTTAGAAGACATCTGATGGCAGCCCTGTTTAGGGAAGTTTTTAATGTGTGAAATTTTAATGTATTTTTAATCTTTGTTGGAAGCTGCCCAGAGTGGCTGGGGAAACCCAGCCAGATGGGCAGGGTACAAATAATAATAATAAGTTGTTGTTGTTGTTGTTGTTGTTGTTGTTGTTGTCATCTTATTACACTGTGCCATTTCCCTTACGGTGCAGGGGTGGGAAACTTGGATACAGTTGCTATCATCTTTATACAAATGACACAGAGTGCATCAGAAAGATTTAGGTCATCATGAAGTGAAATACGCATGATTGTATTTACAAAAATCTCCATGAAGCAAGGGGGGGACAATGAGATTGCACACCTGCAGCTCCTGTAACTGTGGGCCTATCCAGGGACTGAATGTCCATCTGTCATGTATGATCTAGTTAAGATTCCCGCATTACAGGGGGTTGGACTAGATGACCCTCAGGGTCCCTTCCAACTCTGCAATTTTATGATTCATTGGCTCTGTACATGTCCATGGAAGCTCCCTTCTTCAGTGATTTTCTCCAGTTTCCTTATCGTGAGAATTAAGACTGCCAAATGCATTCCTACACTGTCATTCTTATGCATCATGGGGAGAGGGTCATTTCTGTTATTTGAGTGGTAGAAGTTGAATCAACAGGAGCAATTTAGCTTTCATAATTGGGAATCTTGCAGGAAGCAATTTTGTAGGCTTATTACTCACAGGTGAATAATTAATTGTTTATAAACAAGTTAACAAGCTAACTGTGATGTCAGAATCCATGTAATATATTGTCAATTGAGCCTTCATCTCTTTGCTTTCTTCTTCCATGGACTAGCAAGATCATCAAAGAAAGTTATACATGTTTTATTTTAGAACTACCCACCTTACGAGTGCTGCTGAATTCTGACGGTTTGAGCAAAAGTTTGAGCAAAAAAATTGTCAGCATGTGGTGCATCACATTTTTGAAAGCTACGCATAGGTTAGTTGCAATCTGCCAAGCATTTTAGTAATGCAGCTTCCAATTTTTTCAATGATGCTTGGGTCTGAGTCCCACTGAAAGAAAACTGAAGTTGTGTGGCAACAGCTGCAATTGCACCTTTTATTAGGATTCAATTTTTAGGATTCATTTGTAATCCCTGTTCACCCTGCTTCCTGTGAGGCTTTCTCGGAAGGAAGCTAAAGATGACACACAATCATATTCCTGCACTTGTACCTCAGCACACAATAAATGAAATCATCCTGGCTCAGACATCACCTTTTCTGTTATGATGTTAGCAAAATATAAATTGCCAATATCAAAGCAAAAGAATTACAATAAAGCTGAGAACAGGAAGGCACAACTGAAATGGCAACTCGTTTTTCTTGTGGCAACAGCCCTTTGTTACCGTATTGTCCTCCAGTCAGCAAACAATAAAAGTTTTGAAAGTCGGTAAGTCTAATCTTGTTTTACCCTGGTAAAGTTATACAGTAATACATTAAAAACTAGCAAGATATTGCTATCATCATCAATGTTTTAAAGCTGGATGCAACTATTTATTTAACAAGGGTGTCTGAAAAACTTACAGGTAGTAGCCATGTTGGTCTGCCGTAGTTGAAACAAAATAAAAAATCATTCCACTTCTTCAGATAAGTGTGCATGCACACGAAAGCTCATACCAATGACAAACTTAGTTGGTCTCTAAGGTGCTACTGGAAGGATTTGTTTCTTGTTTTGAAACACTTACATATAACTTCTAATACTATGAATGCATTATATTTAGCATTCTTAATTTCAGTATACTATTACTTTCACGTCCTTGGTATTACCCCCCCCCCTTTCCCAGTGAATGAAATATCCATTTTGGACTGTAAACAACTTTAGCTAGAGACTTATTTATTATACCCCCCCCCCTCCGGACACCTTATTTGCACATTTTTATATGTTACCACCCCTCCTTTATTCTTCATGGTTCCTTCCCTTTACCTTTAATTAGCTGGGTCTTTAAGACTCCATCCCACAATTCCATATTAGGTAACACTCCACTTCTATTCTGTCCTCTGTCTCTGAAATGATTACTATGTATATAGTCCAGGTAATGTGTGGGTAAGTTCATTTGTGCTGTGCATTATTAAACCTTTCTATTCTGCATGTTTCTGTAATTTCAAACAATGTTATGGTTAGCGCCAGCTTTCCAAAGCAAAGCACACTAATAAAGATCTGTGATAAATTCAGCAAAGTAAGCCAGGTATATTTATAGTCATTGCAATTCTGCCTGCACATGTGCAATTGTCTCTCATAAAGATCCCAAGACCAGCTCCACTAATTTCCAACAAGTAGCTTTTCCACATGTAGTATACATGTCTACAGATACACTAGCAGGTCTGCCCTTTCAAAAACAAAAAGCAGTAGCCATAACCAATGTTTCCTGCATATGATCACATGACACTAGAGGAAGGGGGTTTGGGGAAGAAAACTGGAGATTTGGGCGAATTGGACCTAGTTTCTTCAAAACCTTGCTCAGCCATGAAGCTCACTGGGTGACCCTGAGCTAAGTATTATCTCCCCCTGGTAGAAGACAAGTGCTACTTTCAATGGCAAGTGAGCAACTTCTATAAAGCCGTTTCCTGGGGAAACGAAGTTGCGGGCTGGTTGCGAGCTCGCCCCATGCGTGGGGGCATGGCTAGCCCCGGCCGTGTCACCCTTGGGCCGACCAATCCGGGTGACCAGGGGGCATGGCTTGCTCCATTTAAGCAGCCCACGGCCGGGGACTTGCTCCTTTTTTCCTGGTTCCCGCTCGCACAGTAGTTCCATATTTGTTTTACTTTCCCTTTGATGTTCAGCATGTAAAATGGTAATAGGCTGGAGAAATAGGCTGGATTGCTGGTACTCTAAGATCCAGATCCAAAGAGCCACTTGAAGAAGTCTACATAAGCAGTAGAAGCTCTAAATTCTCCTTTACATAAACAGTTAGGCATTACCTAACAAGATGATGTGATCAGTACAGGAGGTAAGGAAGGCCCAGTGGCATCTTTGCACGCTTAAGTGACTGTTTGGGTGCTAGTTTAGAGCAGATTGTTATTGGTGTTTTCCATGACACATCAGATTTACAAATGTTGTGATCATACTGAAGTGCAACTTCAAGAAGAAGTAGCTTGCAACAAACAGCATGTTCCTACTAAGTTAGATTAAAAAAAAAGAAAACAGCCAGACACAGCTTTCTGTCTCAAAGTTATAAATGATGCAAATAGAAAATCACAGCACTGGAAATAATAACCAGCATTTAAGAACATGTAGAACATGTTCTCTAGTTAATTTATATTGTGCTGTTAAAAATGATTTGATCTATGTGATGTCTTTGCTTATAATACAGCTCAGTCCTTTCCTATAGGCAGGGGAAATGCATCCCAGTCATTAAAAAAAAAGTGTATCATCTCCCTTTCATTTCATGACTGTTCCTTACAATTATGGAAATTGCTTTCAGAAGGGATTTAATATCCACACTGAAATAAAGCATCTGCTCTAGCAGATGGGGCAAATGACATCAAGTTCAGCTGGTATAATAACCCTTTAGGATCAGTGTATATGTTTACAAAAATAAATTTGTCATTGTTTCTGCATGCATTAATTGGAATTCAAGGTTTTTATTTTTATATCAAGGGATGGTGCAACTGTTCCCAGCACATATTTAGATGGTGGTGTGCTGACAATCACAGTTTCAAAAACTGATCAAAACTATTACCCATAAGTTAGAGCCCTGCTGATTATATGGCCTCCTTTGCCAGCTATGGAATAGGAAGACAAGCAAGTGTACATGGAACTCTTTCTATTACCAAAGCTAGCAACGAAAAAACCTCTCTGGGCCAAAGTCAGGTTCCCACACCCATGCTGCCAATGAACCACACTGCTTCTGATCTGGGTTCCTAAGATGGAGTTTGAGAGAATTTAACCATTGCACCCACTGTTGTCCTGATCTACATGACAGCCCTTTTCTGCCTGCAACTTGTACTGCAAATAATGCTGACTGAAATAAATTGGTAATTGTGTGTATTGGGAGAGAGGCTAGGTATTTGGAAACAACAAAGCAAAACCAAATAAGGCTTCTACCTAGACAAGTAAAGTCTGTTTTAGCCCTAAACAGCAGTTGAAATTGGCTAATGTCAGTCTGAACCTCCTTTTTGAAGAAACCATCCTTGCTAACAGAGCCCCTGAATCTGCAGAACACAGCAGTGGCCTGTTTCATTTTGCATAGCCACTTTTTGCTGATACCCTATTGAGTATTTCTTACATTGAACAAGTCCAAGGGCCACATACCGGCAGTTGGTGAGGCCAGAGGCAGCTGTGAGCAGAGTGCTGAATGTAAATTTTGCCCTTGTATAGCAGGCTTGTTTCTATACACAACCTTTTCTATTCTCCATCTAGACAAGAAAGACTGAAGAAGGCACTGTCAGACTCCCAGGCAGGCAAAAACACTCAAGGAGGGTGTGAAGTAAGGGGAATGAGGGGTGCGGCTTGGGGAAGAGTCCCAAAAGCCATCTAGAGAGGACTGGAAGGGCCCTGCTTTAAATGTTTGATACTTGGGTTGCTATCTTATTTCCTGAATGATATTCTGTGCCATTGACAGCTACCGTACCTGCAGCCAAGAGATATTTGTTTTATCAGCATTGCAGATGCAGCAGTAGGGAAAACTGGATCTAGTTGGCCAACAGCACTTAAAGGTAGATAGCCTCTGTCAGGGACAAACAGCAGCATCTTCACTTTTAGTCTTACAGTTCTAGGATCTATGAATGTCTTTCCCATTTTCATAACAATAATCTCTCTCTCTCTCTCTCTCTCTCTCTCTCTCTCTCTCTCTCTCTCTCTCTCTCTCTCTCTCTCTCTCTCTCTCTGAAAACCTCATGCTGGTGTTGTTCTGCTGGATTGGCAAAGTCCCTTGCTACATATGCATTGCCAAAATGTATCTTGCTTCACAGTTAACTTGGAGGGAGAGGATTAAATCTCAAAAATGTGGGAAATGCTGCTTCCTTTCCATTCCTCCATGGTTACTATTTTGCAGAAGCTTAACTTATTTATTTCCATTAAATTCTTTATATCATTGCTGCCAATATCCTTCCTTTCAGCACAACTGCAGTTTAAGAGGATCAGATAACTGAAAGCACTGGGAAATTGGGGGAAGGGGGGAGAGAGAGAGATTGCCAATATATAAGCCCTTCCCGTTCCCTTTAATTGCTTTGTGACATCCCAATTTAGAGATAATATGTGTATCTTCCATCTCAATAGCCTTGTATTTAACTTACCAGAGTTAAAAGCAAAAGAAAATGAACCAGGGTCTACTTTCAGAGAAAAGAAAGCATTATCAGTAATGAGAGCCCATAGCTCGTGTTCATCTTAACAATGGCAATGCGGCCACTTGGTCTGAGCTTCCCACAATCAGGTGGAATTCAGCCGAATAAAGTGCATTCAGTTTACATACTGCACTTGTTTCACCTCAAGATCCCTAGAGTCAACTTAGACAAATCCCATTTGAAAGATCCAAAATATAAAAACAGCAAATGTATGTGCTGCAAGTCTGAAGTTTAGCTATTAAAAGTTAGTAACAGATTTCCCCCCCTCCCCTTTACAGATCTGCTCATCTCAGGGGTTGTACCCACAGGTCTTTGAGAGGGCAGGGAAGCAACACATTTTCCACCTTATACTTAGCATTCACTTCAATATACCTCAGTAGCTCAGCGGTAAAGCATCTGCTTTGCATGTTGTAGAAGGTCCCAGGAGCGGACACCATTCAGTGCAGACTGTGCTGAGCTACATGGACCAATGATCTGATTTGGCATAAGGAAGCTTCCAGTGTTCCACTTCACATATTCAGGTTGGTTGGAATCCATTTTTTTCTCAGGAGACAATGGAGGAGTGCGCCTTTGCGGGTGAAGTGAAACTGCTGGAAGTTTACAATGCCTGCTGTGGCTGATATGCGAGAGTCATGTCTTGTTGAAGCTGGGGCAGATGAAGCATCTGGTTGTGCTGCTGTAGATGCACCATGACATTTCAAATATTTACTTCAAATGCAACTCCACTGGTGTACAAGGGGGAAGAGTGGGTCATACTCTCAGGCCCTGTCCCCTCCCCTCACATCACTGCTCCTTCCGCAGCTCTTCCTCACCACAAGTTAGGGGTAGAATTTCTGCAGTGTAGAGCCTTACATGGACTGCTCATGCAGTGTAGACCTTCCAGGATTCTAAATTGCACCACAAACCTACCGGAATAGAAGAAACTCACCGCAGCAAACATTCAGCTCCCTAATTCTGGAGGGCTGTAGGAGCAGGAATGGTGACATAGAGGAGAATGGGAATCCTTGAAGAGGGTGCTATATAAAATTTCTTCCTCATTCCAAACAGTGTAATGAAGTGAAACTTGTCATATAAGCCAGTATAGAATAGCCAGAAGGTATTCCATTTCCTGTAACTGGAGGAGGAAATAGTCTCTTCTTGACTGTATCATTGAATTGGAAAATTGCCAAACTAAGGTCTACTCCAAGTTCCTTTGTTGCCCATTGTACAGTATTCCTATTCATGTCTAGTCAAAAGTTAGTAATCATGGGTTCAATGGTGCCTTCTCCCACAAATCTAAGTATAGTATGTCAGCCTAATAATAGAATACTGTACTTATGAATTTTCAGGGAGACTTACATTTTATATTTTTTATTTATTTATTTATAAACTAATGTAGAAATGAGGAGAATTGAACTTAAGATTGGCAAAATGAGAAACTGGGAGGAACTGAAATGAGCAGATTTGCCCATCACTATATTTATGTCTGAGTAGATATATACAGAACTGCATGGTTAAGCAGAACCTTGTACATTGTGTTGCGGTCCTTGGAGAAAAGGTGGAATATAAATGTAGAAGGAGATATTTCTGTCACTACTGAGTAACCACAGCAAGGCAGCTGGAATAACAGGGATGGAGGGAAGGCCCTGCCAAATGTTGCTAGGCAGTCTTAAGCTCCAGCATCTTTTATTTTAGAAACGGAAGACTGTCTAAAGAGAAAATAAACTGGCAGTGCTCTATACTTGGCTTCTCCTTCCCTATTAAAGACAAAAAAATGGGGAAATGTAGCCCTGTTCAATGTGTGTTCTGGAAGCAGGAAGCCAAGCTATTCCATATATTTTGTGTGTGTTTGAATTTACATTGTTTTATCTAAAGACAGAACTTTGCAGTTTCAGATCACCTGTAACTCTGGAAACTATTATGTACTTCCAACTCTGTTAGAATATTTTCGCCTACATAACCCTAGTGACTAAACTGCAGTTTTAAGTCTTGCTTGGAAGAGGAAAGACAGTTTAGCTTTGGGGAAATGGATCTTTTGCACGTGTCTGCAACCTGCAGTCTTTAATTAAGCTTATCCATAATACTTGACTGTGATTAGAAAAACAACAACACAAGAAACTATTTTAAAAAACCACAACTTCAGACTTGGATCCAAATATGCAAGCTCCATCAGTTTTTTCTTCTTCCTTGATGACTCACACTGTTCACTAAATTGGCAATATAAATGGATCAGACTGCTGGGAGCCCCAAATTGTTTGCACTTATGATCATAAGCTATGAGAGTTTGTCTCACCCCACATTGTACAGCATTTAGGTACATAAGAGAGTAAAAGAGTAAAAGCTCTTTGCTAGTCCCACACAAAGGCTGGTTTTGACAAGTTGTACTGTAATTACAATTCTTAGTACTTATATTAATTGTACTGAAAGTTTGATTCTATGCCTTTAAAATAATTAGATAGCTAATTATATGGGTAAGAGTCTGAGGATTTTGGTCTAATTAATGCTTGTCTAGATAATAGCATAGCTCCATTTTAAAATATTGTCTAAGCTTGTAAGCGAGTCTCTCGCAAGAATGATACAGGGGAATAGTATAAAACCTCTTTGCTTTCTTATTAAGAAATGTTACTTTCTTTTTAAGATCCAATTCTGCAGTATCTAAGCTGGAATCCCTACAAAATATTCCAACAGTTTGAACTATAGTTCTAGCCTTGCCATTCCTTCTCACCTCAAACTTGTAGCAAACATGGGCATGAAGAATCAAGTCACCAAGCACTGTATAATTTTTATTGATTCACTCCAAATTGAATAGCTTAGAGCCGTATACAGATTTCATGACATTAAAGGAGGCTGAGCAGCCCACAGTGCTCACATTAGCATTTCAAGCCCAGAATAATTTAGGCTGCAATCCTATCCTCACTTACTTGGGAGAAAGCTCCATTGAATATAATAGGACTTGGTTTGGAATAGACATAGTTAGGACTGCAATGTTTGATTTCCAAGCAAAGGAAATTTGGTTTCCTTTCCTGGTTTCTCTTTAAGGTTTCCAGACTCAAAGGAGAGCAGGGCAATTAAAGGCACAAAAGTCCTGTCCTCTATTGAGTCTGGTAACCCTAATTCTGGGTGTGCAGTAGGGGATTCTATGCATAGCTGCCAAGTTCTCCCTTTTTTAAGGGAAATTCCCTTATGCTGAATAGGATTCCTCGCGAGAAAGGGGAAAACTTGGCAGCTATGGTTCTATGGCACAAGCTGAATCCTCCTTCCATCGAGCACTGGTGGGCAGAAAGGAAATTTTACCCTCTAGAATGATGCATTAGTGGGCGGTAGGTATAAAAAGGTTGACTATCCCTGCCCTAAACTATTGATTTCCCTTGAAACAGAGGTGTATGTAGTCCTTTCATGGCATAGCTTAAGTCCGTTCACCCCTTCTCAGGCAGTCAGCTTTGTGGGTGGGCCCCTGGGTCTCCTCTGTGAACTGGCCTGTGGCAGGCCAGATCATTCTCCTGTCGTCAAATTGGCCAATGGCAACAGGAAATAGAGCGTGTTCCCTTGAGCGCAGGACAACTGACCAATCCTGGTGATAAATTCCTGGCCTGCTGGGCCCTTAGCCTTTGACAATTGAGGAATAGTCTTAGGACCCACTCTATTTTACAAGAATAAAATGAAATGAAATGAAAAAATGCCCTCCTTTTTAATTCATAAACTAGCAGCAGAGTCCTATACATATCTACTCAGTAGCAAATCCTATTGAGTTCAATGGACTTCCTCCTAGTGAGTCGATACAGACCTGCATCCTAAAACAGTTGCATTTTAATATAATCCCAGACTTGGCCTTCTGTTACAAATATGGACTTAGTTCATTCTTCTTAGTATTCATATTATAATTTGTTTAAATTTCATCTGCAACAGATTAATGATAGTTAGTCTTAATTACAGAAAACCGATAATCTGATTCAAAAGAAAACGAGGCAGAATACTTAAAAAAACCTTTTCCCCGTTGCACACAGGTGCTCTTCTGTCACAAGGTTACTATGCAAAACTGATGAAAAATACTAACACTTCTGCAGCCAGAGTCTGAACACAGTCCACCACTTTCTGGCTGCCTATAAATTAGACATGCTTTTGGGCAGATTGGCATTGTTGTTTTTAAAAAAGGTGGAAAACAAAATTCATCTCCAGAATTTTTTGTATAAGCCATCTGCTTTTGTTTTCATGTCCAGCTCCTCAAGCTCTCTGCATTTCAGCCAAAGATTCATATTTTTAACCTCCTCTGATTTTTATGATGTGATCCTTTAATAATAAAGACACAACTATTCTATTTTCCAAACCATTCTACTTTGGGTAGCATTATTTATAAGATTGCATTTTTCTTTGGATACTAAATGTCAATGCAATGCAGGAAAGATTTCTCCCTCTTTTCACACTGTCCTAATATGCTTATTTTTAGCAGGGAAAACAGTAATTGAAAACAGGTTTCTATCATTTTAAATTAACAGTAGTTAAAAGAATGAAGCTTCCAGCCTTGAAATTTCATTCTATTGAGATGCCATAATGAATCTTTAATCTAAGTGGAAATGGCATCCTAATTTGGCTATACTTTTAGCACTTGGGAATCTTTTTAAATTAGATTCTGAATACATGAGATGCGTCTAATTAAGATTTATCTACATTTGATTTTTAATGAACTATTCTTGGGGTTCTGTAGGGTTTCCTGTATACATAGGAGCCTAAAGATGATGAACACAATTTCATGTATTTCAAGGGGAAGAAAACCTATTTTGCCAAATCAACTGCTGAGCTACTAATTCCCACATTAAGCCTTATGGGTCTAAAAAGATAACAGATGTAATCAATATTTAATATAGCTGAAAATGGAGTCGCAATTTTGATGTTAACAGATCCATAAAGTTAATTGCTCTTAATTGCAATATGCCACTTAAATCACCTCTGATTTTGATTTTATATCTATACTAATTAAAGTTGGAGAAAAATCATTGCTTTTTGTTTTGTTATAGTAATGCTTGTTTCTGTCAAACTTCTCTTGGTGTTTTAAAAATCTAGTTTTCTTAGTCTGTATCTCACACATTCCCACTAGAAACTGATTTATCTCACTAGCTGCATTCCACCTGGGATCTGTTCTTTCCTCTATATTTGCTACCCACACAACCAGAATTTTCCAGTCATTCTTTCTGTCATTGCATGTCATTGCTCAAGTATTGCTATGGCTACATTGGTGGTAGCCATTTGGGGACAGCAATGTAGTAGAATGGGAGAGAGCAGCTTTGGTGGAGAAAATTCTGGGCTACTAAGGAAACTAAGGGCAGAATCCAGAGCTCCATTCAACAGAACTCTGTTCATGGGACACACTCACCAGAGGGAAGGGAAGGGAAGTGATTATTCTACCCCCCCCCCCCGGTAGCCCTCTATCTCCTGAATATTGGTTCTATGGGGTTAGGATATATCCTGGAAAGATGGAGGGACATTAGGGGTTGCGGGGGCAAGGAAGAATTAGTGAATATTAGCATAAAAAACCCCAAGGGTCTTCAATCCTTTATATAAGAGCCTTTCTATTTGTGAAAAGGTATGTCTGGATTCCCTACATGGCTCAGTGGTAGGGTTTCTTCCTTGCACACAGAAGGACCCAGATTAAATTCTGGCATCTCCAGGTCTTTCTAATATTCACAGATATATAACTGGTAATATGCTCTGATGCTATATTTAAAATCTTGGAGTATTGGCAGGAATTAACTTAAAATGAACACTCAAGTTAGACTTCGAACCTAACCAGTGTTGTGCTGGATATTTTTATATTATTACAACATAGTAGGTGATCAAAGAAGTAGTGACACGAACATGCAGAAGATGAATTAAAGCCCAACTTCCAAACGAATATGACAATTCTAATAAGACATTCATGGAGAGGCTGCTAAGGCTGTTAAACTTAGAGATAAACTCTCTCCTGCAGGGTGTGATTTGACTTGATTGCTTCATTCCTGTGAAGCTGTTTGTTCTTCAGGCAAGTTAAGATTGGTGCATTAGATCCCAGTTTGTGGCACATCAAGTTCAAAACGTTTGGAGGAAATCCATAAGAAGCTGATAAGTGGATAGTTCTGCTCTGTGGCAGATGATCAGATTAGACTGTACTTTCTTACTCTGATTTATGAGCTAGTTCACACGCATATTCTTATTGCTTAATGACAGCAACATCAAGTGATGATGGCTTGCATGGTTCTCCTGCCAATCAACAAATGACTCACAAGCATATTGGATCAGCCATGAATCTGTCAGAGTTATAAAATTGCTGGTCACTCCTAAGTGTTAGGCATTATATTTCTTACACTGTTCCCCCTCCTAGAAGCTCATGTTTCCCCTTTGCTCCCATTGTATCCTCACAATAATACTATGTATAAAACTGCATATAGGCTGTAAGAGAAACCCCCTTCAGCCATTTGAAGATGCCATCCTCCAGGCACATCCTCACATACCAAGGTGACACTTACCCTCCACATGCAGCTGCTGGGTGACCTTGGGCTAGTCACACTTTTGAAGTCTCTCAGCACCACTCACCTCACAGAGTGTTTGTTGTGGGGGAGGAAGGACAGCAGAGTGTTTGTTGTGGGGGAGGAAGGACAGCTACCATACCTGCAGCCAAGAGATATTTGTTTTATCAGCATTGCAGATGCAGCTGTAGGGAAAACTGGATCTAGTTGGCCAACAGCACTTAAAGGTAGATAGCCTCTGTCAGGGACAAACAGCAGAAACTTCACTTTTAGTCTTACAGTTCTAGGATCTATGAACGTCTTTCCCATTTTCATAACAATATTTCTCTCTCTCTCTCTCTCTCTCTCTCTCTCTCTCTCTCTCTCTCTCTTTGAAAACCTCATGCTGGTGATGTTCTGCTGGATTGGCAAAGTCCCTTGCTACATATGCATTGCCAAAATGTATCTTGCTTCACAGTTAACTTGGAGGGAGAGGATTAAATCTCAAAAATCTCAAAAATGTGGGAAATGCTGCTTCCTTTCCATTCCTTCAGGGTTACTATTTTGCAGAAGCTTAACTTATTTGTTGTTGTCGTTTAGTCGTTTAGTCGTGTCCGACTCTACGTGACCCCATGGACTATAGCACGCCAGGCACTCCTGTCTTGCACTGCCTCTCGCAGTTTGGTCAAACTCATGTCCATAGCTTCCATCTTGTCCTCTGACGTCCCCTTCTCCTAGTGCCCTCAATCTTTCCCAACATCAGGGTCTTTTCCAAGGATTCTTCTCTTCTCATGAGGTGGCCAAAGTATTGGAGCCTCAGCTTCACGATCTGTCCTTCCAGGGAGCACTCAGGGCTGATTTCCTTAAGAATGGATAGGTTTGATCTTCTTGCAGTCCATGGGACTCTCAAGAGTCTCCTCCAGCACCATAATTCAAAAGCATCAATTCTTCGGCGATCAGCCTTCTTTATGGTCCAGCTCTCACTTCCATACATCACTACTGGGAAAACCATAGCTTTAACTATACGGACCTTTGTCGGCAAGGTGATGTCTCTGCTTTTTAAGATGCTGTCTAGGTTTGTCATTGCTTTTCTCCCAAGAAGCAGGCGTCTTTTAATTTCGTGACTGCTGTCACCATCTGCAGTGATCAAGGAGCCCAAGAAGGTGAAATCTTTCACTGCCTCCATTTCTTCCCCTTCTATTTGCCAGGAGGTGATGGGACCAGTGGCCATGATCTTGGTTTTTTTGATGTTGAGCTTCAGACCATATTTTGCGCTCTCCTCTTTCACCCTCATTAAAAGGTTCTTTAATTCCTCCTCGCTTTCTGCCATCAAGGTTGTGTCATCTGCATATCTGAGGTTGTTGATATTTCTTCCGGCAATCTTAATTCCGGCTTGGGATTCATCTAGTCCAGCCTTTCGCATGATGAATTCTGCATATAAGTTAAATAAGCAGGGAGACAATATACAACCTTGTCATACTCCTTTCCCAATTTTGAACCACTCAGTTGTTCCATATCCAGTTCTAACTGTAGCTTCTTGTCCCACATAGAGATTTCTCAGGAGACAGATGAGGTGATCAGGCACTCCCATTTCTTTAAGAACTTGCCATAGTTTGCTGTGGTCGACACAGTCAAAGGCTTTTGCATAGTCAATGAAGCAGAAGTAGACGTTTTTCTGGAACTCTCTAGCTTTCTCCATAATCCAGTGCATGTTTGCTATTTGGTCTCTGGTTCCTCTGCCCTTTCGAAATCCAGCTTGCAGTTCTGGGAGTTCTCGGTCCACATACTGCTTAAGCCTGCCTTGTAGAATTTTAAGCATAAGCTTGCTAGCGTGTGAAATGAGCGCAATTGTTGGAGCATTCTTTGGCACTGCCCTTCTTTGGAATTGGGATGTAGACTGATCTTCTCCATTCCTCTGGCCATTGCTGAGTTTTCCAACTTGCTGGCATATTGGGTGTAGCACCTTAACAGCATCATCTTTTAAAATTTTAAATAGTTCAGCTGGAATATCATCACTTCCACTGGCCTTGTTATTAGCAGTGCTTTCTAAGGCCCATTTGACTTCACTCTCCAAGATGTCTGGCTCAAGGTCAGCAACCACATTGCCTGGGGTGTATGAGACCTCCATATCTTTCTGGTATAATTCCTCTGTGTATTCTTGCCACCTCTTCTTGATGTCTTCTGCTTCTGTTAGGTCCTTACCACTTTTGTCCTTGATTATGGTAATCTTTGTACGAAATGTTCCTTTCATGTCTCCAATTTTCTTGAACAGATCTCTGGTTTTCCCCATTCTATTGTTTTCCTCTATTTCTTTGCATTGCTCATTTAAGAAGACCCTCTTGTCTCTCCTTGCTGTTTTTTGGAAATCTGCATTCAGTTTCCTGTATCTTTCCCTTTCTCCCTTGCATTTTGCTTGCCTCCTCTCCTCCGCTATTTGTAAGGCCTCGTTGGACAGCCATTTTGCTTTCTTGCATTTCCTTTTCCTTGGGATGGTTTTCGTTGCTGCCTCCTGTATAATGATACGAGCCTCCATCCATAGTTCTTCAGGCACTCTGTCCACCAAATCTAAATCCTAGATTGTTTGACTAGGGGTCAAATCTCCACACAGCCATGAAGTCTACTGAGTGACCTTGGGCCAGTCACTGTCTCCCAGCCTAACTTACTTCAAATGATTTTGCGAGGATGCAATGGAGAGAAATGTGTGTGCCACTTTGAGCGCCTTGAAGGAAACATGGGATATAAATGTAATAATAAAATTATTAATAATAATGATATCTCCCACCTCCCAAATGCCTGAAAAGAGAGGCTGTGAATGGCACAAGGACACCTGTGAATATCATGGTTCTCCCTAATCTTATTCTAGCTACTCTACCACACTGAATCTCATATATATCAAGTTCTGGAAAATGTGCTCTTTGGGATGTGTGTGGGGATCCTACTACATTTTTTTTCTCTTTAAAAATGTGTGAAATAAAGTAAATCTGTGCTGCATAACTTTGCTTAATTTACAATCTTTTGTTAACACGATTTCTTGTCATTACATAATTGCAACTTTTCTGGCATCATTTATGTCTTTGAAATGCCTAGTGAGTAACAGTTGGGGGGGGGGAAGGTGTGATATAATTTCCAGCATACACATATTTTATTGAAGATTCCACATCAAAGAATCTGATAATATGGTAGTATAGACAGGGTTAGACAGGGGGGGGGGAGTCTGTACTTTCTTGGGCAGAAGATAGAATCTGGCATCTTACAGGAAATGGGCAGTCAGCCCTGGTAGGAGCTGTTTGCCAAGAACATAATGGGAAATCCTGGAGACAGTGCTATACAAAATGTAATTTGACTTCATCATTGTTCTCGTAAAAACATTGCCTTCTATGAGGCGGTAAGTGTGCCAAGTGAAAATAGCCACAGATTCTCTATCTGCATTCCTGAAAATATTGGGTAAATGGTTTTAAGAATGGTACATTTAAAACTTATATCAATAGAGGGGTGTCATGACCAGGCACTTAGGACCCCAATCGAGAACTAGATAAGCCAGCTGGCCAATGGAACTTCCAGCCTTAGGTAAAAAGACATCAGTGTTCCTGTGCAGTCTTCCTATTGTCCTTGTTGTTAGCACTTCTGTTTGGTTTGGAATGGGAAGAGAATCATAGAATCATAGAGTTTGAAGAGACCACAAGGGTCATCCAGTCCAACCCCCTGCCAAGCAGGAAACACCATCAAAGCATTCCTGACAGATGGCTGTCAAGTCTCCGCTTAAAGACCTCCAAAGAAGGAGACTCCACCACACTCCTTGGCAGCAAATTCCACTGTTGAACAGCTCTTACTGTCAGGAAGTTCTTCCTAATGTTTAGGTGGAATCTTGTCTGCAGAATTTTGTCTGCAGTTACAACTTCATGACTGTATCCATGACTGTGCATGAGGATCACACCACGAGATTTCCACTTCTTCCCCTCTCTTCACACACCCTCAACATCTGTTCAGAAGGGTGTTCCAAACCTCTGGGGCCATTTTTGAGGGTGTGGGGGGGGGGACTGCAACGAAGAGGTGAGGAATAAAAAGTCCCATTGCACAAAAAGAACTGCAGCATTGGATATGACCCTAGGACTACAACCCTAACCATGTCTTCTCAGAAGTACCGGTAAACCCCATTGAATGTAAAGGAGCTAACTTCCAGGAAAGTGGGGTTAGTTTTGCAGTCTAAGTTGATTGATCTACTGGTTAAATCCATTAAAGCTTGTAGTGTGGTCACTTTGCCATGCCAAAACTCCAGGAGAAAGACAACTGTGGAAATTTGGGCACATTTGAAATGGACAGAGGTAGGTCAGCATTTAAAGGTAATTACTAAAAACAATCAGGGACAACAATTAGTCTTGTGGCACTTTGTGTTGCTCTTGGGGATTTTCAAGCAAAAGTCTAAATAATACCTTCCTGTTCTGAACTAGAGCTATTAAAAAAATAATAATGCAGAGAGCCTGAGAGTCCAGCCAGGAAAATAATACCCTTATAGAATTTGCTGCCTGAAGCCACAGGTTCATGTTACTTTATGGTTAAGTCCAGCCTTCAGAAAAGCCGGTATCCATCCGCTTGCAGCACTTGAGACTTTATATTTCATTTCATATGAAATCTGTTCAGAGATTTTCTCTCTCTCTCTCAGCCGAATTAATTATTTCACCATCACCAACTATTGTTCATAAATTGTGGGAAGCAGCAGGAAGACACTAAAGCAGAAGCTATGATTACCATCTGAAATTACCTTTTGAAATTACTCAGTTCAGTAGTCATTACCATGTAAGGTCACTTAGTGATGAGGTGGAGAGAAGAGGGGGATGGAAAATATAGTCTGGAGAACATTGCGTGATTGAGCCTGAAAGGTGCTGAGGAGCAGCTAAGAGATACTGTGTGCCCTCCATCCCAGCAGAAATTGACATAAAATATGACACTCACAGCTTCTGAAAATTACTCTGCATCTTGACTGGCCAGGTCTTGTTAAGAAAGAGCCTGGGTTTAATTTCTTCTATTTCATACAAGACAGAAAATGACTGTTTGTTTGTTTGTTTTCTAATTGGAAACTTTTGAAAATGGCTAGAAGAACATTTAATTATGTTAAAGAAATGTGTGGGTTGAGTTTTCTATTTTTTTTTCTTCAAATGAAATGCTTCAGTTGCCTAGAGAAACTTTTTTGGGGGGGAGGGAATGGGAAAATGAGTGATAAAATGAGTGTGAATCTCTGGCATGCAACACAAGTGCTTGAGTCACTATCGATTGGCATGACTGATGAAGGAGGGAGGCAAAGATGGAGATGGCCTTTCAAAAATCCAAATCGTGGAAGAGGGCAACTAAAATGACTGAAGCGCCTTGCTTATTAAGACATACTAATGAGTTTGTGAAAAGCTCAACTCAGCATTGTGGCGTAGGAATTGATTAAGAAAGGGACTGAAATGAGGAAGGGGAAACATCATGGCATTGCACTGAACACTGAATTTTTATTGCTCAAAGTCATAGGCCACCACAATTCAATACTTATAGGAATGCAAAATACATATAAAAGTGTTATCAGTTTAAATGTAGTACATCAAGCCTATTTCAACAAACAATGCACATAAAAGAAAATTAAAAGAATTACCCTCTGGAATAAAAGGGACACACACACACACACACACACCACACCATAAATTTGTGCATAGGCACTACAGACATGGTGGAGCAATTGCACTAGGTTTTTCTTTTAATGTCTGGCTCTTAATTCTTTATCAGCTGGATAAAATTTTGCAACCTGGAGAGCAATAAATACATCATTGCCTTCAGCAATCTGACTGTGTGGTGGTGGTGGTGGTGGTGGGGTCTGTTGGACAAGGAGCAGCTGATACAGATGAGAAATTTATACCTTAGGGAATCATGCAAGGGGCAGTTTAACACATTATGAGAGATATCCTCAACTTCACTGGACTCGCAGGTACAAAATCTTTGGGGAGTTATGTTGTTAAACCTCCCATCCAACTAGGCAGAGGGCATACACTGAAGCTGTGAAGCTGTGAATGATTTTCTTAAGAAACTGCCATTATGGGAACCTGTGAATGCAGGCACCTTTGGAACATCGCCTGCAGTTCTTTTCATAATATGACTGCACACACACACAAAACAGATCAAAGAGCTGGAGGAGGTGGATTAAAAGGGCAACAGTATCATTAAGAGAGGAGACTTTTGTACAAGGATAGGCTAAAAGGTTGGGTTTTCTCATTTACAAGGAGTTTTATCAAATTATGAACCAGATGAAAACAGAAAACACTGTTGTTTTTTTCTCATTATACTTTAGGATTGGGGTCACTCAATGAAACCGACAGGGGGGAAAAATCTGCCTCCCCACAATAGAACATAGGCAAGTTGTGTCGTAGCCTGATGATGCCCAACACAGGCCACAGAATATTGAGGGGGCCCTCCTTGAAAATTTTGGAGTGCCTCAATCCCCCAGCCCCCACCTAGATGGCACCTCTGGCCTAGCCAAGACACTATTGCTGTAGCTCTGCCCCAACAGAGAAGCCATTCCTGCTAACACTTCTTTTGAAACACACATTCATTTCAAAGAAGATTTGCTAGTGACTTGGGTTTCTACTGTTTGAAAGATATGTCAAAGCTCAATTGGGTATGCTCAACAACTTGTAAAGTTTCTTTGGCACAGGACGCTGGAGGACGATCATCATTCTTGAGATGATTCAGGAATAAAAAGAACAAAATCGGAAGCAATCTAATCATTTGAATTGCGCTAGTTACATGATTAAGTAGTGGCAGACCAGAGACTTGTGCCTCTTTTAAGTGAATGGTAAACTTATTCCACAAGGTTGTGAGAAGCTAACCATGCAGGCATATTAGTTCTCAGCTAATCACTCATCACTAAAAAGATGCTGTATTGACTAAAAAGACCCCCTGCCTGCCACCCAAAGGGACAACTGTGATATAAGATTTTATATCTCCCTATTGACTACTAGGGCATTAGTTGCATAGCTGATTTTTTATATATATTATTGCATGTTTGAGATGGGGGGGGAGAGAGAACATACCTTTCTAAAGGCATAAAGTATTCCGTGCAAGAAAAAGAAACTAATTCTGTCAGCCTGAATAAGCAGAAGGCAAGTTATGTGCTTTAGGCAAGAACAGCACAGAGAAATAATATCTTGGTGACACTGACACAGTAAAACAGCAATGGCTTTGTCCCTGGGTCAATGCCATCAGCATCTTTCTACTGTTGCTTGATAGAGACTATATTTAGTGAACAAAATTATCTTTAGCCAGTGCTGTCGTCCCCGCCCCCCCCCCCACATATCCATTAAACTCTAATAAAAGGTCATTCTTCGATCAGTGTTTGCTTCTTCTAAAGTAAATCAGGGAGAGGGAGTAAGTATGTGTAATTCAAATGTTCTTTTTAAACAAGTTTTGTATTCTCCTTTATATGTACATTTTGTAGTTTTAAGGAAAATGTCACATTAAATATAATGTGTTGTGAAAAGTATAGGGGAAACCATTTCTTTTGAAAGTTACTTGCTAAGAATTAGTGGTACCTAAGAAACTTTATTGACTATAGCATAACAAGGTTTCATTAATTACAAAATGAAGATGCAATCAAGTGGCATCTCTCAGGAAAGCTTATTAAATAACAATTGGACCTTGTCTTGCTACTTTCCAAATCCAATACTTGCAACATTGATCCTTTTTTTTGTCTCGCAGTGCTACATTTTCCCATCTTGGATTTCTCTCCTTTACAAGCAGCAAATGACTTTCATTTTTTCTTTCCACGCAAGATTGTCTCTTGAAATGAAAGAATGATGTTTTGTATGGTATAAACAAACATGTGTTTCCTTTGTCCATGGACAAGTAATTAGTACGAAAACAGGAAATGGGTGTCTCATAGGAGGAAATTACCAATCTCTCAGACAAATGAGCTTTATATTACAAGTCAGACATTGTGTAGGTTTTTAGGCCTACGTGTGAGAAGGGACTATGTTTCAGATGGAGTCCTAAAATTGTTAAATTAAAAAAATGAACCTTAGGCTGCAATCTTATACACATATACTTCGATATTCAGAACTTTCTTTTGAGTAGAAATGTATAAGACTGCACTGTTAGTATGTGTAGCTGTTGTTTTTAATTAAAAACACTAAAAAGCAGTTAGGTATATATTTAGCAAATTCTTTCATTTTATTTCCAAGATGTTTATCAAATGTCTTTAAAGTAGCTAACAACATATTTAAAGCAAACCAAAAAACAAAGTTTGAAGAAGTCTCAACTGGAAATGGCTACTACCGGTAATCATGATGGCTATGCTCAAGCTCCACTGTTGGAAGAAATATGCTTCTGAATACCAGTTGCCAGAAACCTTGTTGCTTGCTAGAAATCTTGTTGTTTTGTGCATTGTAATTGGTTTGATTTTCACAAAACAAATGGAACTGCATACAGCTCTACAAAAGTCCTCTGAAGCCAATGGAACTGTGTATCAGGCCAAGAGAAAACAGTGTCATGTAGTTAAATCTGTTTTGAAATGTTTGTGTTTTTCTTCAGAGGAAGATGCTGCAAGGGATTGGATGGAATTTTTTTTTAAAAAAAGGGAGATTTACTCTCCTAAATGAGGCTTAGAGAGGCATTGGCAAATGCTGCCTTGATTGTCAGATTGCAATTTGCCCAAGACAAGTAAGTTTACGACAGGGCGCTGGAAAACAGAAGCTGGCTGCCTACAGTTCACTGAAAGTTCAAATCTTAAATTATTAACTGAAGACATGTAAAGTACAGTTTGTTAAAACAAAGAAGTGGCAAGCAAAAGATTCATAGCAAGGAATAGAAGGAGCCTTTCTCCCCCAAAGGATGGTAAAAACTAGGGCTATGCAAGGGAGGCAATATTTAAGCTGCTCCCCAAACACCCTTTTTCTTGTGCGTTCATGATTCATGCTCACAATGGCATCAAGGTGGCTTTTATACTATCCCACTTTCAATGCTGTTTGGAACTTCATTTCCAATGAAGGCAGGTCCCGTAGCTTCCTGCTGAAATCTTGCAACTTTTAATACCAAATTGGGCTTTTGGGGTGGGGTAGGGTGGGATTTGTTGTCCTGCTTTGGTCGTGCTGTAACCCAAGAGTGCCCTTTCAGGATTTTAATTTGTGCTTTTAACAAAACTTTTATTGTACACAGTGTACCGCTTTATTGTTGCTATGGCCTTTGGCTAATGCAAATAAAGATTATTATTATTATTATTATTATTAAGCCAATGGAAAGGTAAAGAAGATTTACTTTCAGAATTAATTAGGTGGAATTTAGCGTCAGACGGAGGAGTAAAAAGGAAGCCCATCCCTGTCTTATTGGTAACTATCACTGCAGGAAAACAATTTGCAAGTGAAAAGGTTACTAAATCTTTCTTTATGATATTTAAGGATACTGTCTGCTGATGGGAAAGTTGGAGTAAAAGCAACTGAAACCCATTCTTTATTGTTTTTTATTGGAGTTATTGACATATCGGATTTATAATAGTGGACTTGACTTGGAATTACAGCCGTTGGTGAATTTGAACCCAGCAGATAAAATTTGGAATGAACTTATTGTGCACTCTGTTGGGGTAATGTATGGAATTATATATCTGGGTTGCAGTGACTTATAGAAGACTGAACTTGCTTTCCTAAAGACAAACTGGAACTCTAAAGTGGATCTGAAATCAGCAAAAGAGGCTGGAATCTTGGAAGGACTGGATCTGCTGGACACCCCTTAAAAGGAGGAAATCATAAGAATTTTTAATTGCTTGCAATCTCTCATATCATTCTGATACATTTTAGGAAAATAGGTCTAGTAGAAAGCAAATTCTCTCTCCTGCATAATTAAGCTGAATTCTTTATGGACTTACTGTTCTTTCTTTTCGTTTTAAAGTAAATATTTGTAAAATCTAAAATCAAGAGCTAGAGGGGAAAGGGTTAGGAGGGTGGAAAAGTACAGCAAAAGTTGTTTACTGAGAAAGTGCTACTTAATGACCTTGACAAACTGATAAGATTTTGTTGGAAAACTGGCTGTTTGGAGAACAAGGGAAAGAGGAGAAGATGGCAGTTAAAAAGCAGCCAACCTTAAGTTAGGACAGAAGGGTCTCTGAATCGGACCCAGGGGAGAAGTCCCATTTTGAATGGGTGGAGCTTTTTTCAGAATTGAAAAGACAGCTGATAAAAGAGATGAAGGAAAATATAGAAAAACCAACAAACAAATTACTAGCTCGAATGGATAAAAATACTGAAATGATGACAGAACTTATTATTAAGATAGAACCATTGGCAAAGAAAACAGAAACAGGGGAGGTGGCTATGCAAGGATCTGATATGAAGAAAAAGGAGGAAATGCCTAGCGCAGAGGTGGATTATTTGGGGGACAGGCAGGAATCAGTTGGGGGTGCCTTGGTGGTTAGAGCGAGGCCAGAACTACAGCCTCTGAGACTGAGAAAGGCCTGGGAGGAAGGGGAGCAGGATTCCAATCTGACTCAATAGTCAGTCACCTTCCGGTGAAATTTAAGTATGCTAAAGTTAGGAAAAAGAATGGAAAATGTTTATTGTTTGATTTCAGGGTATTGTGAATAGGTTGAAACATCAGCAGGCCTTGACTTAACACTTGCAATCAGTAGAAATTTGGATAAATTAAGAGAAATAATAATTTGTTAAGCATGAATATGGGAATGCAGAAGAATTTTGTTTATATAAAGAATCAAGAAGAGGGACTGGAGGGAAGTAATGAAGTTTGTTGTTGTTGTTGTTTAGTCGTTTAGTCGTGTCCGACTCTTCGTGACCCCATGGACCAGAGCACGCCAGGCACTCCTGTCTTCCACTGCCTCCCACAGTTTGGTCAAACTCATGTTCGTAGCTTCAAGAACACTGTCCAACCATCTCGTCCTCTGTCGTCTCCTTCTCCTAGTGCCCTCCATCTTTCCCAACATCAGGGTCTTTTCCAGGGAGTCTCCTCTTCTCATGAGGTGGCCAAAGTATTGGAGCCTCAGCTTCACGATCTGTCCTTCCAGTGAGCACTCAGGGCTGATTTCCTTCAGAATGGATAGGTTTGATCTTCTTGCAGTCCATGGGACTCTCAAGAGTCTCCTCCAGCACCATAATTCAAAAGCATCAATTCTTCGGCGATCAGCCTTCTTTATGCTCCAGCTATCACTTCCATACACTACTGGGATAAACATAGCTTTAACTATACGGACCTTTGTAGGCAAGGTGATGTCTCTGCTTTTTAAGATGCTGTCTAGGTTAGTCATTGCTTTTCTCCCAAGAAGCAGGCGTCTCTTAATTTCGTGACTGCTGTCACCATCTGCAGTGATCAAGGAGCCCAGGAAAGTAAAATCTCTCACTGCCTCCATTTCTTCCCCTTCTATTTACCAGGAGGTGATGGGACCAGTGGCCATGATCTTGGTTTTTTTGATGTTGAGCTTCAGACCATATTTTGCGCTCTCCTCTTTCACCCTCATTAAAAGGTTCTTTAATTCCTCCTCACTTTCTGCCATCAAGGTTGTGCCATCTGCTTATCTGAGGTTGTTGATATTTCTTAATTCTGGCTTGGGATTCATCTAGTCCAGCCTTTTGCACGATGAATTCTGCATATAATAAGCAGGGAGACAATATACAACCTTGTTGTACTCCTTTCCCAATTTTGAACCAATCAGTTGTTCCATATCCAGTTCTAAATGTAGCTTCTTGTCCCCCATAGAGATTTCTCAGGAGACAGATGAGGTGATCAGGCACTCCCATTTCTTTAAGAACTTACCATAGTTTGCTGTGGTCGACACAGTCAAAGGTTTTTGCATAGTCAATGAAGCAGAAGTAGACGTTTTTCTGGAACTCTCTAGCTTTCTCCATAATCCAGTGCATGTTTGCTATTTGGTCTCTGGTTCCTCTGCCCCTTCGAAATCCAGCTTGCACTTCTCTGAGTTCTCGGTCCACATACTGCCTAAGCAGTTTAAAGAACCTCAAAGATAGGGTTTTGAAAAAGATATTTGTGAATTTGGGGATTGGGGATTGGGCAGGGGGGGAGTGCTATTGTGATTAAATGTGGAATTCAATTGTGAAAATCAATAAAATTTATTTACAAAACTGTTAAAACTGCAGAATCTTCATTGGTTGAGATGAGTTTCCATATCAGCAAAACGCTAAATACTGAGTAAAAACAGCTGCTCTCCCAGCTCCTGTCCTCCAATTAAAATATATGGCTGTTAAGACTACATAAACATAAAACAAATAATTCTGGTTACAGGTAGGTAGCCGTGTTGGTCTGGATCGAAGTAAAATAAAAAAATTCCTTCAGTAGCACCTTAAAGACCAACTAAGTTTTTATTTTGGTATGAGCTTTCGTGTGCATGCACACTTCTTCAGATACAGTGAAATGGAAGTTTCCAGGCACTTATGTAGAGAAGGGGTGGGGAGGGGTGGGGATGGGGAGGGGGGATCACTCAGAAGGGTGGTGGAAATGGGTGATTGACTGACTGATAGCTGTTGATGACCGCAAACGACTGCAAATGGTTTTGCATGAAAAAGCAAGGGTTGAGATGGCTGAAGATCGCTTATCATGTATAATGAGATAAGAACCCGATATCTCTGTTCAAACCAGGTCCCTCCATGGTTTTGAGCTTGGTGATAAATTGCAATTCAGCAACTTCTCTTTCCAGTCTATTTCTGAAATTCTTTTGTAGTAAGACAGCTACTTTGAGATCTTGTATAGAATGTCCTGGGAGATTGAAGTGTTCTCCTACTGGTTTTTCTGTCTTCTGGTTCCTGATGTCAGATTTATGTCCATTTATCCTTTGGCGTAGGGTTTGGCCTGTTTGTCCAATATAGAGAGCTGAAGGGCACTGTTGGCATTTGATGGCATACACAATGTTAGAGGATCCTCTAACATTGTGTATGCCATCAAATGCCAACAGTGCCCTTCAGCTCTCTATATTGGACAAACAGGCCAAACCCTACGCCAAAGGATAAATGGACATAAATCTGACATCAGGAACCAGAAGACAGAAAAACCAGTAGGAGAACACTTCAATCTCCCAGGACATTCTATACAAGATCTCAAAGTAGCTGTCTTACTACAAAAGAATTTCAGAAATAGACTGGAAAGAGAAGTTGCTGAATTGCAATTTATCACCAAGCTCAAAACCATGGAGGGACCTGGTTTGAACAGAGATATCGGGTTCTTATCTCATTATACATGATAAGCGATCTTCAGCCATCTCAACCCTTGCTTTTTCATGCAAAACCATTTGCAGTCGTTTGCGGTCATCAACAGCTATCAGTCAGTCAATCACCCATTTCCACCACCCTTCTGAGTGATCCCCCCTCCCCATCCCCACCCCTCCCCACCCCTTCTCTACATAAGTGCCTGGAAACTTCCATTTCACTGTATCTGAAGAAGTGTGCATGCACACGAAAGCTCATACCAAAATAAAAACTTAGTTGGTCTTTAAGGTGCTACTGAAGGAATTTTTTTATAAAACAAATAAAATAGATGTGCACTTGCCTATATGTTGCAATTAACATTAATGGCTGAGCCAGTTGACTTTAAAATGATTCAAAATTAAAACAAATTAAAACAGGTCATGGAGCTCAAGGACAAGCAGCCTTGCTTGTTGCCATCTTCACTTGGAAGAATCAGGAGTAGACCGCAGCCCTTTTCTCACTTCTCTCCAGGCCCTATACCCATGTCCTGTACTAGCCCTGTTCTATGCTCTCCTCAAATGTTTTTGCCTGGCTAGAATGTGCCCTTCAACTCTGATAATGCCATTTGCTTACCTGGGTGGAAGATAGAGAGATGGTTGTGTGTAAAAACCTCTGATCTTTGCATGGTTTAATTGGGTTGCAAATGGAATTTTTCTGGAAGCAATTAACTTAGAAATGAGCACTAACATTCCATTATATTCCACTAGGTTTCTGGAATGGCTTTTATGTCACTTAAAAGCTCAAATATGTCACGCGAAAGCTCAAACATAATGTGGAAATTAACAGGGAAACATAAGGAAAACAGAATAAACTGCTGTGCGAATAAAGGTATTGAAAAATAGCCTCATATAGAAGCAAATAATAAGCCAGCCATTCTTTTTGTTGTTGCTTATCTTGGGTTTTTCACAACCCACAATTTCCTCATCATTTCCCAAGATATAAAGAAATATCAGAAATGCAACCTAGGCCTAACTTTCCTCTGCATCTTCAAATTACTTGTCCTTCCCCTCTTCCCCATGTCCCCCATTCTTCCTGTTAAAATAATGATAGCTATTGGTAATAGCTGTGACTGGAAGTGAGAACTCTAGCAAATCCAATGAAGCCAAAGTAATGAAGCACTCTGAAGGTGAACATCGACTGTCTGCACCCCATACTTCCTTTTCACCGTCGCTCTAAAAACCGCAGGCTCACTTACAGTCACTGTTTGGATGAAACATGCCTCCTCCCCTATGTGCAGACAGGAACAAAGCAAGGGAGGGCAAATGTGTTGTTTTTGTCAAGTCCTGTGGTGTTGTAATAAGATACCGAGAATAAGAGAACGGCAGTCCTGCTACAGATCCCTCTGAAGCCAATGAAAGTTCTGTATCTGATTACAATAGCAGCAGGGTTGATGTTATTACAATTATACATTAAGATTTTCATGTAACCTCTTCTCGGCATGGATTTTATTGTGCACATAAAATCTGACAAGGCTCAGCCAAGAGATCTGTTGGCTTACTCTCAGCAAGAATATGGGTAGTTCATTTTCATGACTATTATGCATGCCTTATTTCCAAAGCAATTGTTTTTTGAGCTCTTGTTCTGTGTACTAAATATTACTAGCAGTACCAGTGTATTACTAGCATGCATGTGAAATAAACCCCTGCAATTGCCACTGAATACACTATCTTAGAAGAAGACTAAGCTCAATTTAAGTAGATTTTTATACACTTACAATCTATATTCAAAATATATGCAGTAGGCCTTAAGCCTTAGAAGACTCCAACGCTTCTCAGCATAATGCAGCAACTTTTTAACATGTCACATAATTATATGTATATTATATATATATTATATCGCAGGCCAGTGTTTCCCAGTTGTCAGTGTTTATACTACATTTTTTAAGATTTGCCTTGAGACAGTCTTTAAACCTCTTTTGTTGACCACCAGCATTACGCTTTCCATTTTTAAGTTCGGAATAGAGTAGCTGCTTTGGAAGACGATCATCAGGCATCGGCACAACATGACCAGTCCAACGAAGTTGATGTTGAAGAATCATTGCTTCAACACTGGTGATCTTTGCTTCTTCCAGTACACTGATATTAGTTCGCCTGTCTTCCCAAGTGATGTGTAAAAATTTTCAGAGACACTGTTGATGGAATATTTCGAGGAGTTGGAGATGGCGTTTTTAAATGGTCCATGTTTCACAAGCATATAGTAAGGTTGGTGGTACAATAGCTTTGTAAACAAGCATTTTGGTTTCCCTGCGAATGTGTGATCTGTTGCTGAGTTTTTCAGAAAAATGATTATTTTTCACATTTCAGTTGTGCACAGTTTGACACACTCCTACCTTGGCATAGGCCATTCTGTAGCATGAGAGCAGTGAAATAACTGCGCAGGACACCGGTTATTGGGTGAAAATCAGCCCAAATCTTTACTGACTGCAGCAGGCAGGCAGGCAAGGTTAGCATGGCAGTAGGGCAAGGATCAGTTCCTCATTTGTCAGACATGGCGAATCCTCTCCTCCCCGGTAGCATCAAATGCAAGAAGAACAAGTAGTTCATATTTGTGGGTTTTATTCAGTCATCTGGGTGCAAGACAAAGAATCCATGTCTCCATGCAAGGGAGCTGTTGCCTACCCTGAGTCCCTCCTCTTCCACCCCCAACAACATCTTTTTTATATATAATTTTTATTGATTTTCTATTCTCATAACAAAGAACCAATACCATTACAAAACATTCATTTTCCAATTTCCCCCCCTCCCTGTGACTTCCCCCAACTTCCATTTCTGGTTTATTACATCAAATGTTACATTCTGCTGTTTGTACATAATACTATGTTATCACCTGTTACAGTGGAACCTTGGTTTATGAACACGATCTGTTCCACGGAGGCGTTCATAAACGGAGGCGTTCACTCCCTGAAGACACGCTTCTGCGTGTGCGCGAAGCGCCGATAGAGCGCTTCTGTGCACGCGCACTCTGCGCAGATCGCTTCTGCACATCCGACGCCGCGGAACCCGGATGTAAACACTTCCGGGTCCACGGCGTTCGTAAACAGAGGCGTTCGTAAACGGGACTGTTTGTAAACCAAGGTACCACTGTATATGGTATTTCTTCTTCTCTCTAAATAAAATTGCAAATGTTTATTTAAATCCTGCCAATGAGTCCATTTTTGTTGTTGTTGTTTCTGCAAATAAGTTGTAAAAGGTTCCAATTGTGTGGCGATACCCCAATGCCTCCCCGGGAGAAATAAAGACACAGGACACATTGCATAAGGTTAATGGGCATAGAAGGCCACAACTTTATTGATTACGGATGTAGAGAGGTATTGGCATAGGCATTGGATCTAACCGACTATATCCGACTCCAGCCTGCTCTGCTGGCAGTCTGTGAAGGGTTAACCACTGTTGGATGAGTCCTGTGATGCACATCAACTAGGAGCTCATCCTGGGGCCACCACTAGGGGGCGTGCCCTCTGGCCCTCGCCTACCACGGCTTCGGACTTGGCAACACCCCGGACTCCTTAAGGGAGTACCCTTCCGCATTTGGGGGAGGTGATGGCAGCAACCTCCCCCCCCCACCTGTACCTTTCAGAGATAATCCAATGCCTACCTACGGCGGAAGAGATTTTCTTTTCCAAAGTCACTATTATCCTTTTCACGCAGTTTATCCGTTAACTTTGCTAATTCTGCATAGTTCATCAGCTTTTCTTGCCATTGTTCTTTTGATGGTATTTCTCCGGTCTTCCAATTCTGTGCTATTAAAATTCTTGCTGCTGTTGTAGCATACATAAATAATGTCCGATTTTCTTTCGGCAATTCTTGTCCTAAGATACCCAACAGAAAGTCTTCTGGTTGTTTTTTTTTTTTTTTAGCAAAGGTTATTTTAAACATTTTTTTTCAGTTCATTGTATATCATTTCCCAATATTTTTTTATGATCTTGCAATCCCACCCCATATGGTGAAATGTACCCAACAACATCCTGAGTCCCTACGCAAAATCCCAGGAGTCATACACCTCTGCATTTCAATGAAAGAAAGGTGAAGAGGAATAAAACCCAACCAGGGACCAAATTAAGGTCCCACCTACCTGAGAGTAGGTGGGAAGCTCACAGGGTGAAATGTCCATGAACTCTTGTGGGCCCCTCCTCTCTCATGCAAGATCCTGTGGGAATATTCCATCTCATAATATCTCGCAAGAACCTGATGAGAAGGGAGAACTCAACCTTCCTCACTGCTCTTCAGGCAATGCATGCAAAGTTTTGTCATGTGTAGTATGCCTGGAATGAGGCTTCTGATACATTTATTTTCAGGAATGCATTAAATAAGCCAAGAATACTTTAAAAGAAAAAAAAGTAATGTACCATTACAGAATTACTTCTTATTAATTGTATCATTCTACAGTTTTAGACCACCAGCTCTTGTGTCATAAATATAGTATTCATGAGAAGATCAGAGCTATTAAAGAACAAATCATCCAGATTCTGAAATATTATAAATTATCTGAGACAGATGTATTTGAGCATCTTCTTTCAACATATTTAAACTGTGCTGCCAGTAAATGAATAATTAGATCCATGAGCAAATAATATAATGAGCAAATCTCCTCCTGATACGATGAAAAAATTAAATATGAAAGGAAGAATATTATTCCGTGCAATAGAAATCTGGAAGCTTTATAATATTTAGATATAAAAAATAAATTATAACACGAAAGAACCTGTACACAAATATATTGTCACAGATGTGAAGATCTGTACAAAAGTAGATCATAAAGATAAACACGAAAGTTACCTTTTTTTAAAAAATGCTTGCTGGTATCAAGACCTTCTGCAGGCAAAATGATGAGAAAGAATTAGTCACTTACCCCTTAATGCTTCTGTGACAATTTGTCAGATTTTTAGAAGTTTGGTTCCGTTTGATATGACAACAAACAACACCTTGGAAGCCTGCCAATCTCAAATTGATTATAATTGCTATAATTGGGTATTTCAGACTCCAGGAAGTGAGGTCTTGCTCTGGTTTTTGTTTCTCTGGCAGAATAAAAGTAGGAGCCAATTTTATCATCTATGCCAACAGGGCTTTTTTCACAAAATGAAAATTTCAGTATTTGATGATGCTTGTCTTATACCAACAGTTCTTTTCCATTTGCATAAATTGGCATGGCACCACAGACTAAATTTCGATGTTTCCCACCTCACAAACAAATATATAATGAAATAGGAACCCAAAGCTGATTGTTATTAGTGCTGTTTTGAAGTTCAGCATAGCATTTGTTTTTAGTTCATCTCTAAATGGAGGCATCACCATGCAATTTTTTTAGCTTCTTTTGTTGGACTAATTCGTAGCAATTTACAAACATTGGAGAATAAAATACAATAAAATGCTTACAAGTGTCTGTTGAACTTGGATTATTTGCACCCTAACCAGGCACAATGTAGTGCTGCAAAACATTTGGTGGGTGATTCTTGTGTACAACCCACTTCTACAAATGAATGAGAATCCATATGTTAAATGGGTAATATCTAACATTAGTCACACCCATTGAAATCAATGGACTTAAGCCAATTTGCTTGAGGGAGTTTATTCTGAGGGTGATGATGATGATGACGTATTTATACCCCACCCTTTTCCCTGACAGGACTCAGCTAAGAGCATAGAAAAAGCAATAATTTAAAACATTGTTATTAAAAATGTATACATGGGCTTAGTTGGGAGTGTGACTTAGTTGGAGATCACTCATTACATCACCAACACCATCATTTAAGTAAATTTGTATGCTGCCTTGTACCTATAGATCTCAGGGCGGTTCATGAAGCGATGCACATAAACTCAACAGTTGCAACCCCTAAATGGCTTGTGAGTAATACAGATCTGCTAAGATCAGGGCAGGGCCTGCTGGTTGTGTTGCTGCGTCCGGTGGTTCAATGGGGCAGTAGCGTATGGGAGGCTGACTCGCTGGATCATCACCTTGTCATGGTGAGTGGGCTTGCACATTCCTATGAACCTTGTGAGCGAAGTCATCAGGGATCTCGCACTCCCAGCAGGGTCACCCAAGGTGGTAGCATCAAAGGGAAGGAGCTAGACAAAGAATGACCCAAGAGGTCCTCAGTGGCAGAACAGGTGGATGATAACAAGTGTCTGTCACAACAGCTGTGAAGGCAGATGAAGGATGCAGGCAGTAATGTCCCCACGGTGGCAGTAGCGCGCGGCTGAGGGGCGGAGATGGAGCATGGCGGAGCCTGGACGGCGCGCACCACCTTGCAGGGGGCTGGTCTGGGCACAGAGCCCACCTCCCGCAGAAGGGGCTGCTCGGCCTCCTGCCCAGGACCGGCCCCTCCTTGGTGCCTCCCTCCAGCGGCCGCTCCGGGACACGGCGGTGGCGCGCGGCCATTGAGCTTCCTCCATGAAGCAGAATCAGTGAGACTCCTGCCTAAAGTGGCAGCAGGCGCGTGGTTCCATTCTAGGCAGGAGTCTCACTGATTCTGCTTCATGGAGGAAGCTCAATGGCCGCGTGCTACTGCCGCCGTGGGGGGGGGGGGCGCCGGCAGCAGCTGCTCCCAGACACCAGCCGTTCAGCGCCCCTTCCACGCCCCTGGTGGCCAGGTGCCTTGGCGCCTCGCACCACCCAGCCCGGGCCTAGAGACGGCCCTGGATACAGCAGATAAGAATCTACCAGTCGTCGTGACTACGCATGCCATCGGAACAGAGCCTTACTGTGGAGACTGTGCATTGGTCAGTGTGCATTGATCTACACACCTAAAACAAATTCACACACAGGCATCTTCCAAATAACCATCGCAAACCCAAACCCCAAAAGTCCCATGGCGATCGGAAAATGGTAACGGGAGCAGGATCGTGAAATCTGAAAGCTCCTAGTCATGAACCAGCACATGGGCGGTGGATACAGATTCAGTCATGGCCTTCACTGTGGTGTCCCCCAGTTTTGGAATTCCCCTTTCAGAAGTGTATCTCTGACACCATCTCTGTACACTTTGTCAGACAAAGTGCACTTATTCACCCATACCTTTGGGGAAGGTATGGTCATGATCCCCCTGACTAATGTTATACCTAGTTTAGCTCTGGGGGCGAGTGAACCTGGAAAATTCAGTTTCTCTCTCTCTCTTTTCCACTCTTAAGTTCAATTGTTCACATGTCCACATCATCAGCGTTGTGTGAAGTTCTGCTACTATACACATTTATGCAAGCAACTCCCCAGAATATAATGCATTGTTGAATCTTATTGTCACCATTATATGCATTCCCCCCCCCCATATTTTATCCTATCATATACATTTTTGTACACAAAATAAAAATAAAATAGAAAAATTCCTTCCAGTAGCACCTTAGAGACCAGTAGCACCTTAGAGTTTGTCATTGGTATGAGTTTCCATGTGCATGCACACCAGAAGTCACCATACCCTTATACAGGTAAGTGGGAGGGCTGTCTTATTACAAAAGAATTTCAGAAATAGACTGGAAAGAGAAGTTGCTGAATTTTCAAATTTAAAACCATGGAGAGTCCTGGTCTGAATAGAGACATTGGGTTCTTATCTCATTATACATGACAAAGCTATTTTAGCCATCTCACCCCTTGCTTCTTCCTGTAAGACCAATTGCAGTCATTAACAGTCAACAGGTTTACCACACCTATCAGCCAATCACCCATTCCCACCACCCTTCCGAGTAATACCCCTCCCCACCCTCTCACTATGTATAAGGGTCTGGTGACTTCTGTTTCAGTGTATCTATTTTATTTTTGTTTTGTTTCGACGGCAGACCAACACGGCTACCTACCTGTGACTAGAATTTTTGTACACATTACTTGGCTAAAGAATTGCATTGCAAAATTCAGAGAAATGCGGATATTGAAATATGGGTGTGTTTCAATTTCTATAACGCTTGGGGAGGTGTGAAATGGGTGCATTCACCTTTAAATGTGAACCAAACTAAATTTCTTCCTCCATCCTTACTCTGGTGAAATTAAGGGGAGTTGGCAAGGATGCCTAGACAAAGCTACTGACCACTTCTTGGAGTTCTAATACTGAGTCAACCGGGTACCATTGGAAGAAGAGGGTGCCTGTCAGAGGATTCTTTGCCAACTCTCAAGCAGGAAGCTGAGGTAGAAAGTTTGTTTGACCTGTACAGTTTTAGGGGAATACAATTGTTCTCTCATCCGAGAACACTTTTGGATGGCTGGTAGTGCCTTTAGCTGCACTTGTGACAGCAAAACCCAATGGAGCTTATCTGTACAACAATTGGGTTTCAACGATTTGGATCTTGGCAGTTCCAAGATCCGCTGGGATCGCAATTATGTACTTTTCTAGGGAACTCTCTTCCAAATTAAGGCCTTTAAAGTGACTGCTTCTGGATTAGCTAGTATAAAAGGTATCAATCTCCCAGCACTTTCCATGATGTGTTGTGAGTTCTCACAAGTAAAACCTGTCAGAATAGATGGACTTGAGCCTTTGGGGATATGTAAAGTAGCAGATGAGTTGTGTTTCACTAAAACAAAAGGTAGAAAGCGTGGGAGAAATATATGTGCAGCTGAAAAAGCCGAGACACCTTGGCAAGTCAGAGAGAGAGAGAGAGTAGGGGGGGATGAGAACAGAACTTTTTTTATATAGGCTTGCAGTAGATTAAAGAATGGGTGGGTTGTGAGCTTAAATGAAAGACATCACAATTCCAGGTCTCTGAATTCATAATTAAAGATAGGGAGAGATGATTCACAAGAGTGTGTTTGCATCAACCATCCCACCAAGACATGTTGAAAAGAAAAAAAACTTTAACAATGGCAATGGGAGAGGAATCCTACACTGCGTCTGAAGGCAGCAGGTTAGCGTAGATGCTTCAGGGAGAATGGCAGAGGGGCTGCTACTTCCAGCCTGCCCTCTCCTAGCATCTGATGCCTGAGGCAAATGCCTTATTCTGCCGGGTGGTAGGGCCAGCCCATCAACCCAGTCAGGTGGGCAGCATATAAATTAATAATAAAATTATTCTTCTTATTTCCAGGATCTCATTTTGGGAGATGAGGGGGAAATCACCACCAACATGGTATGTGTTCTCAATAAACAAAGCCAATTATCATTAGGCTTAAAGCCCATTCAGCAAGAAATTGTGTGTGTGTGTGTGTGTGTGTACCCTGCTTGCTGCCTATGTGTAGTTTTACAGTGACATCTGATTTTTCTCTCTCCCACTTTCTCGCACACACACTTTTACAGCAAAAGCCACCATCATTAAAGAATTCAAAGTCAAAGTTATTTTTGCAACTTCAAAGTCTCCGACTGAAACTAAAAGATACGGTTAAGTTGTTTGTATACAAACATGCAGCAATTAAGAAGAAATAAAATTGTTCCCAACATCTTCAGTTGCCATGGCAACTAGCCTCTGCGCCACTTCATTTAGATAAATAAATCCAGAAGCTAATCGGAATAAGCTTTTAACAATTTTGTGCCAAGCAGAATATTTAGAACATTATGTGCTTACTGAAATTAGTATTATATAAATGAAAGAATTAGTACTGTATTATTTCTTCATTAAAAGAAAGCTGTGCACTGAAATATCCCCACCACCACCCCTGCAGAATATTAATATTAAATGGTACGGAATAAAACACAGCATGAATGAAAGAATCCTGCCACTGGTACTTCATGCCCAAAGCGGAGCAGGGATGAAGTCAGACCCGTATTGCCCAGATACCAGATTTTTAGTGACATCTCACAAATTCTAAACATCTTCTTAAACCTTCATACTCCTTTGGTTAGAAATATAGAGCACAAGGAAATCAGTCCTGAGTGCTCACTGGAAGGACAGATCCTGAAGCTGAGGCTCCAATACTTTGGCCACCTCATGAGAAGAGAAGACTCCCTGGAAAAGACCCTGATGTTGGGAAATATGGAGGGCACAAGGAGAAGGGGACGACAGAGGACGAGATGGTTGGACAGTGTTCTCGAAGCTACGAACATGAGTCTGACCAAACTGCGGGAGGCAGTGGAAGACAGGAGTGCCTGGCGTGCTCTGGTCCATGGAGTCACGAAGAGTTGGAAACGACTAAACAACTAAACAACAACATAGAGCACAATGCAAACATTGCAGCCCTTGTGGTTTTTTCTGTCTTACATATTAATCTGACTTGAAGAACTTAGCTTTTCCTTTCCATCATCCTGCTTGTTTCAGCTTCCCTCCTCTCACTCCTACCCACTTGAGAGCCTCCAACACCCTTTCCCCAGAAAATTCCTTTGGGAATTTGCTACGGTGAAAAAGAAGGCCATGGCAGGCCAGGAGCACTGGAAACCCCAGAAACATCTCTATAATGTCCAGTGATCATTCACACACCCCAAACACTAATAAACAAACTCACATAAAGGTCACAAGATAAGAAAACAAAATAAAAACTAAAGATAAGACAAAACAATAGTGGGGTGGGGCACTCACCCTTATTCCAACACTGAAGTCATGACCACAAAAGGATGAAACCCTTTGGTGATAGCCCACCAAACAGCAAGCTGCCACACTGAATGCTCTCTTGCTTTTATGGCTGTAGCTGGAGAGTTATCAGGGCTGCTGCTCTCAACTCTTGGGCTGACTTGCCTGATGGTAAGTGACAACTAGAAGCAGGTGAAGTCTAGCAGGGGGATGGCAGGGTAGCTGTAGATGCTTGGAGGTGTTGAAACTTCTCCTCCGCCTCTCTTCCTCTCCTATTCACATTCTGCCACAAGTAGCAAATCTCTTGATGGACTGGCCCTTGATAGACTGTTTAACAACCGTAGCAAATCCCACAGGAGTCATCTTCTAAATTCAAGGGGACAAACCATTTAAATCACTGTTGTGGAACAGATATTTCTGTAATTCAGCACTTTAGTTCCCAAAACAGATTGCCATCAGGATACATTTTAATAAATGGGAAGCCTGCCTTTGCTTTCCAAGTATGAGTGCTTTGTGTTTTAGTTGGTAAAAGCTGTGTGTTGCGGAATGCCGTGGTCACAATTAAATTAATGACCATGGCATGTAGTTATCAGGGGTATTGAGTGTTTATATATACATTCATTTATCTTGTTTCACTGCACAATGAAGAATCACTTGATAGTGTATGCAGCACATCCCCCTACTACAGCTGATTAATTTTTATCCCAAGAGGATGAATGACAGGGTAGTAGCTTAGAATATGGTTTCAGCTGGGAAGTGTTGGCCTTGTTGGCAAAATGGACTTAATTTTAATTATCTTGAATGCCTCCGCACAACAATCTGTCTTTGCCTAAAGTAGAAACAACAGTTCTTTGTGTGTCAAATGCAAACGTACAAGTACATTCTGATGACAAGATAACTTAATAGGAATTGCACTAGGTTATCAGCAACTAATTGAGTCTCCTAAATGGAAAACTACTGCAGCTGCTGTGAAGTAAAAAAAAGAGAAAAGCACACATTGCAGTTGTACAAGCAATTTGGTACCCAGAAGAGCAGATTCACACTCTGCTGCTGATGCAATATAATAACAGAAACATCTTTTACTTTTACTTTTAGCTATAAGATTAATTATGCAATTATACAAAGTCAGGAAAAGGTACCCCCTGTCACAGCCACTTTCTGGGACTCTAGGGCCAAAGCTGATAGTTCTTGGATAACTGTCAGGGCTAGTGTGCGGCTTCCCACAACCAAGGACCATCAAAGCTTGATGATGGGTTTTCAAGCTTTATTTCTATATACATATGTACAGTTCAGAGTTCAGAAAGACATGACCGCCTATTCCGAGTCAGAATCCGGAACTGGTGTGCATCTCAATGTACACCAGCAGAACAACTTTGGCCCGCCTTGTTTCCTCCTTTGCTCCTGACGCTTTCCCCATCTACGGACCTCAGGGGAGGGAGTGGGACCAGACCCCTCCCCCGAACTGCTCAGCAGCCTCCTTGTTGCCCCGACTTCTGAAACCTCCCCTGCTGCAGTACCTTCGGACACCTCCTCTCCTGCGCACGCGTCGGTAGCATCCCTAAGCCCCTCCGCCTCGCTTGGAGCCCTTGCACCACCTTCCGGTTCGCTCTCCTGCCAGCCCTCCTCTTGTTCGGCCGATTCCCCAGGTTCCTGTCCCTGTGTGAACTCGCTCCCCTCCCCGGGTCCCCTGACAGATAACCCCCCCAAGCCACAGATCTCCTCCTTCAGGCCCAAGACATTTTACAGAGGTAAAGATGGCACCCTGCTCCCTATTTCACATATAGAAGCCATCCACACTCACAAGTGAATCTTCAATTCTGTCATTGGAACTGTTTCCTCCACCCTACCTAAAGTTAGCAACCTAGATTAGGGGTCACAGGGCAGGCAGTGTAGTACAGCTCTGCCCTTCAGCACCTCACATAAGGTGGCTGCCTCACTCTGCCTAATGGTAGGGCCTTGCCTATTCAGGGGACATGAATGCAATCCAATATAGAAAAGATCACTAACATGTTCCTTGACGTGCACCAACCATTATCTACTCTTTCTGATATTTCATTGACCTCTTCCAATGAAGAATTCAGTGATTTCACCAGGATGTAAGGATAAGGCGAGGAATAACTTTAGCATGGTCATCATCACACTGATGGTATTGCACTCCAAATTTTCTGGCAACCTACACCAGCAGTTTAATATAGAAGTTAGAGATAACGGAAGAAGAAGATACTGTGGAACTTCAAAGGGCAAAGCCCATGGTATAAACATAGAGCCTGCTGGATCAAATCAGTGTCCCGTCTAGCCTAGCATCTTGTTCTCATAGTGGCCAACCAGATTCCTCTGGGAAGCCCACAAACAGGACCGGAGCACAAGAACACTCTCCGCTACCGCAGTTTCCAAAAAACTGATATTCAGATACATACTGCCTCTTGACAGTGGAGCCATTGTGGAGGAAGTAATGCTTCTGGATATCAGTTGCTGGAAACCACAGGAAATCTTGTCCTTTGGTCCTGCTTGCAGATTTCTGACAAGCATCTAGTTGGCCACTGTGAGAACAAAATGCTAGACTAGCTGGGCCATTGGTCTGATCCAACAGGCTCTACTTATGTTCTTATATTCTTGTGTTAATAGCCATTGATAACCTTGTCCTCCATTAATTAGTCTAATTCTCTTTTAAAACCACCCAAGTAGGTTACCATAACTGCCTGCTGTGGGAGCAAGTTCCATGGGTTAACTATGCACTGCAAGTTCTAATGCTATGAGACAGGGAGAAGAACTTCTATATATATAAAAATGTAAACTGGGTATGTTCCTTCGTCTCCAATGTTCAACAAAACTGCTTGACGGATTGAGGTGAAATTTTGACACAACATCACATGTGAATGCCCGAAGGCTATAGGAAAGTTTGCTAAGACAGATGTCAAACCTGTGTCAAGTAAAAACCCCATGTTTCAAAACACACCACTCAGACAAAAATGCATGCTGGGAAAAGAACCAGGTTGCAAACCAGCACCCTCTAGCAGCGGCTACACTGGTACTACATCTATAAAACCTTCCCTGTTTACATATTAGGCCGAAGCCTTTACAGACTAGGCCAAATGGAGGTACAGTACTGACTCGCCTGGGTGGGGGTTGGCGGGAGGAGGGGACAGGATAGGTCAGGACACGGTGGGGCCAGTCACAGGGATGAGCCGGGGGGGGGAAGAGGGGGTGTGATATGTAATGGGACGGAACAGGTTGAGGGGAATCACAGGGAAAACCCGGGGTGGGGGGGAGGGGGCGGGATATATCATGGATTGACACAGGGTGGTGGCAGTCACAGGGATTAGCCACAGCAATGTGTGGCAGGGCCAGCTAGTGATTTTATAAACTTCTACCATGTCACCACATACCCACCTTTTCTCTAGTCAAGAGGTAGGGAAATGGATCCCCCAGAGGGTCATATCTAGAAAAGGCCCACCTTCTGTGGCCGTGTTGACAGGTGGGTGTTGCCTCCCACCTATAAATCACCTGACATCAAACAACATCAGGTGATTAAAATCTCAAGCCACAGGAGTAGACTGAGGCTAAACTCACACCATAGCACTGTGGTTGCACAGCACCAAGATCGGACATGTACTTGCTCTTTGATAGTAAAAAGTCAACAGCAGAGGCTTGTCTCTGATCTTAACACTGTGCAATTGCCCCAAATAGCCTTGTGGGTTAAATTCAGAGGCCTGGTGGGTGTATTTAGGACTCTGGGCCAGAGGTTCCCCACTGTTGCATTATTATTATTGCAGAGGTGCAGAAATGGGAGAACTTTATACTAGCGCTATATCTGTAGTATATGATTCAGGTCTTTCTGTGTTATCTCTGGTCAGGTACTTCTGCAGGTTTTTTTCCCCCCTGCAGTAACTTGAGCTGCTATAATTAGTTTTAACGGTATGTTATGGTGTTCCATTATTTTCAATTACAGGATGAAAAAGCAGCCATTTCAACTGTGCAGCACATTAATACTTTATTCATGGACTATGACGCCGAAAGGCCCCGATGACAGATAAAAAGTAAAGGTTTTATTTCTTTTTTTATTAAGTTAAAAGGTACTGGATCTAAAATGAGAAATGGTCCACTGCCAGATTACTAATTGCTGCTCAAGTAGGTAAAATTGATAATTCATCATTCACTAATCAAAGATCCACTCGAGATATATGCAACATTTGTAACATGCCAGAACAGGACCAGATCAGTCCACACACGAGAATAAATGGGAAGAAACTATTTCATCTTTTTGAACAATTTTGTAACTAGGGTGGACTGAAAACAATCTCAATTCTCTAATGTATCAGGAGAGATCAATAGCTATAACACCAAATCTTCGCAGGATAAATAGACATAAATCAGCTACCGCCTCCCACAGAACACAGCCCACATAAACACATACACATACTAGCCTTGCTCCAACTGCCATTTTTATAGGCATTTTTTTAAATGTTTGAATGCTTATGAAGTGAATTGTGGCCTTTTTTTAAAGGTGCAAGCTATCACAAGTTTGAATTCATAGTGCTACATGGAAAAGTCAAGGCAAAGCAACAGACATCAGGGAGCAGGTTCACAATGCACCACAAAGTTCTCCTGCACACACCCCATTGAAGACCGTAGGTGCTGCACAAAAATATACTATGAATCTGGAAGGCAGGGCTGACCTTTGCCAATGCCATATTTGTTGTGGTGAAGATAAGCACGGGCTGCACGGGGATGGACTTGCTCACAGAAGTAAAGAAATGCAGTGACGCTCACACAGAGTGCAGTTGTGGTGTGGTAGAGGTCTGGATGCAGTTTCCGTTCCCATCCAAAATCAGTTTTCAATATACTGGTTGAAAGAGCTCCAACACTGGGAGCCATATGTAAAACAAACCTTTAGCAAAGGGGTGGTGTCAGGGACTGGCTAGATACTGATGAGGGGGCACCAGGAGAGGAGGGGTTGGAGACCCTGAATTTTGTTGTGAATCTACAGCTCACACTATTGATGAGACAACACACATTTTAAATTGCTTGCCTCTTCAGCAATGTAAGTGCAGTGGTACCTTGGTTCTCAAACACCTTGGTACTCAAACATCTTGGAACCCAAACACTGCAAACCCGGAAGTAAGTGTTCTGGTTTGTGAACTTTTTTCGGAAGCCGAACATGCTCCGCTTTTTGTTTTATGCTTCCGGTTTGAGTGTTACACTGAGGTCTGTCTGTTTTTGCTATTTATTTTGCGTTTTGGTTTTTGTGGCTTTTTTGTTTTGTTTTTTGTGACTGAGTGGAACCCAGTACAGCTACTGATTGATTGATTGATTGATTGATTGATTGATTGTATGACTGCAGTACATTGTTATTGCTTTCATTTTATGGATCAATGGTCTCTTTAGACAGTAAAATTCATGTTAATTTGCATTATTTTCTATAGGAAAGCGTGCCTTGGTTTTGGAATGCTTTGGTTTTGGAATGGACTTCCGGAATGGATTAAGTTTGAGAACCAAGGTACCACTGTAGTTTGCCTCTTCAGCGATGTAGAAGGCTGGGATTAAAAGTTTGAAGAAAAGCAAGAAAGTAAAAATTCCACCAGCTGAAACAGACCAAATTCTATAATTCTGTTTCTAATTGCAGCCAGGGTTCAAGAGATGGGATGCTCTCAGCCCTTCCTGAAGAGTCTGAGTATTAAACCTGAGACTTTCTGCATACAGATTAAATGCTCTACAACCAAGCTACAGCCCTTCCCTACCCTCTGAACACTTGCGACAGCATCCTGTGAACATTTATGACAGAGACATAGGCCGATGCCTATCAATTGTATCTGGCTTTTCCCCAAGTGGCAAGCATGATTGCCACATGGAGAAATATGTTTCCTGTTTTGAAAAATGGTTGCTAAATCAGAGTGAATGTTTGTGAACCAAATGTCAAATAAAAGAAGTTTGCATATCAACAGCATTTGAACGATAACATTCAATATTATTCTGAATTTCTCATTAAAAAATGTTCTCTACTGCAGAACTGTATTTGTTTAGATTTTCATCTTTAAACATTCAGGTCATACCTTATTTTTTTTCCTGAAACTGCTTGTCAGCTCACCCCAGCTCACCTCCAGTTTCAGAATCAATTTGCCTGTGGTAAAGATGGTCAAAAAGAGAATTGATCCCTTTTAGGAGAATACTAGAAAAATACCCCACTGACTGAAACTTACCCACTAACAACTCCCCTTTGATGTCTATCTGTGGTCCAGATTTGCAACCACAGGATGGCAGCCCTGCTAATTCTGTTCCATGTAATTTTTAATAGAATAAAACTACAGAAATACTTAAGGTGCTTTGTCTGAAACAAAGTATCCCATATCACTAACTTTAAAAGAAAAATCAGTTTGATCAAACAAAATATCACAGTATAGAAATTAAGGCAAAAGAAAGAAAGAAAACCATTTAAGTACACGATATTAACCATTATACTGTTAAGAATTTTAAATGAAGCAATATTCATTCACAATTTCTTGATATCTCTTAAAGTTTGTCTCTCACCAAAAGAGGGGGCAGGGGGAATTGTTCACTTAAAACATTTTAAAACCCATATTTGCTCGTAAACAATACGACTTCAATGCAGTTTCCCAAAGCTTGATAAACTAGCTATTACTGTAGTTACAGGTAGGTAGCCGTGTTGTCTGACGTAGTCGAAACAAATAATAATAAAATTCCTTCCAGCAGCACCTTAGAGACCGATAAAGTTTGTCATTGGTATGAGCTTTCATGTGCATGCACACTTCTTCTGAAAAAGTGTGCATGCAAACAAAAGCTCATACCAATGACAAACTTAGTTGGTCTCTAAGGTGCTACTGGAATGAATTTTTATTATTTTTATTATTTGTTTAAACTAGCTACATTGGAGCTTTTTCCAGTTTTGAGCAAACAACACATTCTTATTGTCACAATCACAAAGGGGGCTAAGGGAGCAATTCTGTGAACAAGAAACTGACACCAAGCAAGCTGGTGTAAATTAAGTCAGTGTAAATTTACACCAGATCCAAAGCCCGTTCAGATGTGGGGCTGCTGCTGCTCAGCCATGTCTGGCACAGGGAAAACAAGTCTTTTAAATAATGTTCTATGCTGGGTTGCCAGGTCATGAGACTGAGGTAAATGGACTTAGGATCCAGCTAAGTTCCACAACCACCATGGTCCTGCCCCTGCCAGACACCAAAAATGCCTCCTTTTGGGGACTCACATTACCCTTGACTATGTAAGCTTCAGCTTGGCTGGCTGAGTTGTGACGATCGCCCAAATTTAGTGACAGCATAGAAGGAGTTAAAGGGATTAGCCAGTTAGAACCCTAGGGGGTGGGGTTAGGAGAAACCCACCCCTGGGAGGAGAAGGGGTTGTTGGGGCTGGTTGTGGGAGGTTTGAGGAGGTGTGGTTGAGAGAGTCGGAGGGTGAGGCAGAGGTAGCGAGGTAACCAGAAGGGAGAGAGAGTTTGGAACTGTTATTGATTATAAGCTATAGGTATAGGCCGGTATAGGAACTGTTATGAAAGAAAATAAGAACTAATCTTTTGGAAACCACATGTGTATGTACTAAATCTAAATAAACATAGTTTATTCCAACGTTATCCCTGACTGGAGTGAGTGGAGAGATTACCAGACATATACTGGTTGGTGGCAGCGGAATTAAAACATGGTTGGTGCAGGTACCAACAGACCATGAAACGTCTGGGGGTTCTGTGCAGGTTGAGGTAACCACCACATGAGTTGAGATGAACAAATGGCAGTGGCATATTTTCTGCTCATGGCCAGATTAAGACCTTTAGAGGCCCTGAGCACTTAAAAGATTTTGGTGCCCCCATATACAGTATATACCTAATTCAAATATAACTGTAACTGCCACATAAAATTTTATTTTATAAAATGAAACAAATCCCACGGTAAGGTGGAAAACAAATGTTTCTTTCTGTATACTTCCGCTTTATTTATATTTGAAAATTTTCCTCCTAGTTTTTCTACTTCCAAAGTCTTTGATAAGATCTTCAAAACTAATCTTACAGAGCACATCCGTGTCTATACTTAGTAGAGATAAGGCACCCAGCCTGCCTTGTTGCATAGTTGATGGTGTTTCCTGCTTGGCAGGGGGTTGGACTGGATGGCCCTTGTGGTCTCTTCCAACTCTATGATTCTATGAAACCCTCCACCACATCTATGATTCTATGAACCTAACAGTAATAAAAAGGAAGGTACTGCTATGTCATCGTCTTTAAGATAACTTTACATTTTCCAATATTTTTTGCAGTAGAATTTGATCATTTATGAAACTAACTTCCACATACTTATTTGCATCTCCAAAATATTTTTAAACAATTCTTATTTATCACATCAATATTGTTAACATCTGCCACATTTTTGTTTATATAAGGGAATGCTCTACTTTGTTTCCTTTCAGAAAAAAATTAGGGGTGGTATTTATTTTTTTATTTTCTCCTTATTAGCACATTTTCTTCTCTCAGTCATATGTCCTAAAATAGTTAAAGATTCTAAATGTTTGTGATTTCATTTTAAAAACACCCGATCCTAGAAAATTTGGTCTGAATATTGTAAATATAATTTTATATTTCATGGAATATGTATTCAGTGTTATGTGAAAATGACACATCCTAATTTATTTGGACTGCAGTTTCTTCTCATGTTTTAGAAAATCTACTAACTGAACCTCACAATTAATCTGCTCCAGAGCTAGAATTTGCCTTAGAATTAGTATGGTGGGTTTAAACAACACCTTACCTGGTGCTACTATATTATTCTAAAGCTGCTTTATACTGCACTCTATTTGAATTTTAACTGGATTAGTTTGATCAATATCCTTTTGCATTCTCATCCCACAAACCTCCAGCCATCAACTTCAGAGCCATCTTATTCAATCCCTCGACAAGCAGTTTGGGGACTGCAGCATTAATAAATTGTTAACACTACTGTACTATTAATACAGCTAGGGAATGTTGTGTCAGCTAAGTGAATAGAATGACAGGTAGACACCTGAGATTTTGAAGAATGGCACTGGAGAACAACAATGTTTGAGCTCCTAGTTTTAAGGGTGACTATAGTATTGTGCTTCTTTTTTTAGCTGTTTCTATGTGTTTGCCATTTATGCATATAGCTTTTTTAATGCAATTTGGAATGGATAACTCCATAAATCTCATCTCACTAGAGAGGAAACCAAAGAGTAACATTATTATAACTTCAACAAGCAATGATGATAGGATTCTTGCTGTACATAATGTAAATATCTTCTGTGCCTGGTCCATTATATACAGTACGTTGCTATTTTCCAGTTACCTTTTTTTTTACAATGTCTGAAAAAGCAAACAAAACACAAGCTCTTATAGATGTCATTTCATAGTCATAATTTATGACCCTTGAATTTTGTGAAATTTTCAGCCACACAGAGTAAATAGCTCCAAAATACTGTAAGGACTAATTAAAGCTCTCTGAGAGGCATGAGACAAAGGAAATAGAAGAGAGTGACAGTTTACAACAATTCATGGTTGAATAATGCCCATAAGGTGCTTCAACTGTGCTTGCATAAGTAAAATAACTCAGGTGCATGTTAATACATCATGTATAAAAGTATAATTACATTTACAACTGCACAATATGCATTAGTATGACATGTCATATCTAGCTGTCTGGGATCAGTTCTGGGGTGGAACTGGACAAATAAGCCGAAGCTTTGTCGAGATAAAACTGAGGTACTCTTAGCCAGGAAGACCATTGACCTGGATGGAGGCTGTAACTGGTTTTAGATGGAGGTGCACTCCCCTCAACTTGACACTATCTATAGAGGCTCAAGAGAGTGAGGCGAGGTGTCACTTCAGAATGCAGGAAAGGGGTTCTAATTTTGAATGTTCACATATGTGAAAAACTCCCTGCAAATAGAAAACTTTCACAACCAGAAATGAGTTGACCTAGATGTATTTTCACTGATGTCCCTGCATTTTTTATTTAACCAATAGTGATTCAGCTTTAAGCTCATAAAAATACAGAAGCAACCAAGACACTCGTAATTGAGTTACAATTAATAAAATAAAATATGGATAGAAATAAAATATTTGAGAAATATACAAAATCAGGGATAGGATATAATAGAAGAGTTTCAATTTTCGTATAGGAGACCATTACGTCTCTTATAAGGCAGGACAGAAGTTAAAAAAATTGCCACTTGCAAGGTTACAAACAGGTCTGTGTCTTGCAATAAGAAGGCAAGATGTGCCTCTGCCGGATACCCGACCAGTGTTGGGGCTAATGAACTCAAGAGATTTCTCCAAGCAGCATTATATAGAGGGCAAGGAAACACTCTGTGGTGGAGGGTTTCAATCAAACGATTATCGCACGAACACAAAACCGAGGCTCGACCCTTGGAAAATCTATGCAAAAGAATGTTGGAAAGAAAAACATTAAAACGTGCTTTAATAAAAGCAAAATGATGGACTGATGTCCCTTTTTGCTTTACTCACATGGGTTGATGTACATGGTGATGTTCTTACCTGGGTAATCATTCATAATCATGAAACATTCATAACAGGTGCCCCTCACTGTAATCTGAAATGGCGTCTAAGAGGTGCTGCTGGTCTCCTCCCACCCTTGTTCCCAATGTATTTATTCTCCTCTTTTTCCTGATGTAGATCTGGGAAACCCAGCCAGATGGGCAGGGTATAAATAAATATAATAATAATAATAATTTATTTATTATTTTCACTCACCCCTTCTTCCCTGGGGGGTGGGGGTGGGTCCCATTTTGTCGTTTGCCTCAGGTGCCAAAATGTCTTGGGGAGGCCCCTCCCTCCATCACCTTCTCTAGTTCCCATACAGCCTTTGGGATTCCCAGATGCAAAAAGCAGACCTACATAGATCTGAAACTCTACTCCGTCTGCCAGCAAAACTGTTATCATTGCAGATCACAGAAACAGTGATGTCATCGCAAAAGCCACAGTCAGATTTGGTTTGGCCATGAAACTCAGTCACTCAACCTAACCTAACTAGGATTAAATGGGGAGGAACAGAACCATGTGCACCACCTTGTGCTCCTTTGAGAAAACGTGGAACATAAATGTAAGAAATTAATGCTTGGCTAGAACTACTTTCCCCAAATGTCAGTCATTGCTAAGAGTTCATTCATTGGCTAAAAACAGTGAAAGGTGAGAGCAGGCTCGCAAAAAATTCAGAGAATTCTTCCCCCGTGTTTTGCCTCATATCTCAGGGTTCTACAAGCTGGTAATCTAGTAATTAAGACTCATCCAAGAAGGGCAACTACCCCTCCTGCAGTTGCCCATTTTGGCATTACTGGACACCTGCCAATACCCAGCAAGCCCCAGCAAGCCCGAGTCTTCAGGTTCAGGCATTCCTCCTCCTGTCACAACCTGTTTCTCTGGCCTCTCTGAGCATGAAGGAAGTGACAAGCATGAGGAGATAAACATCTTACACTTGTCTTCTGCATTTCCTTTGGATTCCTGTGTGGACTGGGCTCAGACAGGAAAGGCAAACTATGGGCAAAAGTGGGAGCTGCTGCTGCTATTTTTACTATGTGATGCCATCACAGTTACTAGAAATATTTGTGGCATTGGAAGGAATGGCACCCAAACTGCAGCTGAACCAACACACACACACACACACACACACACACACACACACACACAGGAAATCTTCTGAAACATTGTAGAGCTCTCAAGAGCCCATTTTTGTGCCAAAATATATTTAGCTCTAAATATTCAACACAATCCTATTTATTTATTTTTGTTCACAGTGACTATCAATGTTCTGGAAATAAAGCATTTGTAAAACTGATAACTAACACATTAGATTCCCCCCCCCGGTGCCCTTTCAATAATCATAAAGATCTCCCTTTGGCAGACCCACACAAGGAAGGTCTCATGTTGACTTAGAAAAATAAATAAATCCAAAACGTATCCCTCTCCATGTGTCTTCCTTCTCTCCTAATGTGGAAGGTAAGTAATCTGGTTATATGAGCCTTCTTTGCCAAAGAACATAAATGGCTCAAGGGTAGAATTCTCCAGCTATTTATAAAACCTCTGAAAAATTGGAAATCCAATGCGCTGAAAAGTCTGACTTGACCTAATAGCCACAAATCTTTATCACGAAATCCATTTACTGCTGTCAATTTGGTCATTTCCACTGCTTCAGAATGAAAGGAGAAAAATATAACTCATGTTCTGTCAGTGTATAATTAAATGAGATTTATCAGTGGTAAATATGACTCTTGGATTTTTTTAAAAAAAAATTAGGCACAATTAAATTAGGTAGCATGGCATCTTTGAATTAAACAGCTCAGGTCCGTTATTAGAGTAATATTCTCTTGCACAAAGGTTAGGGTAATAATCATGTCATTCACAGAAGATAGACTGGTGAATCACCATGCTACCACTAAAGGCATGTTCAGGCATTCACCTGAGCAGACAAATGGTCCATGTGTGGACATGAACATACCACAACCCTCATCCTCATTCTTCTTGTGTGTATTGCCTACTCAGTTCTTGACTTTCCCATGCTTCATGCAGAAGATCTCTATGAGGTTTTCACTGAACACGAGTAGTTCAAGTGCAATCAAAAACCTCGCTTTCTCATGTGGAGGATTCCACACACAGAAACACAGGAAGTTGCCTTATAGTGCCGAAGACCATTGGTCCATCTAGCTCAGTACTGTCTACACTGACTAACAGTGACTCCCCGGGGGTTCAGGCAGAAGTGACTCCCAGCTCTACCTGGAGATGCTGGAGATTGAATTTGGGACCTTCTGCAAACAAGGCTGATGTTCTCACTGAGTTATGGTCCTTCCCTAGTTCATGTTCAAGCAAATGGCATAATGCAGACCTTCCCTACACAATACAGAAAGGCCAGGGAAATGATGTTTTATGGGAACTTAGCATTGTAGAGTTGGAAGGGACCATCTAGTCTAACCCCCTGCAATGCAGGGATCTTTTGCCCAATGTGGGACTCAAACCGACAACCCTGCGATTAAGAATTTCGTGCTCTACCAACTGAGCTGTCTCGGAAAGTTAGGGGTTTCCAAAACTCATGGGAGTTCCCCCAAGTACAAGAACGTATAGAAAACAAGGGGGTTGGGGCAGAGCTAATACACTCATTCACACTGTTCCCTCTTCTCGTGCTAATTTGACATCCTTCCATAATGAATGTCTGAGTTGGGTTTTAAGATTTCTAGGACACCTTCACATCAGGCATTGCAATGAAAACCAGAAGGAGTGGACAAATACAATACTTGGGCAAAGCATATGGCATTCTGGGGAAATGCTTTCCTTACAATTATCTTCCAGAAGAACCCAGGTAAATAAAATCCCTCCATTAGTTAAATTACCAAATACTGTTTCTCACTGAGACCAACGACAACAAAGCCTCTTCACTTCTTGAAGGTTTTTCTTATTTCATGTTCTACATAATGATGATGTGGCATAAAAGCGTGTGATGAGGTGATGTGTTTAATTTTTTTAAGGTACTAATATGCTTTTATCCTAGGAAGTTTGAGCTAATGCCTTTCATCATAATTAAAGAGCAACATGGGTTTTGCATTGCACTTAAGCTAAGTACCTCTTTCAAGAATATCTTATGGGTGTCCTCCTGAGCCCTAGAGCATGAAAAGGGAGCTTTTCCTTCCTTCCATGCAGCTAAAAGGGAAAATATTGTGCCTTTTTTCTGTTCAGAGGATTGATTTTGGATGGGGCAAACTATTGGAAATAAACAGATTTCAGTGCATGTTGCTTCCCTTCCCACCTTAAGCAAAACTTTCTTTAGAAAAGCCTGAGTTTTTACCCTAATGCACATTCTATGAAACAGCTCACAATTCTTCATTGCTTGAGATCTTTTCTTTGGGTATGCCCAGTGATAGAGTTCTCCTGAAGATAATCTAGATTAAGTCAACTGCACAAATGCAATTCACACATGCAAACAGCCATGGGAATTTTGAGCATGTGGGAGGCCATTGACCTGATCCAGCGGAGCTTGTCTTATGTTATTCTGACATTTTCCATGGTGACCTTATGGTTATGGAACTCCCTCTCCCAAGATATACAATCATGCTCCCCCCAACCCACTTTTTGTTTCAGATTACTGCTATTTCAGTAGATAGCAGCCTCTGTTGTTGTTTGCTTGCTATACTGGAATGTCTAGCTGTGAAATATTAAATTGAATCAAATGACACAGAAGGGTTTCTAGCATTTCTACTGTGGTTATTATACATTTGTGATGTGGTTTTAAATTGTTTTAAATACTGTAAACTGCCATGGAAGGATACTGATTTTGAACCGCAGACAGAAAAAGCTTTGAACAAACAAATACAATTTATTACTTCCTAGAAAAACAACATGGGGGGAAATGTGAAAGAAACAAAAACAAAACACTGTGTGACATGGCTTAATAAAGTCCTCACCTAATCAGCTATTGCTGACGATGCTGAAAAACTCATTGCTAGCTTTACCAGCTCCAAGCAGTTATTGCCTTCTCTTTTTTCAATTGTGCAGTACTCTGCACACTTTCTGGGGAGAAAAATTACATTAAACTTGGTAGGGATATATTTCTGGGTAAAGATGCACAGGAGTCAGGAACTAATTATTATTATTATTATTATTATTATTATTATTATTATTATTACTATTATTTATTATTTCTACCCTGCCCATCTGGCTGGGTTTCCCCAGCCACTCTGGGTGGCTTACAACAGAATATTAAAATGCAATAATCTATTAAACATTAAAAGCTTCCCTAAACAGATGTCCTCTAAAAGTATGGTAGTTGTTTTTCTCTTTGACATCTGATGGGAGGGCATTCCACAGGGCGGGTGCCACTACCGAGAAGGCCCTCTGCCTGGTTCCCTGTACCTTGGCTTCTCGCAACGAGGGAACCACCAGAAGGCCCTTGGCACTGGACCTCAGTGTCTGGGCAGAATGATGGGGGTGGAGATGCTCCTTCAGGTATACTGGACCGAGGCCGTTTAGGGCTTTAAAGGTCAGCACCAACACTTGGAATTGTGCTCGGAAAGCCAATGTACTGGGAGCCAATGTAGGTCTTTCAAGACCAGTGTTATGTGGTCTCGGCGGCCGCTTCCAGTCACCAGTCTAGCTGCCGCATTCTGGATTGGTTGTAGTTTCCGGGTCACCTTCAAAGGTAGCCCCATATAGAGTGCATTGCAGTAGTCCAAGCTAGAGATAACTAGAGCATGCACCACTCTGGCGAGACAGTCTGCAGGCAGGTAGGGTCTCAGCCTGCGTACCAGATGGAGCTGATAGACAGCTGCCCTGGACACAGAATTGACCTGCGACTCCATGGACAGCTGTGAGTCCAAAATGACTCCCAGGCTGTGCACCTGGTCCTTCAGAATGAGTTATCTGATTGCAAGTAACTTTAGCACACCAAAGTAAAAGAGAAGAGGGACCTGTCTCCACTGAATGGTCTGTGGCAGTGGGAACAGGAATGCCTCATGAAAATTGAGTACCCTACCACCATTTTTAAAAGGGTCTTCTGGAGCTTTCAATGTATTTAATTTTAATTCTTCTTTTTTATGCTCCATTTTTATGTGCTACAATTTTAATTCCCTTTGAAACTCTCCAGACAGCCTTTGTCTACACAAAGTTATACATTTTTAGACATATAATTCCAGGGGTATAATAATAATGCTTTTAAGGATGTAATCCTTAAGAACATGAACCTATTAAAAGGTAGCAGTCAAAGTAAACATGACATCTGCGCCACCCGTCTTTAATACTGCAAATATCATTGGCACATCAAAGGATGAAAATAATATGTTAGATTTACTGCTTTGGAAGATGTTGGAATGAGCTTGGGGAATGGTTCCAGCCCCACATTAATTTTGGTGATCTAATAGATTAATTCAATACCTTCAAGCATTTTATTCAGTATATATGGCCTATTTAAAGTGCACTGTCTCTCCCTTACAATGATTAATAGCAGAGCATAAAAATGGGTTAAACATTATTCTTGGCCTTTTCTTTCATCTTTATTCATTAAAATATTACTTCTTTGCACAAAGATTTACACACACTGTCAGCATTTATAATCATCAATCTTCAAGAAGGGAGTTTAATTTTTGTCTACGGTTAATTTTTTTAAAAATGAAATAATTATATTAAAAGTAAATCTTAGTACCCAACTCACCTTTTCAAATACTTGTCAAATACTTAAACAAAATAAAACAATAAACCATTGTTTATCGTAATGGGTGTAGGTATTGTACATGCCTGCAAAACTGTCAGAGTTACTATCCTGACCCTGAATCAGGGCCCCTGTTTTGCCCTGAGGAAAACTCAGATGAGGAAGACATACAGGTTGTTCTGTTGTGTGGGGAGACAGTAATCATCTAATCCTGTTCCCTCCCATTTGGAAGACCTGTTAACTCCTCTGAGGAGCCAGGACCAGTTATAGAACAGAGTAGCTCAATTGGTTAGAGTGTGATGCTAATACTGCTGATGTTGTGGGTTGTGGGTTGATATGGGCCATTGCATATTCTTGCAATGTAGGGGGTTGGACCTCATGATCCTCGAGGTCCCTTCCAACTCTACAATTCTATGATTCTAGGTCTTGCCAGTCTTCAAAATGGCTTCAGTTCTTTGCTGGAGGAACAGACCCCCCCCCCCAATTACCCACAACAGAGGGAGAACATCAGCCAACACTGAGCTTTCCATGGTCCTGAAAAATCCTGCCTGAATTCATACACATTTTGTCAAATCAGCCTACATGCTACTGAACCTTAGTTTACCTGACAGGACCTTAATCAGGTAAATCTGTTACTACTTACCCTGTGAGCTCTAAGCCCAACAGAACATGATAGTTATTTTTATAGTATTTTATACTAAAATTTGAATATAATAAGAGTAGCAAAATAGTCAGCTCTTTTTGTGTCTCTATAGTATCTGAATCACCCTGGTGAAACACCATAGAGTGGTAATCCAATGAATCCTGAATAAATTGCTTAATTCATGATAGAATAATTGAATGTATCCCCTAAATTGAAATAAAGTGAAGACAGGAGATCTAGATTTGATTTTTATTGCTTATGGTGAATGTAATGCATACTTATTTGTAAGTAGGAACATAGGAAGTTGCATTATACCAAGTGGGAATGTTAGTCCATCTACCTCAATATTGGCTTTCTGGAGTTTCTGATAAGAGACTTTTGCAGCACAACCTGGAGACAACAGGTTTCCCTGGCTCCATTTAGGAGACATTGCCTTCAACAGAGGAGGCAATTTCAAGCCCAAAGGGATGTGTATAAGCAACTAGGCTATTTGCATAAAAAGAAGCAGGCTCAGGGTCCCAATATCCTTGAGACCACCTCTCCCCATACCAACCTATCCAGACCCTGCATTCATCATCTGAGTCCTTTCTTCATGTACCCGCTCCAACAGAGGTGCAGAGAGCAGCACAAGATTGAGCCTTCTCAGTGGTGGTTCCCCAACTGTAGAATGTTCTCCATAGAGTGAGGCACCTTGTGCCATCACTATCAACATTTAGGCACCAGGTTGAGATGTTCTTGTTTACCCAGGCTTTTCGCACAAAACTGATGTATGTCTTTTAGAGTGGGGTATAATGCCTCCCTTTTTATGCTATTGCAGGTTAGGCACTTTTAGTTGCTTTTAAGAAATCTTTTCATGTATTTTAATTTGGTATTGTATGTTTTTATTTTAAAAGCTTGCAAGTTGGTTTGAGACTTTTGTAGCAAGTGACAAATACATATAATAAAGAAGTAATAAAGAATGAGTACTTCCACTGGAATGAATGGGGGAACACTTGTAAAAGAGGGAAGGTGTGCAAACTGGACTTACAGCACTTGCAAGAGATCACTGAGTCAGGAAAATGCCATCTGTTTTCATCTGTATAACTGGAGCTATCTTCCTCTCTGTGTAACAAGAAAACGTTCTTCAATACAATTAAGGTACCTGTTACAAGAAATATTTCTGCCTGGCTGTTTTCTTGTAAATTGTATGGTAATGGATTCATACTATTTTTTATATATATATAAAAAGGATAACTTTTATAAACCCTTCTCAACTCAATATTCAAATACTAAATTGGTGTATCCATCTCTTTCATTTATTTAAAATAATTTATTAGTCACCTTACAGTGCTCAAGGCAGCATGGAGTGAGTAATTAAATAAGCTCAACAGCAAAAACAAAAACAAAAAACCCCAACCCTCAGAAAATCTGCATCAGTATAAACAAACAAGCTGATCTGAAAAATGAAAACCTGATGAAAGAGATGTATTATGTGCCTCTTCAGGAAGACAAAAAAAGGCAAGCCGTCCTACTCTTCCATTTAGATGGAACTTGGAGCAGGTAAAAAAAAAATAAGCTGGCATTGGGGATAGCATGAATAAAAAGAGCTGGTCTCTCAAATGTGCTGGATTGTGTTGTTGTGGAAAATTGTGTTTTTATGGAAAATATACTGGGTTGTGTATCCAAAGCAGTGTATCTCCCAATCCACCTAAGCTGATTTGGAGGTGTGTGGAGGGCTCCAATGAGGAGGAAGTTCCATCGCATTAGCACATGTCTCTTGCACTAGTGTAATGGGAGCATTGGATATCACCCACTATTACTATTACTATCTCCCTACTTCGGACTAACTAAATTTAAAAATTCAAAGAAAATGGATAAACCAATTCTATTATTGTATTTATGTCTGGTTTTTAAATATGCTTAATTCTAAATGTATTTCAGAATCTGGCTATGCTGAGAATTTTTTTTAAAAAAAACTTTTTTTAACTTGCACGAAGACTGTGACATTTACAAAAAAAATTCCAGAAAAGGATTCTAGATTTCTGTAAAGTTTCTTAGATTTGTCTCCCAGAAAGGGCGCATGGATACTCATATGTTATGTTTCATTGTGTAGTTATATGAATAATCCGTGACCACAATGAGTTGCATTCTTCTCTGCAACAGCCTTCAGATACTTTTGACCACAACTCCCATCAAACCTAGGCTGTGCTTGTTGGGGCTGTTGGGAATTGTTGCCCAAACCACCTGGAGGACACTAGGCTGGTGAAACCTGCTCTGCAACATAGAAAACTGAGGGATCTTGGAAGCTGAAGGTCACCAAAGAATAGAATAGAATAGAATAGAATAGAATAGAGTAGAGTAGAATAGAATAGACTAGACTAGACTAGACTAGAAGAACAAAGAGAACATTACCGTACAGGCACAAGTTTCTTCATGCAGAATCCCTGGAACTTCATGAAGGATACTGTTTCCACATGTGCAATGAAATGTTAGATCCCTCAGTATTTGTGTAGGGGTGAGGACAGCAATCCAGGGAATTGATATACTGGGTGCCACTGCATACAGATAAATGACCCATCTCCATAAATGGGGATGTGTGATACAGTCAGGTCTGTACAAACATGCCCATGATTAGAAACATATTTTTCCAAATACAAGATACCTGGGACTACATTAGCACTCATCATACAAGATTGGTGAGGAAGTGGTACTTATATGACCTCCTGCACCAGTGTCCCTGTGGCTTATTGGGACGGTGAGGTCAGGATGGTGCAAATGCACTGGCAGACCCAATCTGGTACTCCTGACAGTGTGTTTGCACCAATCTTGCCACCTCCTCACCCCCTCCCACTCTCGGTATGCTGCAGAGGTGCCAGAGACAGGAGGACAGATTAGCACTGCCACTTCACCCTGCTAACTACTACTGTGTTATGATGCTCTCTCATGAAACCAAACCACTAGTGCACCTAAGCCAGTATTGTCTGTTGCTCTCTGAGCTTTTGGCAAAGTCTTTTCCATTCCTGCTGCATGCGATCCCTTTAAACTGGGGGTGATATAGATTGAACTTAGGGCTTTATGCATGCAAAGTGTGTGTTCTACCACTGGGCCATAAATAGAAAAGAGAAAGCATTTGCATTTCAAATGGTCTAATGTTTCTATGTATTACAGAAATACAGAAATAGCAAGAGAAATTTATTGTATGTATGATGGATGGTAAAATTGTTCAGCCACAGAGAGATGCAGAAAAAGAAATACAAGGTGCAGAAGTGCCAAGATTTTCAAGCAGGAAGCATTTGTTCTGTAGAAATATTTGGTTCACCAGAAGAGAAAAAAATGTTGTTTCAGTGAAATCACCTTTAGCTTTTGTTTTTAAAAAGACCGACCAGATTAAGTGTAGAGTGAGCAATGACTTTGATGTAAGGAAAGGGCTGCAAAAATTATTATTAATTCATCAAAATAGCACAGGTTCTGAGATTTGTGAGTTAAGGGAGATATAAATTAAAATAATTTGGTCAGTGCAGTAGGACTTACTTCTGAATAGACATGTATAGAATTGTACTGCTAGGGTGCAATCCTATGGTGCCTGGAAAGGATTTCAGAGGCATTAGGATAGATCTGATTTCCCTCTCCAAAATGGAGACAGATCTCTGATCTGATTTCAGAGAGGGGAATCCCCCTATGTGGCCACCATAGTAACCTGAAACCCTTTGACCTAACTGGCATCATCAGAGTGTCAATGTTGGTAAAGTCCAAAAGGGTATATACCAGTTACTATATACAGACACGAACTTTATCACTCTCCAAGCACTCCAGAATACTCCTAACTAGCCAAACAATGCCATAGGTCATGTTGCCTATATGAGAGACCTCAGGCAATCACCAAGCTGTTACTAGGTCCTCTTATCTCCAGACAAATTTCTCCTGTGCTCTGTCTCCCTAGCCTGTAGTCAAAACACTAATTGCTCACTTGCCAAGCTGCACGTAGACTATAAACTCCAACATAATGCTGTGAATCTTCATCTATGCTCAACATAGCTGCCAAGTTATCACTTTTTTTAAGGGATTTTCCCTTATGCTGAATAGGCTTCCTCGCGAGAAAAGGGAAAACTTGGCAGCTATGATGCTCAACCATAGGCATCTACTTTCATGTGCATTGGGATGTATGTGGATGCTGCCCACATCACATATATTCATGGCAAGGGTTGAACACACACACACACACACACACACACACACACACACACACACACACCTCATCTTTTGTATATATAGTGTCAGGCTTTGGGGAATCAGATCCCTCCCCCGGTGGCAGTGAATAAGCAGATCAAATGAAAGGAGTGTTCTTACAGTTAGTTTCTTCAAGAATCACAGCACAAGACAAAGGAATGCATATCTCTTCTAGAAATGGCATTGTTCCCAGCACAGGCTCACCCCCTCCGTCCCCATTAATCTACATCACTCCTACATCGGGTAATCTGAGCTTGTTGCCTCTGTGTCTCTGTTCTATCACTCTCAGAGCACGTCTAGTCTTAGGCAAAGGGGGGTCAGGAATGCTGTCCAAAGATACTGACTCTGCCAGCTTTCTCTTTCCTGGTGTTTCCTCTCCAGAGTCCTAGCAGTTCCTCACACAGTATTTCCCAGCTTTCCCCCTATGGACTATGCCCCTCTGCAAACCACTGTTCTAAATCAATACTGTTCTCCTGCCCTTGGGAAGGTTCAGGAGAAGAGGGGCGGCTCCCACCATTACTCCTCAGTCCAGCCCCTGACATACAGCCACCTTGATTATCGGGTACAAAAAGGCACAATGTGCATTTATATGACAAAACAGATGATAAGAGCATTTAGTACAATTTATACCTAAATAATTAAGTATAATGTGATGTTTTGATGCAACACATAATATGAGTGGTGTTTTATTGTTTCATGTTTATGTTTACTTGTTTAGTATACCGTTTGCTTAATTGTTCCATATAATTTGTTCAAAACCATTGGTTTTTCGTGTAAATTATCAACATGTTTTATCTTAAATAAATAAATATTGCAGAAAATAATAGTATGCAACTATTATTGTTCTACATAAAACCTAAAATTTATGTTTATTAGTTCACAATTTAACATACTGAGAATAAATGAGTCAAATTCCTATGTTTTCATCACTCATAGTGAGGCAAAATTTCAATCTGTAGGAGCAGGGTCTAAATATTAACCGATTTGTCCCAAATTTGAAATTTGACTATGTTTATACCATACGCCTGATATAAGATCAAGAGAGGAAACATTTTCCAAAAAAAAGTTTTTTTATGACCCACCCTGGTGTACAAGCCCAGTTGCAAGTCCAGTACCTAGGAACATAGGAGACTGCCTTAGATTGAGTCAGACTATTAGTCTCTCTAGCTTAGTATTGCCCACATGGAGTGGCAGCAGCTCTCCAGGGTTTCAGGCAGGAAGTCTCTCAGCCCTACCTGGAGATCTCCAATACTGTACTTGGTACCTTTTGAACACAAAGCATGTGTGCTGCCAATGAGTCATGACCCCTGCCCAAGCAAACTCACTATGGTGCATAATTATTGTGTTTGGCTGGCTTTCACAGAGGCTTACGTTTGAATTTGACACCCTCTTTGTAGTACAGAATATTGTTTTTAGTCACATCTCTCTCCCCTGCACAATACACATTGTTCTTTGACATTGAGCAATGATTGCATATACTCATAATATAGTTCAAGTAGTGCAGTTCAAACATCTAATATTCTCCACACGATTTTCAAATTATTTGCATGTTATAATTAGCAGGCTGGAGACTTGGCATTTCGAAGTTGAGATAAAGGTCGCATTTGCTTATTTCCCGCACTTCGCCACACAGCAGTTTGCAATCCAAAACACGTGTGAGGCACGAGAACATGGCCATAGGAAAAGGCAATACTTGCTGCTAATAGCGCCATTCCATTTTAAATGAATTTTAGAACAAACGGCCATTTAGTTAAAATGCACAATATAACTAGATAGTTGTTTGTTTGTTTTTTAAAAAAAGAAAAACCCGATTTCCCTTATGCTGAAAATTCATTTAACCAGGATGAAATGAAGAATAGGCACTTTATAGGTCAAGCCACAGCATGTTTACTCGGAGGTAATCCCCTTTGAGTTGAATAGGACTTACTCCCAGATAAGTCTACTTATGATTGCAGGCGCATAGAACCACTGGTGGGGCATTATGGAGTGGGTGGGGGTCACCACTGCATCTGCAGCCCTGCCACATATAGCAGCTAGGGCAGAGGGTATCAGGCAGCAATACTGCTGCATCAGCTTGGAGCTGGCAATAATAATAATAATAATAATAATAATAATAATAATAATAATAATAATATATTATTTATACCCTGCCCATCTGGCCGGGTTCCCCCAGCCACTCTGGGTGGCTTCCAACAAAACATTAAAATACAGAAATCAAACATTAAAAGCTTCCCTAAACAGGGCTGCCTTGAGATGCCTTCTAAAGGTCTGGTAATTGTTGTTCTCTTTGACCTCTGGTGGGAGGGCATTCCACAGGGTGGGTGCCACTACCGAGAAGGCCCTCTGCCTGGTTCCCTGTAACTTGGCTTCTCGTAGCGAGGGAACCGCCAGAAGACCCTCGGCGCTGGACCTCAGTGTCCGGGCAGAACGGTGGGGGTGGAGACACTCCTTCAGGTATACTGGACCGAGGCTGTTTAGGGCTTTAAAGGTCAACACCAACACTTTGAATTGTGCTTGGAAACGTACTGGGAGCCAATGTAGGTCTTTCAGGACCGGTGTTATGTGGTCTCGGCGGCCGCTCCCAGTCACCAGTCTAGCTGCCGCATTCTGGGTTAGTTGTAGTTTCCGGGTCACCTTCAAAGGTAGCCCCACGTAGAGCGCATTGCAGTAGTCCAAGCGAGAGATAACTAGAGCATGCACCACTCTGGCGAGACAGTCCGCGGGCAGGTAGGGTCTCAGCCTGCGTACCAGATGGAGCTGATTAACAGCTGCCCTGGACACAGAATTGACCTGTGCCTCCATGGACAACTGTGAGTCCAAAATGACTCCCAGGCTGCGCACCTGGTCCTTCAGGGGCACAGTTACCCCATTCAGGACCAGGGAGTCCTCCACACCCACCCGTCTCCTGTCCCCCACAAACAGTACCTCTGTCTTGTCAGGATTCAATCTCAATCTGTTAGCCGCCATCCATCCTCCAACCGCCTCCAGACACTCACACAGGATTTGTTCCCATGGCATTAGGGGGCCAGCTGTGAGAATGAATATAAAAAGCAAACTTGGTACAATTTTCCCCAAATGGGTGGCAATAGAGGTGGTGGAGTGGAGTGCAGGCAGGGTGCCTGCAGGGGTGCCACCCCATGGGCTTCTGCCACCTGAGCCAGCAGCCTCAACCTGCTTAACAGCTGGGCCGGCTCTGCTACAGTATATCAGGGGAGTTGGGTCCTGCCCAACAGGATCATCAGCCCCAGGTGAGCAATGCTGTGGAACAGAAGTCATGCATGCACCCTTCCCTGAATCTCCCACTATCTCTTGGGGAAATCCTATTCCTTCCCCCTTCCTGCTGAAGAAGCCTGGCTAGAGAAAGTACAGAAACTTTTGAACTTCAAAAGAAAATGTCCTTGCCCGAGGACTTCCAAACCTCAATGGCCTGAGCAGAGAGAGCAGACTTCTTTGTTTGTTCAAAGGACGACTCACAGCAGCATCTTTCAGGCAGGCCTAAAGTTTAATGCTTTAATTGCACAGAGTTAGTTGTGAAATGCTAATGGTCATTTGCCCCGAGGCTCTTGAAATGCGTTTAAACTTTTCAAGGGGATCAGTATGCTCATTCAGTACAGTAGGGAAAGCACCACAAAGGTCCACTCCACTGGCAGATCTGACTCACTCTCTTAGGCTGCATTCACACCGCAGTTTATTGTGTTCCCAACGTAACTGTTAATTTCCACATTGTATTTGAGCTTTCATGTGATGTAAAAACTACTTCTGGAAATCTAGCAGAATACAGTGGAAGTTTAGCACTCAGCAAAAGAAGGAAGATCACCTCCCCTTATTGAAAACACTTCTACTCCATAATTTCCCTTGAAAAGAATCCTCCTATTGGCTATAATAAGGATGCTTTTTTCCAGGCCTAATTGCTGGGTGAGAGAGCCATTGGTGGGGTGCAATTTTGTGTGTGTGTGTGTGTGTGTGTGTGTGTGTGTGTGTGTGTGTGTTTCCAATTGAACCTTTTCTTTTCAAACTTAATTGTGATACAGGGGCGGGGACGATATTTTGGGACAGCTAAGGAGGGACTGGTTAACTGTCACCATCCCAGCTACAGTATCCATACAGTATCCGTACAGTATCCAGTGCTATTATTATGTTTTTTAGAAAAAGAGATGCCAAAACTCACCACGAATGCCTCCCTTGCTCTATTATAATGGCAGTGGCTTCTACCTGAGCCTAGCTGCCAAGTTTTCCCTTTTCTCGCGAGGAAGCCTATTCGGCATAAGGGAAAATCCCTTTAAAAAAGGGATAACTTGGCAGCTATGTACCTGAGAGGTGTCAGAACTGATTTCCGGTGAGTTCTGACTGAAAAAAAGCCCTGCATAAAGATCACACATCTCTGGCAATTAGGCTTTTACAAAGCTAAACTACCGATGCAGAAAGAGTTTACATACCTGTATATGTGCTTGTGCAGGCATAGGCAAACTTGGCCCTCCAGATGTTTTGGGACTACAACTCCCATGATCCCTAGCTAGCAGGACCAGTGGTCAGGGATGAAGGGAATTGTAGTCCCATAACATATGGAGGGCCGAGTTTGCCTATGCTTGTGTATTCATCGCATGTTGCATGTGAGCATGCTTTTATTTATGCATGTATGAAGAGAAAGCATGCTGCATTGTGTATGTATGTGCCGTACACACACATGTGAGCTTATGAAAAGGGCTCCCCATCCCAGCTTTGGGCCTTTAATCCAAACTGAACTTCTAACACTTTTTAATTCTTCTGCTCACTGCCTGTTACATGAGTGACTATGCTCCTGAATGTAGAGCAGCATTGGCTGAATAATGCATTCTGTACAATGTTTTCTACTTTGTTCAAGCGACTGTACCGAAAGTATCCTTTCAAAATGTGTAGGATTATGACGGATGGGTAGTTAACAAGCGGCCTCTCTCCCACACACACACACACACACACACACACACACACACACACACCAGCTTCTGTAGATCTCTTTTCCTCCAGGCAGATTTTAACCTGTTTTTGCCTGGCCACTATGAAAACTAAATATAAACTGATGGAATAATGCCTCAGAGTGGCATTTGCCGGGGGAAAGATGTGAACACAGGAAGAGTTAAGCACTACAACCACCTACCCTGAAAGTGTCCTCCCAGCCCCTCATAAGCAATACCTTAGTATGAGAAAACATATCTGCTGAGGCAGCAACGAGTACAGTTGGTTTTCAAATGTCTTGGGAGTCAAACATTTTGGCTACTGAATGATCAAAATTTCCGGTTTTCAAAAGTTCTTTGGAACCCGAACGTCCAACATGACTTCTGTGGCTTCTGATTGGCTGCGGGAGCTTCCTGCAGCCAATCGGAAGCCACGCCTTGGTTTCCTAATGTTTTGGAAGTCGAACGGACTTCCGGAACAGATTCCATTCAACTTCCAAGGTACGACTGTACTGTGCTAAGATCAGCACCGCCAGGTCTCCAGCATCTAAAGCTCTGAGACTCAGAGGATTGTGACATCACCGTGGAGGATGAAACCACAAAGGTGTCCACTCTAGAAAGACAGCAATCTAGTACTGAGGCAAAACACATACATGGAAATCCGGTATGCAAAGACAGGACTCCACAGCGCCATCTGGTGTGACAGTGATATTGCATATACAACACATCTAAAATACTTTTTCTTTACCAATCTAGCTGAGTCCCCAGAAAAATGGGGGGCAATATATTAGCAAATATATATTCTTTGTTAGGAGGTGATTACCCCCACCAATCTTTTTCCAAATACCAAGGATTTCTGCCTGAGCTACAAACAAACAAACATATCATCATCATTGTTTCCTTGTATACCACCTTTCCATAGTTGTAAGCTCAAGGGAGCTTACAATGTGAAAAGACTTACATAATTACAAAAAATATATAACAAAAGTAGTCACAAACAATAAATTAAACATATCCAAATGTACATAAGAAAATTAAATAATCCTCACATATGTCATAAGATCTAAAAATTCAGATTCATAAAATTAATATCAATAACAAAATCAATATCTCCAAAATTAAATCTTTAGCCCAACAAAAAAGCCTTAAACTATACCCCACCGCAAAAGTGTAAGCATCCTGAGAAGCAGGTTTGATAGGTCTCATAACAAGGAAGGTCTCTGGCCTCATTGGCAGCCTCAACTTTTGTAGCTGGAGCCAGTCAGCCAGTTAGTAAAACATTGCTAACAGTTCCATTCCTCCTGCTCTGCAATAGCTTGTCCCATGCTAATATAAACCTTGAAGGTGTGTGCACTTTTGGCTACAGAGATATCTGGAAAAACCATAATTGTCCTACAGTAAGTTGTCATCAGTTCAAAATGAGGCTCATCAGGAGCCAGCTGCATGGATGAAGATGATGAAGAAGAAGAAGAAGAAGAAGAAGAAGAAGAAGAAGAAGAAGAAGAAGAAGATGATGATTTTGGATTTGACATCCCGCTTTATCACTACCCGAAGGAGTCTCAAAGCGGCTAACATTCTCCTTTCCCTTCCTCCCCTACACTCTGTGAGGTGAGTGGGGCTGAGAGACTTCAGAGAAGTGTGACTAGCCCAAGGTCACCCAACAGCTGCATGTGGAGGAGCGGGGAAGCGAACCCGGTTCCCCAGATTACAAGTCTACCGCTCTTAACCACTACACCACACTGGTAGCATGGAACATGGTAGCATGTGGCTTATTGGGAGGGACAGGGAAAGGGGTGAGTTGGTGGGGGTGGATTAAACCTGTGCAGGTGAACCTCCATCGCCTTCAACCTCCCCTCCCAGCACAGCAGATCTATTACACCCAGAAAACCTAACATCCTCACATTTCCCTACTGTTTCTATTCATTGCTTCTTTACTATAGGATGTATATCCCACCTTTCATCCTAGGTCATCTTGGGATGGGTTCAAACAATGTATAAGACATCAAACAGTTAAGAACAAGACATACCAGTAAAATACAATTAGCATCACAGCAACTAATTCATCTGCCAAATACTAGGCATTAAAATATCTAGCAGGAGAGATCCTAAAGTATCCTGGAATGCAAGCTTGGGGCACCTGTCTTGACTTTTATCACCTTCTCTGTAACACCTTATTCTGCTGTGGCATCTTTTGGTGCTTAAAATGCTTTTTATATGTAAATCATTTCTAAGGCCTGAATGGATCATTTTCCCATCGACAACTGCTTGAAAACAGCAGTTTATATTGACAATCAGTGGCATTTACTGATTCTACAGACATTCGAGTTGTGCAAGGGTGAGCTATCAATTTTTCATGAATTCTCAAAATCATATTCCACATAGAGAAGTATTAAGTTAATACGCACGCAGTAGCAGGACACATAGAGCATAAAAATGATACAATGAAAAATATTGACCTAGAAACAACAAATCAAAGGCGTCTCCATAAATGCTTTTCTTTCCCAAAGGCTTACTCTGTTCTGGAGCTCACCTGGTCATGCAACAACCATGATCTCCAGACCCATCCAAAGGTAACAGCAGCTTCTATAGACAGACAGTTTCAATACAACACCAACTGCAGTCCTGATTTTCAGCAAGTCTGACTTTGCTTATAACCCTAGTTAGTTCCCTAGAGGTGGGGAACCTTCAGCACACAGGTAGCCCATCCTTGTCCATGCCATTTTGCTCATAACGGCATTTTGGCCAAACCATGGCCACTGCCCCACCTCATATATCTGCCGGTATGACCAGGGGTGTGTGTGTGTGTGTGTGTGTGTGTGTGTGAGAGAGAGAGAGAGAGAGAGAGAGAGAGAGAGAGAGAGAGAGAGAAAGAAAGAAAGAAAGAAAGAAAGAGAAAGAAGATACCCATCTTCCTCTCTGTCCATAACTCCATCGAACCATTCACATACACACATAATGTGTGTCAAAGAGAGAGGGGGAGGGAGGGGGGAATGGAGACTCACTGAATGTAATGTAATCTACCTGGAGCCTCATCACTTTCCCCCCACTAGTCAGGGGAGGGGGGGCTAAATTTGAAAATGCACAACATTAGGTTGTTCTGCACATTAGCCACTCAACTCACATTGCCTCCAGCATGTGCATTAATTCTGACATGCTTAGCCCATACACATGGATGCATGAAAGGAATGTAGAAAATTCACGTTTTAATCTCTCCCACTTTAGGTGGCAATCCTACATGGAATTTACCTAGGAGAAAGTCCTGTGGAACTCAATAGGATCTTCAGGAGGTGTTGAAAAGCCATCACTGAGTGGGTTCCCTTGTGGACTCCCTGATCGTTACATGCTTACAGGAGTGTATTATACAGACTAGTTCCTTAACCTAGCTAGATAAAAATAATTAGCATTTCAGGTCTAGGGGAACCTACATTAGACAGCCGACTTTGGAACATCATCTGGAGATGCTCATTTATAGAGTGCTAAGTGGAAGAGTTCCAAAAAGTATTATTTGCAACTATGTAATCTGTAATTTGATAGGATTTTCTTACACAGTACAACTTGATATATTAGATTGATATATTAGCAGGGGGAAGGGGGAGGAAGGAAAGAAAAGCCTTTTTACTACTGGATTTAAGATGATGATGATAATTTGGTTTAAAGCATTTTTTTAAAAAAAATTCAGGGCAGTGAACAAAGAAAACATCCAAAACAAACCCCAAATTACAATGTATTAAAAATCAGTTACACCAATACAAAATCTGCAGTAGCAAAAACAAGTCAATAAAACTCATCAATAACGGCCTGCTAACTAAAGATTAGCAATTGCTTGGGTGAGTAAATGGATCTTTAAGAGATGCTGAAATGATGATACAATGACACTCAGCTACCCTAAAGCAGAAGATTATTCCAGAGGCTATTCACTATGCCATAAAAATAATACACCCCTGACTGCTGCAAACTGTACCTGCACAGGTGGAAGACAAAACAGGAGGTTCTGACTTTAGATCTCAGTGAATGTATAGACTTTCTCTTGGTAAGTTTTTTTATAGGTTAATGACAACACCTTGAACCTGGCCCAACAGCAAACTGGCAACCATCACAGTCCCATGGAGCAAAGGTGTAACATGGGATTGCAGAAGGTCACCCTAGCCAACAACTTAACTGCTATGTTCTCCACCACAAAAGAGCCTTCAAAAGTCACAGGTCTCTAAATTCTGCAATGCGGTTCTCCAGCCATATAATGTGTTAAAAACACACACATAGACAATATATTAGTGAAAACACACACACACACACACACACACACACACACACATGTTAGCATTATATGTATTATAGAAAAATGCATTGTGTTAGAAGAAATTTCATTGCAGTAGTGTGTATATTGGGGAATATTGCATACAGGTATGTGTATCGTGAAGAAAATTCGCACAAAAATGCTGATAAATTTTCATGAGGATTTTTTAAAAAATAAATCACTTTCTGATAGGGGAATGTGGGGAACTGAAAATAAATCTGGAAAAATGAAAGACGGAGAGAAACCAACACTGGCAGATTCGCCCATCCCTAGCTGAAGCACAGCAGCCATACCACCAGCAAGCTCTTCCCCCCATGGGCCCAGCCCCATGCCCTATGCCCAATTGAGCTTGCAGGCAAGGCCTGCCCCTGATGGTGGTCCAGAACTGCTGGAGGAGGGTGGTGCCAAGCAACCTTCCCCTCCCCCAGCCATGCAGGAAGATGGTGGTTCCCCACCTCCACCCCACAACCAGCTGCAGCCATCCCTCGGAGCCCCAGGTGTGTGGGCAATCCCAGTTATGTCCCTTTCTGACCCCCTTCTAGCACTTCTAAAAGCTGCAGATAAGTAGAAAAATGTATCACTGTGCCAAAGGGGAGAGTTAACATTCACATGGATTTCCTGACAAAGGGCTGCCAGATTGTAAACTAGAGATCGTGCTTGTACCTTTAAAGGACTAGAGCAATGAGAGAAGATACAGGCACAAGGATTAATTCCTATATTGGTTTATTATTTCTGAACGAATGCTTATATCTAAATGCCTGCACTCCTATTCCGCTAGCCAGAACGGGAGTATCATAACAGAATATAATACTGAATTATCTTAATTCATTAATAGCTTTCTTCTCTTTTGTGGATAACATTGGATAGATGAGGTCAAAGGAATTATAGATAATCCTCTTGTCCCTAGGCACTAGAGAGAAGCCGATTCCAATTGTAAATTTGAAGTGTTCAAGTGCAACAACTTTATTTTCATGATCCTGAACTGAGCCTTAGGCTCTTCATCCTGAACATGTAAAATAATTGAACAGTAAGGTGCTAACAAGACTTACACCTTAAAATGTTGTAAGTTTCCAATTTCCTTTGACTACATTTGTTATGTCTGAGTGATAATGAAGTCGGTAATTATAACAAGCTTCTTTACATTAGCACTCAGGCTGACTGCTGTAGTTGCTGAGAAAGCCACTTCTGATGTTTCGGATTCCAGGATGGGAGTTTGGTAGTGAATACAATGCAAAGAGTGGTGCTTTACATTATGAATACCTAGAGAAAACCCAGGGATCTGTCTAACTCTGGCCACATCTCTCTCACTCTGGTGAGACACTATAAATTTAAAGCATTACTACAATGGTATTGGAGAGCCCTATTCCCCTCACAGAGCTACAATTCCTTGAGTGGTTTAGCAGTCAATCCCTCATCCCAGGAAACATTAGAAATTGTCACTCTGTGAGGGGAAGAGGGATCCCTTGACAATTCTCTTAACAAGCTATACTTCCCATAATTATTTTGTGGAAGCCATGACTGTTAGTGATGTAAGAGTGCTTCAAATCCTTGGTGTGGATGTGGCTTCTATCACACAGTATTTTAAGTGTGGACACATCATCGATTTATATAAAGGCATTATGATGTGGACAGTTTTATTTTCAGTCTCTTTCCTCATCATGATGAATGCTAAATTTGCCTTTTTCGTAGCTGCTGCACACTAGAAGAAGAAGGAGGAGTTTGGATTTGATATCCTGCTTTATCACTACCCTAAGGAGTCTCAAAGCGGCTAACAATCTCCTTTCCCTTCCTCCCCCACAACAAACACTCTGTGAGGTAAGTGGGGCTGAGAGACTTTAGAGAAATGTGACTAGTCCAAGGTCACCCAGCAGCTGCATGTGGAGGAGCGGGGAAGTGAACCCAGTTCACCAGATTACAAGTCCCTCGCTCTAACCACTACACCACACTGGCTCTCATACTAGGCCAGTATGTTCACTGAGCTATCCACCATGACCCTGAGATCTCCTTTTGGGGGGGGGTAGTCACATAATGAGTCACATTATGACCTCATCAGTGTATATGTGGAGTTAACTTTGGGTGTGTTTTTTTGCCCCAATGTGTGTCATTTTGCATTTCTGGACACTGAGCCGTGTTTACCATTAGTCCATCAAACCCAATATCGTATCGCCTGACAGCAGGTCTCCAGCGCTCATTGAAACAATACTTTTAAAATCACCTGGCATCCAAGGCCCCCATCCAAGGCACACATTTGTCTCTTTGTGTTACATTCTTCAAATAGCCTCACAAATGATGCTCCAAAAGATCATCATAAAGGTGCTCTCTCTCTCTCTCTCTCTCTCTCTCTCTCTCTCTCTCTCTCTCTCTCTCTCTCACACACACACACACACACACACACACACAAACATGCATACAGAGAGACTGTCAGCATCACAGGCATTGTGGTATCAATGTCATATATCATTAAGGGAAAGATAAACAGAGATGCATCCTACAATACTGTTTAATATTTTAAATTACAGCCTGAAACAATAATGTGTTATCTGATTGATGAGCTTTTTTTTAGCCTCATGTCAGTAATGATAAAGCTCTGTAAGGCATTCTTTTTTATCTAATGACAGATCTTAAATGAATGGAAATAAATATTAATGGATTTTTTTTGTTCCAATACTTGTTTCTCTCATTAACATAATGAAGGAAATGAAGAAGTGTGTGCTTTTATTTTAAATTTGATAAGGTCACCTACCAGCAGAATAATCCTTTGTTTAATTTGGATGTTAAAGGTAGATCGAAGAGATCAAGCAAAAGGAAAGAAGAGTTTTAGACTTGGGTATCATATTTTGTACCAGAAATGGGGATAATTTAGGTGACCCAGCAGTTACAAAAATTATGGATATCCTTTGTTTTATTGGGGTTCATTGCTTTGTGCAGACCTTTTTCCTTGATCTGATGCGATCCTAACCCCACTTACCTGGGAGGAAGCCACATTGAATTCACTGGTACTTACTCACTGAACTTGTTGGGAGTTACTTATGAGTAGTCATGTCTAGGATTGCACTGTTCATTATATATCCATGTCACTTGCAACTGAGCCCTAATCATGTAGTTGATTGGACCATGACTGCACACCCAAAGCAATGCATATTCTGTGACCTGAAACATAATGGGTTTAAAATCATAACTTATCTGTCAATCCATTGCACTTCTCGTGGTTTCAGATAAGCCTGATCAGTGTGCTACACTCGGGTGCGAAAGGGAAGATGTGAGCATTCATTAATGAGCAGATGACAGTCCAGCTCTTATCACTTCTCTGCACTGCCATTTTAGAATACTGGTTTGTCTAAAACATTTAGAACACTGGCTTGTCTCAAACTGAAACTGATTGCTACACAAAACATAAGTAACATCAGATCATATACTTATTAGAACCAATCAAAAATAATAATGAATCCAAGCAGGCACTCTCAGTTCAGATGTATGCCTTAAATGAAATAAACACCAGAGCCATCTCTGCATTTGACAGAAACATTTCAGAGTTATGGGGGTTCCTTGGCCTTGGGAACAATTGTCAGCAAGTCCTCTGCCTGGGTACACAAGGAGCTGAATTTGTATTTTTCCATTTATTTATTTAAATTTATAACCCACCCTCCTTGAGCAGATCCCAGGGCATCTACAACAATAAAATTACAATGATTGATTCAAAACATTATAGCTAAAATGTTACAGAAAGTAGATAGAACCAGCAATATAAAAACTTCAGAAAAGTACCTGCCCCAAACCTGGATGCTTTTTCTAAGAAGTCTCGTGTTTCCTGAATGGATGTAAAGAGGGGGGGGGGCTGCCTGATTTCTCCTCAGAGCACGTTCCATAGCTGGAGATGTCCAAGGATGTACCATCTTGAGTCTCCCTTCTTTAGATTATTATTATTATTACTTATCATGATCTCAGAGTCTGGCAGCAGTCAGGACTCAGAGTCAGCAAACATTCCAACTAAGGAGCCAGTCCAGGATCAGGGCTTTGAGCCTGATGCTGGAGATCAGGAGACCATTGAGGCTGGTGAACATGAGCTCCCAGAATAACCTCCCAAATAGTAAGGCCAGAGTTGGACCCTCAAGGGCACCTTATCTTGAAGAACCCAATGCCTCTCCCAGGAACCTTACCTGTTCAGCAGCACAGAGACCACCAGACTATGTGGGAGACAAGGCAATGAATGTCAATCTTCAAGCCAGAGGTTTCATGTTAAAATGAGTGAGGAAAAGGTAGGAGCTTGTATTAAAATAAATGAGCAAACAAACAGCACCTCCTATCTCAGGCATCCCCAAACTGCGGCCCTCCAGATGTTTTGGCCTACAACTCCCATGATCCCTAGCTAAGAGGACCAGTGGTCAGGGATGATGGGAATTGTAGTCCAAAACATCTGGAGGGCCGAAGTTTAGGGATGCCTGTCCTATCTAGTCCTTCAACTTGATATGAATCCTGAGATTAATTCCAGTAATTTGCATAAGAAAGCATGGTATCCTTCTTTGTGCCAATGGCATGGATTCTATCCTGGAACGGAGGAGGCAAAGTTTTCCCAGCCAAAAAGGAAAAAAAGAAAGACTAGTTATTTGCACGTTGCATTCTAGGGGCCATTACGGGGAAGGACAGGGGAGGGCCTGGTGAGCTCAGTTTCTGGCCTTTCTGCGGGTTTACATGTATACAGGATTGTTTAGCCCATACAAGGAACCTTAAGAGGTGTAACATTAAGGAGATATTTCTACTCCTGCTATTACACAAGGAAACTCTTTGTATGTAAAGCTACTTGACTAAGCTGCCTTGCTGTTATGGAGAAACCAATATTGCAGAAAAGAGTGTAAAGGCTTCAGTGACTCTTCCAACTGTGAAGTAATGAGCAAGAAAGCTTTAGAGTTCTTGGGACCTTTCTTTCAGGATGGATGTTGAGCCTTTTGCCTGGAACCATACAATCCCCTTAAGAAAAGTACCATTGTATGTGCTACCAAGTCATTTCCCTCCGGACCTAGATATTTCCTGGGCAACAAAGACTCATATTCTCCAAGCAGAATATAGTACCCATGCAGACACAAGTGAAGTAAAAAACCAAACGTAACTTGTACAAAACCATTGGCTCTAAATATGGGGAACCAGTATACATATATTCAGATAATATATTGTCAGATCCATGTGCTATTTCATGTTTTAACAGCCTTTGATAGATCTTGCAGCTGCGATAAATAACAATCAGCAGATGTAGCTAAATATATCCACCTTCAAGTCACACTGTTTATCTAAGAGCATGCTGCTTGCATACTAACACTGTATTATTATAGGGTAGGCAATGCAAACCTCAACTTTTCCCTTTGCTATCGTTCAATCTTAATTCAATACAAGAGTCTGTTTTGGGGGAATTAGTATGCAATTTTCTTTTCTCACTGTGTCTTACCCACATCTTCTCTCACGCATTGGCTGAAACATGTCCAGTTCTGTATAAAAGCTGGCGTCACATTTAATTGATTTCAGAATTCAATTTTAATGGGTATATAATCCTTAAAAGAAGCTGCGCTGCGTCAAGTTTCTCACAGTAAACATGTCCTGTGAAATTTACTCGCATAATGAAGGCCAATATTTGTTCCCACAGTTGCTGGTGAAATTGCTTTCCCTTTCATTTTTAATTCAGTTTGACACCCCCACAAAAATAAAGAAAGAAGATTTACTAGCCCTCCTTTGAATCCAGCACTGACTTGGCTGGACAGAATTGTTATTCCATTTGGGAATGGAGTTACAAAGGTCAGTTTGATATTTACATTTAGAGAAGAAGAAGAAGAAATGTTACCAGCAAATCTTTTCTCAAAACCTCTGATCACTGTTATTTATATTTTATCGGGATAAGTGAGATATATGCCATGTGCAAGGGGTACTGCAAAGAAGGAAGCTTTCCCAGCACTACTGTGCACTGAGAAAATGGCTTTATCAAGTGGCCCTTGTGACTGGAACACTGCTCTGTTGGAGAGAGAGAGATGAGAAAGAGGCTTCCATCTCTCTGTCCCCCTGCTGCTGGCAAAGCAATAACAGAGGATGCAGGGGGAGAGGGAAGAGGTACGTAGATTGTAGGAATGGGTGAATCTATTTTAGTTTCTCATTTTCCCCATCTTCAGTTCAGTTGTCTGTATTTTCACATCAGTATGCATTTTTTTTTAAAAAAACAACAACAATCAAATCCTCAATCATTGTTTAGGAAAGAACATATTGTTATAAATGCGGCATACCAATATGCACAATATTCAGGGGGTTCCAGGCACCTAGGGACTGAGTTCCTTTGATAATTAAGACATGGGGAAGACTTGTCATAGTTTTAAGAAATATGATCACATATTTACACCTGGTTTTAGATGGAGTGAGTCCAGGCTTTGTCATCTCGAGAGCAGCCTGCCCTTTCTCAGCATTGCAAACAGAGGCATCCCAGGAACCATCTCCATGCCTCTCCTTCAGCCTGTTCTCCCTTCTTGTTCCCAGCACACCTTGCTAAAGACACTATTTTCCGGTCAAGCCACACACACAGTCACCTTGGCAGCCTCTGTCTGCCTGGGCCCAAGGATTCCTCTTTGACATGGGTCATCAACACCTTTTGTCATGTTAAAGGCTTGGCATATTCCAAGCTAGCTACCGTATGTGATGGTGCCTGGGCTTGTGATCCTAAACTGAACGCAACAGTGCTTGGCTTAGTTTAAATTAACCAAACTTTTCTAAATTCATGAATTTGTGAGTTTGCTCAAATTTTAGCTCTTTCCTGGTTCTAGAGATTGGGAAAGTCTCACCCTCCCCCCTTTTCATAACCATAATACAACCAACAGTTAAAGACAAAGCAAAACTCTAACCACAGCCAGTATAAAATATGTTAAAGATTAAAAATGGCAGCAATAAAAATTATTAACTATTCTAGAACTCCATCAGAATGAAAGTTGTTTCCAAGTGAGCCCTACGCTGAGCACACCCCTTGAAATCAAAAGAAGTTAGTAATGTTCATTCATTTCAATATGAGTAGGACTAGCATTTTGGGACCCAGGTGGCGCTGTGGTTAAACCACTGCACCTAGGGCTTGCTGATCAGAAGGTCGGCGGTTCGAATCCCTGTGACGGGGTGAGCTCCCGTTGCTTGGTCCCAGCTCCTGCCAACCTAGCAGTTCGAAAGCACGTCAAAATGCAAGTAGATAAATAGGGAACCGCTACAACGGGAAGGTAAACGGCGTTTCCATGTGCTGCTCTGGTTTGCCAGAAGCGGCTTTGTCATGCTGGCCACATGACCTGGAAGCTATACGCCGGCTCCCTCAGCCAATAATGCGAGATGAGCGCGCAACCCCAGAGTCGGTCACGACTGGACCTAATGGTCAGGGGTCCCTTTACCTTTACCTTTAGGACTAGCATTACAACCCAATGTTTTCAATTTCTAGTGAAAGAGACACAAAGAGGGATTATGACACGTTCTAATTGGATGAACATTCCAAAGTCATTGAACTGTCACCACAAGGGCCCTGTCCAAATATCCTGTGATGGTAAGGCCTCTGACATTGATCTTAATTACCGGGCTGGCCTATATGGGACCAAGCATATATGAACCTATAATGTTAGTTTGTGACCTTCTAGATGTGGTTGGACTCAAATTCCCATCAGCCATAATGGATCCAATGTTTGTGGAGTTCGATTTTGCTTTGATAGATGTGAGTTTTTCTTAAATTATTCTTCCAATCAAGTAGTTTGGACCAGATGAAGAATAGTTTCTTGACCAAGGCCAATGTAATGAACATCATCATAGCTGAAAAGGGCTTTTAAAACCCAGTAGTAGAATATCACATACACTCACATTGTATAGATATGGAACAAAGTCACAACATAAAAGTACATCAAATGCAGTTACCTCAGCTCATGGTTACGAGTCAAATACTGAACCGTAATATCAACTACAGATGTGTAATTGGCTGCTGAAATGTCTTGTTTCTTTTTCATTAGTCCCAATTTAGAGAAATATCACCTAAATTGTGTTTTCTTCTTTGTATTCCCCCAGGGATGCTTTGTTACAATCTGTACAAAGCACGTTTTGCAAATGGAAACATCATTTAATGACCCTTCTGCAGTTAGTAAGGCAGGATATGAAAATGAAATTATTTTTTTACACCGGGGGGTGGGGGACAGAGAGGAAGAACCGTAGCTATTAAAATACCATTCTTCAGTTACTCTGACTAGAACAACCTGCCATATGACCATGACATATAGATAAGGAATTACAATTCTCTATAAATTGTTTTTGAAACTTATTTTTCCTCAGTAGTTTCACCAGCTCCAAATGACTCTTTGATCTATTTGATTAGATTATGTTTTCATTTGTGCTGTACAGAAGAATATGCACATGTAATGCATATTCTTCCACTGATAGTGTTATTGGCTTCACTATTTAGGGTTGCCATGTGCCCTCTTTTTCCAGGACACGTCCTCTTTTCCAGAGGTAAAATTTGAGACAAATTTGAGACAAATATTTGCTTTGAATGGCCGTCATAGCATCCTCTTTTTTGCTCCTTAAAATATGGCAACTGATCTACTGGCTCTTCTGCTTTTTCCATTGAATTTTATGACTTATTTCTGTTGAAATCTATAATATGATACAGTGAATAATATACTTTATTTATGCAAGAGTACAGCTGGTTATGTCTCGTGTGGGTATTGAGCATGTTTTACGTAACCAAAGGTTTGATGTTTGATGTTGTTTTGCTAAGAGTTTTCAAATAAGGCAAGCACGATAGTTGTGTTGAATGAGGGAATCCATTGGTCCCTTTGTTTTCTAGCATTTGACATCCTGCCATTTGCCCTGTACCACTTAATGCAAACTCTCTCAAAAAATAAGAATAATTTTTAAAAAACCGAGCATGAAAGCAGCTTGTGACAATCTTATAGTACTGAACCTGAGCCAAACTGCCTGTCATCTCCACAAAATAAGGTAGAATGTGGCCTCTCACATGGCAGGACAAATTACTTTACAGTAAATTTGCCAGATTTCCCAAAGGGGAGTGAGTAAATAATCACCATTTATACAGGGAGAAACACTGACAGTGAAGGATGTTGTGAGATGATCTGGAGACATTTCATCAAAAACTACAACAAAAAAGAAGAGGGTGGAATAAAGTTGAGACCAGTGTAGGGATGAAGGAGAATTTTGCCTGGTCTCCATTTTTAAGAAAATGTACACCTCCTGGACTAATACACAGAACAGAGCATAATTATTCTTCAGATTTTGTGATATTGATATTGACTCAAAGAATCTACTAAAACGAACAGAGCATTGTGTATTTTAGGATAAAATATGTTCATAAGTAAATCCAATGAGATAAAATATGTATTGAAATACATATTCTGTGAAGGCAGCCCTGCATTGGAAAGCTTTTAATGTTTAATGTTTTATTATGTTTTCATATATGTTGGAAGCTGCAATCAGATGGGGGAATAATAAAATTATTATTATTATTACATACAAGCTTTCATGTAGGGTTTTAAAATCACATGTTAATGTGGAGATGAAACAGAAGGGACTCACGAAAGAACATGTAACGTTGATACAAAGACAAATAGATTGATCTGCCCATTTCCAGCACAGTATAGACAGTATTCTTAGTTATCTTGCCAGTGCTTAGTATTAACAAAGAAAAGAAATGGGTGGTATTCATTGGACCCCAATTAATACATATGTGGGTCATGTAAAATGTATGACTTTTGTTTTCTTGAACACTAAAATTGTTGTGAAGCCAAAAACCTATTTAACAAATTTAAGATGCTCTCTTTTCTTTTTTAAAATTGAATTTATCCACAGAAACATACAAAACATGTAAATTAAAACATAAATAAAAATCCGTTCCAGAGACTAAAGTATTATAAGATACTTTCTAACAATAACCCTACACAAGGCTACGTTTATAATTAAGCAACTTCTTTAAGCAATAAACACACTGTGTAAACCTAGTAAGATATAATAGAACAGTAATAACTTCAGACACTCTTAAGACAGGTTCAAATACAGTGGTACCTCGCAAGACGAAATTAATTCGTTCCGCGAGTTGCTTCGTATAGCAAAAGTTTTGTCTTGCGAAGCACGGTCTACCATTTCCCCGGTTTACCCGGTCTACCCATTTAATTAATGCGTTCCTATTCTTCTTGTGAAGCGCGGCCATAGGAAACTTCGTCTTGTGAGACACCTCGCGCAATGCAAAACGCTTTCATCTTGCGAGTTTTTCATTGCACGAGGCATTCGTCTTGCGGGGTACCGCTGTATAGAACTACTAAAAGATTTACAATTTTGCAAATTTGGCTAATATACCAAGCAATTAAGAGGCACTGGATAATGTTAATGGATATGAATTGGGTGCATTGAACTGAGTGGGACTTATGTGTAGAGATGGATGCATCAGTCAATTTTGGTTTCTCTAAGTTTTTCATTTCTCCAATCCTTAGTTTGCTCTACTACAGTCCCACATCAGTTTCTGATTTTATATAGGTCCCCATACAAAAAAAAAGTCAGCACTTCAGTGTGCATTCCTCCTAATATACACATTTTAAAGAAATTTTACCTAATATAAAGCATTTCCATGTGTTATCTTCACTAATATATGCCCAGTAGCCCCTCGCATAAGCAGCACAAATTTCAGAGAAATGCACATTTTGAATTAAATAGATTCACATTGTAATTTATTTATTGATCTCATAAAATTAATATTCCGCTTGATGTAAAATAACCTCAAATCTGTTTCAATGCAAACTGATTTTTTTCTCAAATTCCATCCTGCTGTGAGTAGGCATCTATAGGATCGCATTGCCACACCTGCAGCCATCATTGCACCAATCAGCTGTATGGAAAGTGGGTAGCCTGGTGACCTTTTTAGGTCCTTCCTTCCAAAAGGTGGCCAGACATCTCTACATCTAGCTGGTAGTGCCACCCATGTGTGGTCATGGCTTCTAGCCTAGTTCTTGGAGACTTTTCATATACAGTGGTACCTAGGGTTAAGAACTTAATTCGCTCTGGAGGGCCATTCTTAACCTGAAACTGTTCTTAATTTGAGGTACCATGTTAGCTAATGGGGCCTCCTGCTGCTGCGCCGCTGCTGCTACACGATTTCTGTTCTCGTCCTGCAGCAAAGTTCTTAACCCAATGTACTATTTCTGGGTCAGCGGAGTCTGTAACCTGAATCATCTGTAACCCGAGGTACCACTGTAGACCGAAGTGCTGGGTGCAAAGAGTTAGCCCTGCGAACCATACACACGCTGCCATTTGACTTGTTCCAGCCGAAGATCTTCACTGAAGCACCTGCCCTGCTGAATTGATCTGCTTATTTTTAAATTCACTATTTAAAAATAATAATTTCTGCGGTAAAGAGAAAATAGGAAGTGTTTCATCAAATTCAGTCTTGTCTTCTGCTTTTCTCTTATTAGGTTCCTCACACTCTAAATAAAGTGAAAAAGCAAGAAAGTGTATCCATTCTTTCCTAGAGGATGCTGAAGATAGGCAAATCCAATTATATTAGGAGGCTGAATGGGATTATGACAGAAATAGAAAACTGAATTTTCTGCTACATCGCAGAGGTTTGCAGCGGACTATCGTTTTCCATGGGGAAAGTGAAAATGCCATATCACTAGATAGATACCGAGAGCAATCATGATTGATATAAAAACTGTTGTATCTTAGTGCATGATAAATAAAAACCTCTAAAGATGTGTGGGCAGCTGAGGCAATTGTTAACAAAGCAAGAACTTGCAAATACAGGCACAGGGGAGGAATTACTTAAATTGGCTGCTGACAAAAGGAGTTATATTACAGTCATACCTTGGGTTGCGAACGTCATCCGTGCAGGAGGCACATTCGCAAGCCGCAGCATTCGCAAGCCGCAGCGCGGTGTCTGTGCACACACATGACACGATTTGGCGCTTCTGCACATGTGTGTGATGTCATTTTGCACTTCTGAGCATGTGCGGTACTTCCGGGTTCGGCATGGAGCGCAACCCGAAAATGCGCAACCCGCAGCGTTCACAACCCAAGGTACCACTGTACTAAAAATAAATAAATAAGATTTCACACAAGAGTTAGTGATGGCCACAAGAGGATTAGACAAATCCATGAAGGATAAGGTTATCCATTGCTACTAGTCATGCTGGCTATATACTGTTAGAGTTGCTGCAAGTGGAATCTGGACCTTGTACTGTATAGTACTGCTCCATGCAACATGGATGGGGTAACATTGAGTTCCAAAATTTACTGCAGAATAGTCTTTAAATAGTTACAAATGAATGTTACAAAGATAAAAGTAACACATTGCTCTTTAAAAAAAGCAAGCAATGTGGTCCATCTTCCTTATGTACTGAAAGTACATAGTACTCAAAGAGAGATCCTATACAGGAATCTTGCCTGCTAATCATCACAGAACTTAGTCTCTCTTCCAACATGCTGGGAGTTCCTTGTCCAGACACATTGAGCTGGGTCTCTTCCCTGCCTGCTTGCTCCAGGGACACAGAGACACGCAAGTTATCAGGTTCCATCTTCCTGCTGACAGAAACCTGCTTAGGTTTCCAGCCATGAATAATCAATTAGCCTAAAGTCTCAAATGGAAACATCCAACCTTTTCTGCCACGTTGGCTAAGTTAAACCTCCTGCCTGATGCAAACTTCTTCGGATAGCAGTTTAAGTACAATGCATCAAAACACAGCATTTTATGCATATTAAACTTGTATCATTGACATGCACTACCTCCAGTGTCGGAGGCATTTTTGCAGCTGTGAAGAGTGGTAGCGCTCAGGTTCTGCTTCTGAGCTTCCTGTAGGCCTTTGGTTGAAAAGAGGATGCTGGACTCAGGCTCGCCAGAGAGGTTAAAAGCAACAAAAAGGGCTTTTATGGGTATGTCCGTAGCAAAAGGAAAAACAAGGAAACAGTGGGGTCACTCAGAGGAGAAGATGGTGAAATGCAAACAGGGGACAGAGAAAGGGCAGAACTCCTCAATGCCTTCTTTGCCTCAGTCTTCTCCAAGAAAGAAAACAACGCCCGACCTGAAAAATATGGAGCAGATGATTCAGCAGGGGAAACACAGCCCAAAATAAGTAAGGAGGTAGTACAAGAATACTTGGCTAGTTTAGATGTATTCAAGTCTCCAGGGCCAGATGAACTACATCCAAGAGTATTAAAAGAACTGGCAGAGGTGATTTCAGAACCACTGGCAATAATCTTTGAAAATTCCTGGAGAACAGGCGAAGTTCCAGCAGACTGGAGGAGGGCAAATGTTGTCCCTATTTTCAAAAAGGGGAAAAGAGAGGACCCAAACAATTACCGCCCAGTCAGCCTGACATCAATACCAGGAAAGATTCTAGAGCAGATCATTAAGCAAACAGTCTGTGAGCACCTAGAAAGAAACTCTGTGATCACTAAAAGTCAGCATGGGTTCCTGAAAAATAAGTCATGTCAGACTAATCTGATCTCATTTTTTGACAGAATTACAAGCCTGGTAGATGAAGGGAACGCTGTGGATGTAGCCTATCTTGATTTCAGCAAGGCCTTTGACAAGGTGCCCCATGATATTCTTGTAAAGAAGCTGGTAAAATGTGGGCTAGACAATGCTACCATTCAGTGGATTTGTAACTGGCTTACTGACCGAACCCAAAGGGTGCTCATCAATGGCTCCTCCTCATCCTGGAGAGTAGTGACTAGTGGGGTGCCACAGGGTTCTGTCTTGGGCCCAGTCTTGTTCAACATCTTTATCAATGACTTGGATGATGGGCTTGAGGGAATCCTGAGCAAGTTTGCAGATGACACCAAGTTGGGAGGGGTGGCTAACACCCCAGAGGACAGGATCACACTTCAGAATGACCTTAACAGATTAGACAACTGGGCCAAAGCAAACAAGATGAATTTTAACAAGGAGAAATGTAAAGTACTACACTTGGGCAAAAAAAATGAAAGGCACAAATACAGGATGGGAGACACCTGGCTTGAGAGCAGTACATGTGAAAAGGATCTAGGAGTTTTGGTTGACCACAAACTTGACATGAGTCAGCAGTGTGATGCAGCAGCTAAAAAAGCCAATGCAATTCTGGGCTGCATCAATAGGAGTATAGCATCTAGATCAAGGGAAGTAATAGTACCACTGTATTCTGCTCTGGTCAGACCTCACCTGGAGTATTGTGTCCAGTTCTGGGCACCACAGTTCAAGAAGGATACTGATAAGCTGGAACGTGTCCAGAAGAGGGCAACCAAAATGGTCAAAGGCCTGGAAACGATGCCTTATGAGGAACGGCTTAGGGAGCTGGGTATGTTTAGCCTGGAGAAGAGAAGGTTAAGGGGTGATATGATAACCATGTTCAAATATATAAAAGGATGTCATATAAAGGAGGGAGAAAGGTTGTTTTCTGCTGCTCCAGAGAAGCGGACACGGAGCAACGGATTCAAACTACAAGAAAGAAAATTCCACCTAAACATTAGGAAGAACTTCCTGACAGTAAGAGCTGTTCGGCAGTGGAATTTGCTGCCAAGGAGTGTGGTGGAGTCTCCTTCTTTGGAGGTCTTTAAGCAGAGGCTTGACAGCCATCTGTCAGGAATGCTTTGATGGTGTTTCCTGCTTGGCAGGGGGTTGGACTGGATGGCCCTTGTGGTCTCTTCCAACTCTATGATTCTATGATTCTATGGACTAAGATGGGCCTTTCATCTGATCCAGCAAGGCTCCTCTTCCAATCTTATGTTCAATATTCAATCTTCATAAGGCAATATTTCATCTTATCCTGTGCTATTGTATTTGCTACCTGCATCTGCTGTGGATCATCATGCCACCATCTCTTGTGACTTTGACAGCTGAACAAAGGATAGGGGAAATCAGCCTGGATGAAAAGTAGACAAAGTGAAATAAAGGAACTTCTGAATTCTGTTAAATGAACAATAATGCACCAATTTTCTGAAGTGCTATTTTATAAATTATTCAGTTATTCTGTTTCAGTCAGATTGTTCATTCATTCAGACCCCCTGCCCAATGGATTAACAGGGGTTTAAAACTGTAGGCAATGGGTCTGCAAGGTGGCTTACATATCTAATTTTTCAGAATGAAAACAATAATGCGATGCAATGCATCAAATGAGCCGCAAAGTAATAACCAAAACTTAAATAAGCTAATGTTGATGCAGCTAATGCTATTCTTGGCTGCATCAACAAGAATATAGTATCCCAATCAAGTGAAGTAATAATACCACTCTATTCTGCCTTGGTCAGACCATACCTGTAATACTGTGTCCTATTCTGGCCAACACAGTTTAAGAAGTATTTTGACAAGCTGGAATATGTACAGAGGAGGGTGACCAACATGATCAAAGGTCTGGAAAGCAAGCCTTATGAGGAACAGTCAAGGGACTTGAGTATTCTTAGACCAGTAAGCAGGAGACGGAAAGGAGATGTGATAGCTGTCTTCAAATATATTAAGGGCTGTCACATGAAAGATGGAGACAGCTTGTTTTCTCTTACTCTGGAGGGTAGGACCCAAACCAAGGCTTCAAGTTACAAGAAAGGAGATTCTGACTAAACAACAGGAAGAACCTTCTTTAATAAAATAACAACAGCAACAGCAACAGCAGCAGCAGCAACAACAACAACAACAACCTTCTGACAGTAAGAGGTGTTTGCCAGTGGAAGCGACTCCCCCAGAATGAGGTGGACTTTTTAAGCAGAGGTTGGATGGCCACCTGTCATGGATGCTTTAGTTGAGATTCCTGCATTGCAGGGGGTTGGAACAGATGACCCTCAGGGTCCGCTTCAGCTCTACAATTTTATGAGTCTATAGGCTGTCTCCCAAGCAAGTTGAGTCTATGGCAAAGCACCTCCACAACCAAGTGTTTGGAACCAAGAGCAAAATGGAATGAGACAGGCATTACAATTATATAATACTACAGTGGTACCTCAGGTTACAAACACCTCTGGTTACAAACACTTCGGGTTACAAACTCCGCTAACCGAGAAGTAGTACCTCAGGTTAAGAACTTTGCCCCAGGATGAGAACAGAAATTGCGTGCCAGCAGCGGGAGGCCCCATTAGCTAAAGTGGTAGCTCAGGTTAAGAATGGTTTCAGGTTAAGAACGGACCTCTGGAATGAATTAAGTTCGTAACCAGAGGTACCACTGTACATGGAGTCTCTTTTCGCCCAGAGAGCTACATTCCCTTGTTGACAATTTTCATGGGCCCATTCCAATCATGGGTAATGTCAGAGGCAAAGGGGGATAAAGCAATGTATGGGTCTTCTCTTTTGTGGATAGGCTACATTTCAGCCATGCAAAAACTAGGGGGTTCTACACATGTACACACCTCTCCATCTTCCAATGATATCACAGTTCAATGGCACATGCCAGCCATACAAAAAGAGGAGGATGCAGAGCAGGGCAGCGAAGCACATGGCCTGGGAAGACAGGTCTTCCAGGGAGGTGGCTCAGATCAAAAGGCCTAGAAGATTCTATTTGGCCCTCAGGCCAGAGTGTCACACCCCCAGATGCTATGATCCCAAAGCAGGTGGAACCAAAATCCTGCGGAATGGGGATGGGCTGAGGGGGCTGTGGTATGGAAACATGGAGACTATCATGTATATATATATAAGTAGCTCAATGACTTTAGCTAGCGGTCTGCTATGTTAAGGAAGGTAGGGGAGTAAACATTGGCATGCCTTTATAAAGGGTTACATATTCAAACTGCCACTTTCCTATCTCTCTCTGGAAATTGTTGTAAATAAATGTAGCAATCTGACAGATGATTGACACAGACGATGGCTTAAACCAAGGTGTTCCGGTATGTCAAAACAGACACAGCAGGTGAGCAACAAAATGATGACTTCCAGTTTGACAACAGTGTATTATTTCAAGTCTCAAGGTGCTTTGGCTGTAAAGCAGAACAATTTAACCGTACAGTTTACCAAATATAGCCAGCCCTTGAAAGCAAAGGGGAATAAGAGATCAGTGAATTGGGATTTTAAGAAAGAAAACAAAATGTATACCTATCCCTGGTCAAAGTAATATTTATGTATTGTGGCACATCTGAGACTGGATTGTCAATGTTACCCCATCCATGTTGCATGGAGAATATGTTTCCTAAATGTGTAGAAATATTGGGACACATCTCTTTTTTTAAAAAAAAAAAGGCAGTGCTCTCATTTTAACTACAACAGAATTCATCTAGTATATATCAAACTTGAAAACCCTTTTCATTTTCATTTTCATTTTGAGGGAGCCTTCCCATGTACACCTTAATACAGATAGGTTTCCATGCAATCTAGAACCCTGAGCAATCAAGTTTGCAAATTGTGTAGAAGTCTTCACACAGGCAGTGGGTGCAGTGGCAGAGCCAATCCTATGCTTCCAACACTGCACCCAGATCATACTGACCTCCCTGCTATCTCACTGCTCTCCCTCTCAGTAACCTGCAGTGATCCTTGCAGTGGGAAGTCAGCAAAACAATGCAGAGACCATCCTGCTCTGCTGGCCAGTACAATTTCACATGTAGACATGGAAATGTCGGGAGGTGGTGTTAGTCAGTGCTTAATATGGAGGCGTGGCTACTTGGTGTGCCCTCACTCCTCACACAAATGTAGTGACAATGCTGGAATAAATAGGGTTTATTTCCTGATCTGAAACACACACACACACACACACACACACACACACACACACACACCCTGCTTTGCTTAAGGGCCAAGCTGAAAGAATAATTTCCTCTCCCTATGTCTTTCAAAGCACTATCCAGTGTTAGAGTACTCAGTCAGAATAAGCTCACTGAATATAATGGACAGGGTTAATGTAGGCCCATTTCTTTCAATAGGTAGAGCTTCATTGAACACAACCCCCTGTTGATGTCTCTCCCACATAATATCTAATCTCTGAGATCTTTGCATATCAATCATTTTTCAGATGATTTACACTTGTGTAAAATCTAATACTCTGCAAAGTTTGAAAATGCTATTAAAAAGTAAGTATATTTTTTTAAAATATGTTGTGAAGTGGTGGCACCGCCATTTATGTCAAAGATCTGATGAACTCTCAAGCCTTTCTTTCACCTGATATGGTAATCATCAGCTGCCACTGCATGCTGTGCATTTAATTAAACGACAAAGTGAAATGGAGTTGAAATAATTTTAGCACAATGACAGTACTAGGTAGTTACAGGTAGGTAGCCGTGTTGGTCTGAGTCGAAGCAAAAAAAAAAAAAAAGCAAAAGAAGTGTGCATGCACACGAAAGTTTATACCAAAATAAAAACTTAATTGGTCTTTAAAGTACTAGGTAGGTCACAGATACATGTGTGTACATTTCTCGGCTTCTTATCACTTATTCACTGAAACTATTATGATATGCAACAATTGGGAATGACTTTAATGATAAGCTCAAAAGAACCATAAACCGTGGGTCTAAGGCAGGCATCCCCAAACCTTGGCCCTCCAGATGTTTTGGACTACAATTCCCATCTTCCCTTACCACTGGTCCTGTTAGCTAGGGATCATGGGAGTTGTAGGCCAAAACATCTGGAGGGCTGTAGTTTGGGGATGCCTGGTCTAAGGGATCCTTGTGTTTCTGTTTCTCAAACGCCAGATTTCAGTCCTGTATGGCAAACTGTCCATGTGCCTTTCAGGTATCGATGGTGATAGGCCTGCAATAGCTTACCCATATATGCAAGCCATTCCTTGTTGCTGAGGTTATCATGTGATAAACATGCATGTATGAGCCAGACCAGAGTTTCACAAGTCAGTCCACTTCAGCTCAAGAACTGGGATGGCATTGTGCCATAGATGACCAATGTTGTATCTCCAGAGCCTGCATCTCATAGTTAAAATGATTACTGAGTTAGTAATTGTTGCTGAGTAACGAGTCGACACTGAATTTCACACGATCAGATTGATATATCTGCACATGAAATATCATTTGCCTTAGTGCCTTGTGCAATATTCATCAACTTTTAAATAAATAATGCTATTGACCATCTGTTTATGATTACATAAGGTTTCTTTGGCCGCGGGTATAGGGCAGTATATAAATTCAATAAATAATAATAATTATAATAATAACAACCTACACAATTAGGCTTTGAGTCCACTGGAAAAAGTGGTGTCAAATACCACTGAAACAGAGCTTCAAAAAGAAGCTCTTTTAAAAATTCATTGTGATTAGGTTTTCCTGAGGCCCATGAAAATGTTCATCCAGCCAAGAAGGCCTGCCAAGAAGTTTCTGACCGTTTCTGCAAGACATTATGGACATTGGGCCACTGTTGGCACTTTAAAGAATCACTGTCTTACCCAGGGAGTTGGAACATGATTGGGTTTGTTGGGTCTGTCCTATGCTCTGATCTTTGTTGGAAGAAGAAAAAGAAGAGTTTGGACTTGATGGCAACAAAAGGACTTGGACTCCTTGGCAGGTTTTGAATAAACATTCACAAATTTATTGGCAGAACACATGACAGATAAAGTAATGATATGTAGAAATTCATAACATTTATAAATCAGAGAGGGGAGCTGAGGGAAGTCTCAAGGGGGTGGGGGAGAGAGGGAGGGGAAGGAGGGAATAAAAAAGGGGGAAAATGTAATTGATTATATTGATTTATAACTTGTTTTGCATATATATATATTCCAAACTCTCTCTCTCTCTCTCTCTCTCTCTCTCTCTCTCTCTCTCTCTCTCTCTCTATATATATATATATATATATATATATATAGAGAGAGAGAGAGAGAGAGAGAGAGAGAGAGAGAGAGATTGAGAGATAGAGAGAGATTGAGATTGGACTATATCTATATATATATTAGCAATATTATATATATATATATATATATATATATATATATATATATATGCAAAACAAGTTATCAATCAATATAATCAATTACATTATATATATATATATATATATATATATATATATATATATATATATATATATGAAGCTTCTATATATCAAGTCAGGCCGTTGGTCCAACTAGCTCAACATTGGCTTTTCTCCACCAACTGGTCATGTTTCTATAAGGAGTCTTTCTGAGCCCTGCAGATGCCAGCTATTGAACCTGGGACCTTTTGTATGCAAAACACATCCTTACCACTGAGTGACAGCCCTTCTCATAAGTACACATCACAGATCTGCAAAAACAGGCAAATAAAATGTAGCCTGTGGAGCAACTCACATCTCCAGTGTCCACCCATCTGCTTTCACTGGAGCTTCAGCATACAATTCTATGCTCAAGATAGCAGCCTTATTGACATTTTAACAGCCTTTTTGTCATTCCATCAGCTTTTTTTTTCAAATGGCAAAAAGGAAGTCCTATCTTTACAAAGCAGACTGAGCTTGCAAACAACAAAAGAAATAGGATAAACCTGCAATTTGTGCAATTTACGAGAGCATATCTAGGAGGCAACATCCTACAGTTTCAGAGGAGTGCTATAGAGATCCAGCACAAATGGTTCCAGGAAAAATGAAGTGCCCATTACTCTGTGTGTGTGTGTGTGAACTTTTCTTTTGTTGTTGTTCACAACAACATGATTTGCTCTGTTCCACCAGTCCTTATCCCCACGCTGGGTATAGAGGGCAGATTGAAATGAGGTTGTAGATGGACGTGGCTTGCAGAGTTTATAATCCCACTGGATCAGGCATAGGCAAACTCAACCCTTGAGATGTTTTGGCACTAGAACTCCCATGATCCCTAGCTAACAGGACCAGTGGTCAGGGATGATGGGAATTGTAGTCCCAAAACATCTGTAGGGCCTAGTTTGCCTATGCATGACTGGATGGTCACTGTCCCTTTCAAATCTGTTACGTGGGTGATGCTGTGGGGGATGCTGATTAATGCAGACATGCATCTCTCACTAAGGCCACATTCACACAATACATTTAAAGCACTATGATACCACTTTAAACAGTCATGGTCCATCATGCCCCCCTCCCAAAAAAAAATTGGGGGGAGCTGTAGTTTGTTAAGGGTGCAGTGAGGTGTTGGGAGACTCCTATTTACCTCACAAAGCTGCAATTCCTACAGCCCTGGGAAGAGGGATGAAATGTTAAACCACATTGGAAACTGTAACTCTATGAGAGGAATGGGGTAGCCTATCAGCTCCTAGCTGACATTAAGTGTGGGCAGGAAAAGATGGAGGCCATAGTAGACTAGCAATCACCTTGAGGTGTCTGGAGGGTGAAGGGTGGTCCCCAGCCTACCTCTTTTTCCAGGCTGCCTTGAGGGGACACCTCGTATTCCAGTGGTCCTACCCCACAAATTGCCAGGCAATGGAGGTGGAGTGCAATTCAAGTCTCCCTCAGCTCACTCTTGGTGGACAGGCACTGCAATAAATGGCTCAGTTATTTGGCTGGCCTGGCCTATTCCTTGAACTACTGTATGTTGTAGCTGGAGGTGACTTTTAACAACAACTGGCTCTTTGACTTGGGACTGCCCATCCTATTCAGGTATTCTGTTATTTGCTCATTTTGCAAATTTAGATAACAAAGCTTTGGCCCTTTTAACCCAAAAAGGCTTTTTAAAGTTGACTTTTACGATTTTATGATTCATGGTAAACAGTTCTATCTTGATTGCATCTTTTTGGCAACCTTATTGTAGGCCGCCTAGAAACTATAGTGTTAAGTGCTATATAAATTGCTGGAATACGTAAATGAACCTCATGTCTTCATTCCAGTGTGGTTGGCAATTGGTGGCCAAGTCTGCTGTTATAGCATCCTTGTACACGGTGCTTCAAGAAGAATGAGAGGGCCCTACCTCAAAAGCGGATAACAAGGGCAGAAATTGAGGTAGCCCCATTGAACTCAGTGGGACGTACCTCTGAGGAGACATGCACAGGAAGGCACTGTCAGTGACTGGGGTGAAACAAAGGTCAGCACATAATGATAACTGCATGCAACCTTGCCTCTGAGAAACAAAAGTGAGTTGACGTATTCATACATAAGTTCTATAAATAAATATGTCACATTCCCAGCTGTACACTCATAAAAGAAGCCACTTGATGGGTGGGGGCAGAGCTGCTACATCAGCTTACTAGAAGGAGGAGGGGTAGGGGGGCAGGAAGTCTGACATGGTGCAAACACACTGGCAGGAACCCAAGATTGACTGTATTGACCTCACCACCACCTTGCCCCACTTCCTCTTCTTGCTTTAGTAGAAAACTACATATTTTCAATCTGTTTTATCAGCAAGCTTGGAAACAAATGAAACATACCTAAGTGGTCTTCAGCTAGGAATATATTTCAGAATAAAAAGAACGGTGCTTGTGATGAGAGAGGTGTGAGCCTTGTGGGTGTGCATGGTTGTTTTCTTATGGGGAAGAAACAATGGAGAGGGTAAAACTGCAATCACCAAACTTCAGGGACCCAGAACTAGGAGAAGGACAAGGAAGACAATAATGATTGCAGGAACCTCAGAGTGCTTGTACAGGGCAGTATAAAACACACTTGAAAGAATTATACAGTAGGTAGCATCCTTGATCCTTGTTTGAAGTGCTGTTGGTCCTGGAGAAAGAGGGAGATAAAAGTGGTAAAAGGTGTTGACACTTTTATTGGATCAATATTTGATGTCAAGACCCTGTTTCCTGCATGAAGAATAATAACTCTGTGAAAAGTGAAACCACAGAGCCACAAACATCAACATCCTTCATTTGTCTTAGTTTCTAGGTTGTTCCAATGTTAGGGTTGGGCTTCTCCAACTTTCCTCATCTAAATAGGCAAGACCGTTTTCTACTAAAAGTCTTTGGTTAAGTTCTCAGGTTCTCTTGTAACTAAAGTTGCTCTTTATTGTAGAGCAGCTAGGGAGAAGCAAAAAGCCTTAACTTGTGCCCACTTTTTCTCCTGATCCAACACATAGAACATATAGAAATCTAAAGACTAGATCTTAAAAGACCTGGCCAGGCAAGTTCTGGGCTGAATTTCAAATGGAGCTGGATTAAACCCTCGGAGGTCTCTAGGTCATTTGCTGGGGTACCTGTGACCCTCCAGACATTGTTGGACTAGAGCTTACATAATCTTGGTCCTCAGATCTGAGGATCTTGCTCCTGGAAAGATAGTAAGGAGTGGGAAAGAGAAAGTGCAGAACTATATGCCATCCTCTAGAAGCTGCTGGTACCACAGGGTACCACAGGATCCAAGGACAGAGCTGGAGGTGGAGAGCACAGAGGGTGTCACAAGTGCATCCTGCCCTGTCAAAGCAGCAGAAACAACCTAAGTTGGGGCAACAGATAAAACCCCAACTGTAAAAATAACTTCCAGGGGAGGTTTACTGGTAACTCAGAGCCTTGAAGGACCTAAAGTAGGATATGCAAAGGAAATATGATGTTTACCTGGCCTAGCTCCCTGGACTGTTCCTATATAATGAAATAATCCTGTAAGTTGTTGAAACTGCCTCATCCTTCTGCATGAATTATTTGGGGAGCCAGGGTGAAGGTTGTGGAGTTCTTTGCTATCGAACTGCCCTCTGCAGTCCCACAAGTCTAGAGGAAGGAAGAAAAAGAAGAGGGTTAAAGAAGGGTGAAAATACTTTGTATATACAGTAGACAGAAATGCTCACACAGTGTAACATTTGCACATGAGAGATTGGTCTCGTTGTTTCCTTGCCCAGGATCAATGAGCAACATTCGTTTAGGTGTCTGAAATGCAATCTGAAATGCTTGATATCTGAAATGCATACAGCACAGAGTCTTGCCGCTATTTTGAAGTTAGGGGTGTTGTCATTACTGGTTATGACTGTAGGGGATGCTATCAAATTCTCTTTAACCACAGAACATGCACCATTGGTCATAAACCAAAGATGATATTTTGCAAAGCTTTGTTGGCATGATGGTACTTTACCCCCTCTGTTCAATAAGATGCTGAAAAGCAATGGGCACTTGGAAAGGGAAATGTTGCAGATACAGATACACACATACACACGGGGGGGGGGGGTTAGGATAGCTAGACTATAAGATTCCAATCCAGAAATCCTCACATTCTATGGCAAACTTTCCCATTCTTCTTTCATTGCCAAATAGTCAGTGTTGTCAGTTCTTATATTACTGATCACTGTCATGGGAATTAAGAAGAGGGTGCCTGAAACCTTCCCTTCTTTCCCCAGAAAACCAAGCAATCATCAACTCTTAGACAGCTTGAATCACATGTTTCATAGCATGTGCATGGTGCTTATGCAACAACCCAAGATCTCTGGATACTTGAAATGAGACCGTTGTTAAAGATCGATTCCCCGTGTTTGCATTCATGGGATTGTTGTCTTATCACATGACAGTGTATGTTTACATTCCACAGTGGGAAGTGACGGAAACAGGATGTTTGTGTTACTGTGTTTCCTGAAGTAGGACTATAGTCCTTTGTTCTTTCTCTTTGCTGTCTGATGCTAGAGAGAGAGGGAGCCATGTTGCAGTGCTACATGTGTATATATGTAAATAAACGTAGATTAGCCAAATGCTGTACTACTAAGTTCTGTTACACAATTGTGCAAACTCTGCAGATCCGTAAGTGTGCTGATGTCAGTTGGTATCAGTCGCTGTGGTGTTCGGGCTGGAGAATGCTTTTGAAGCTCCCGAACGATCGACCAGGAGGGAGAGAACATGCCAGTTGGGCATGTGTCTCTGCCAGGGTCTACTTGTGAGTAAGAGATCCTAACAACCATTTTCACATGGCACACCATTGCACACCCAATATCAGTGCAGAAGTGTGACTACTGTGAAGAAATATCATTTGGCACACACATGCTGACCTTGCTGTATTAGGTAGATAGAAATAGATAGAACCTCCATGTTCAGAAGCAATATTCTTCAATACCAGACCTTTGAGATAGGCAACAAGTAGGACTTCTGCCACCATGATCTGCTCGTGAGGTCCCCAAATGCATGTGGATGACCCCTGTTGAAAACAAGATTAACCTGACTCAACCCTCTTCCATATTTTTGATTCCTAGCAACTGGTATTGGGAGGAACACTGCCTTTGACAGCAGGGATAGAACACAACTCACTCACTCTCAGTTTATCCTACTTCACAGGGTATGTAGTTAGGATAAAAAAAGGGAGAAAGAGAGACCAACGTACACCTCCTTGGAGGAAAGTGGGTATATAAATAAAATAAATAAATAAATAAATCTTCTATGAATTTGTCTAATCGTCTTTTTTTAAGTCATGCATGCCTGTGGCCACAGAGTCAACTTGAAAAGAAGTCAGGGTTTACTTATGATTTAGCCTGCTTTTCTGCTTGTGGCCTCTTCTTATTTTTGAAGATGCACAAGGTATCCATCTGAAATCTGAAATCAGTACAGCAGATCCTGGCAAAGTAAGGTCTGTTCATTACTCTTTCCCAAGGTTTGTTTGGTCATTCGTCAATTGAGCCTAGGCAACAAACAGGTGCTGGGAGCTATTTGATCTGAAGCTATGTGATAGGAAATGCACAGCCCTCCAATGTTCAAAAGGAGCTGTGGTGCTAAATAACATCGAGATGAATGAGCTTACCTCCACTCCCCTCAGAAAGAAACTGCATTTTATTTGGGGGAAAAGGCATTGGAAACCACTTTGGTTCACTTCAAGATTCTAAAAATAACCCCTCTTCCTGCATGCCACATACCCCATACACTCTGCACCCTGGGGCCTTTTTGTCCAGTGGCAGCAAGAAGAGGTAATGAGGGCCTCTACAGGCTGCATGACATACAGTGGTGCATTGGTTTACGAACTTAATCCGTTCCGGAAGTCTGTTCTTAAACCAAGGCGTGCCTTCCTATGGCAATGGAGGGCTCAATTTACAAATGGAACACACTCAACAGGAAGCGAAACATGTTCTGCTTCCAAGGCAAAGTTCACAAACCAAAACACCTACTTCTGGGTTTGCAGCGTTCTTAATCCAAGTTGTTCATAAACTAAGCTGTTCTTAAACCAAGGTACCAAGGTACAGTTATCCTTAGGACAGGGGTGGGAAATCTCAAGCCTGGGGGGGGGGGAATTGTGGCCTTCTAGGTCTCCCTTGGATTTCTCTCCAGGCCACACCCCCTCTCTAGTCACACCCTCCCCCCCCAGGCCACACATCCTTCTGGGCCTTGCTTCACACCCTCCTGAAGTGTTTTGGACTGGTTGCAATGTGTCAAAGGGATACTGTACCTTCATTGCTCCACCCGCTTTGGCCTTTGGCCTCACCCACCATTGGGCTGAAGACGGTTGCCTATGCTTCCCTTAGAACAGCTTCATTTGGATCAAACAAGAGGGTGGCTAGCACTGCATGTGTGCCTGGCTGCTCGCTCACTTTAATGGAGCTAAATGAGCATAAATCCAAATACTCCAACTCAGTTCTGTCATCCATCTGGTCACCATATGAAACCACAGATTTCAGTCATGGTTCCAATACCCAGTTCTCTCCAGGCCCAATATTTTGAGTGATAATAACCAGAAGCCTAAAGCTATGCTGCTCTTAGTTCTCTTGACTATACTGGTTTTATTGTAGTTTTACCTCCTGTAAGAGAAGGCAGGATTTTATCTCCCACATAAAACGGAATTGCCAAAAACCAAATTCAAGCCATGCTGTTTCAATGTTTATTAAGAAAACAAATGAATAAGCAGCGGATTAAGGGTGAATACATAGTTCTAGTGGGGGGAAAGCATTTTCTCTATTTAGGAAATGGGTTTTCAGCAAAACTTTAAGAAGCTTTTATCATTATTTCTCTGCCCCCTCCATCATATCTGCATTTCCAGCCGTAACACCATGTTGTATTCTTGGTAGTAGCCAGGGAAAGCAGGGATTTTAATATCCCACACCCCTGCTACTAAGATTGGCAACAGCAGAGTTTCATTTACAAAAGGCATTAAAATAACCGCCTAGTAGGAAACACAATTTGCAACCATTCTTAAATGGTTGTGCACTGTTGGAATAATATTAAGCAATGCATACACGCACACACACAAGGTATTTTAAAAGGGTATGCCCACAACGATGCTTAAATCAGGCCTACCTAGAAATCAAAAGTCCCAAATACCTGTTCTTAAATATCTGCATAGTGATGAAAACTGGTAAGAGAACCAGTCATTTTTAATTTTCTACAGAGCCCAGAGGTGACTGTTGTCTTGTTCCAAAGGTCAATTTAAGTGGTGGGCAGCTTGCCCTAATCAGCAGGTGCCATCAGGTCACTCCTTGGTCAGGAGACTAAGTGGGGCCACCAACATAGGAAGTGTCTCACTGGGAACACACCAACCATGAAGCAGGCCAGGCCACTTACCATGAGGTGCAATTAACTGCTTGGAAAGCCAGCTGTGTAACAGGAACTCAATGAATACAGGGCCGTCTTAAGCATATCTGGCGCCGTGGCGCCGTGGTGCAAAGATCCCTCCGCCCCCCCCCGGCTCCGTTTCCCAGCACGGTTGTTTGGCGGGCGCCGGGCGCAGCGCCCCCTGGCAGCCCTGCGTCACCCAGCCTTGCCATAGGGCCGGCCCTGAATGAATATCCAATATTTTCTTCTCCAGGACCCAAACCCTTGCATTTGCAGCTGTTACTGTTGTTCTTTTCAAGGCTAAGAAAACTGGGTGAAGGGCTCCGCATTGCAGTAGTGCAACGCCTTCTCTGCCCAATAAAATATATTTCACACCAAATGCTTCCCCTTCTCCTGTTTCTAAAAAGATTCTACTAAGCACCATGCTGCACTTTTAAAATATGCAGTTTACCTTTTTCATGGAATATATAGCAATTATAATGTCACTTGAATAGCTGTCTTCTTAAAATATGGTAATCAATTTGCATTTTGCTATCATATTTACTTTTTATTTGACATTGCTTTATTCAAAGTGCTCTTTTAGATTCCCCAGGTGGGCTCTAATTCTTACAAGATTTCAAAGCAACTGACAACCCTATGCTATAGATCAGGGGTGGGGTACCTGTGGCCTTCCAGCTGTGAATTCCAGCTCCCATCAGCCCAAGCCAGGAATGAGGGATGCTCTGGTCCAGCAACATATGGAGGGCCACGGTCCAGATTTCCGAACCCTGCTTTAAAACGGCGATGCTGTTGGTGATGCTAGATGCTTAAACAGGTTGTCAGAGATGGAGCACACACATGGATGGCTTTAAAAAAAGCAATAGGCAAATTCATGGGGAATAAGACTATCAGTGGCTATGCTCTGCCTCCATAGTCGGAGGCTATATGCTTCTGAATACTGTAAGCAACTACAGTAGCACCTTGGGTTACGTTAACCTTGGGTGATGTAAACTTCAAGTTGTGAAAGCGGCAAACCCGGAAGTGTTTCGCCATGTGCCCATGTGCAGAAGCAGTCAACCGCTTCTCCTCGGGTTGCAAAAACCTTGGGATCTGGCTGGACCTCCACAACGGATCCTGTTTGCAACCGGAGGTACCACTGTACTGTGAGGCATGTGTTTGGGTAGGAGGGCAACCCAAAATACGTCCTACCATGGTAAATGCAACTGAAGCTGGGGTTTGGAAACAAGTTAAATGAGATTGCTGCACTGGCTTAATATTGTACCTGAAGAATGACAACCTAAAATTTGTGTCCACAGTAAGCAATAAAACCTTGACAACAAGTGGTGATGTGGACACATGCTTAGCACTTGCACAAATTCCAGGAGAGGATAATAAGCACCTCCCCAGTGCTTTCTGATGTCAGTAACTATACAAGTGCCTCTTGCTTCCCCTTGGCTTGCCAAGAGATTAAGGAAGCCTTCATTAAGTGCTGGATTTCAGCTCCTCCAGGTATGGAAGGTGTCATCAGTTCAGCAGTGGTTGTGCTGACTCCTCAGGAGGAAAGAAGGTGAAGAGGAGGAGGAGGAGGAGGAGGAGGAGGAGGAGGAGAACTAAAAGCATTAATTTCCTTTTTAAAACGTACTTGAAAGCACTGCTGTTTCAAGCAGGGATGCCAACTCAGCTGAAAAAACTGCAGCCAGACTATTTTAAAAGGAAATAAGAAATCAATTTCTTGTAAATTGTTGTTATTTATAGACATTTAAAGCCTTAGTCCACAATTCTCCTGCCATTTTATTTAAAGAACTAATGGGTAACCCAATCCTCAACCCAGTTAAAGGATTAGGATTTAGTACCCCCTGAGGCATTCCTACTGAAGCCCAGGTACTTGGACTTCAATGAGCTATGGATTTGGTTGTTATTGTTCTGTCTCTTAACCCTCAAAACCTTTCCTATGGAAATATTGGGTAGTCAACTCTGCCTTTTTCACTGAAATCTTTCGAACTTTATCCCCAGTCTCTGGGTGTTTGATGAGAGTGTGCACACATCATTTCTATTTGAAGTTGGGTTGCTAACAACAAGGAAGGGGAAATGAATGGGAATCGAACTGAAAACATTTACAGTACTGCTCTATCTCCTTTCCCCTAAAGTTCTGCATGGTGAGGTGCTTCACCAACATGCTTTTAAAAGGCAACGTGATTCTTATGGTACACCCTGCTGATAACACACACACACACACAAAACCAGTGGAACCATAATAGAACAGAATTGAGGAAAAACATTTTTCGTATTTTGCATTATATAGCTACACCATTTCCCAAGCTAAAAAATAGCCAGGGAAAGTTGCAGAGTGCTCAGTTGCAAAACATGAGAGGGAGTGAGGCAACTTTTTAAAAGCTAGCAAGCCTTCTGCTTACCTCTCTGAGCTAAGAGCATGCTCAGGCAGACCAAATATCTCTTCTTTCCACCCCCAAATTTCTCCAGTTCTGCCAATCCATACAAGCAGTTGACAAGGACATTGTTTTGATCAGAATACCTTCCACTGTGTCTTTTACTCACCGTGTGTGTGTGTGTGTGTGTGTGTGTGTGTGTGTGATGTGTTTGGAGGAAGTTCAGTTCTGAAATTTATAGTAAGATCTTCTGTGTGTTTGTTTGTGCATGTTTTTAAAATGTAACTTTCTTCTCTTTTCTTCCCAGATTGCAAATTTCTCTCATTTTCTCTTTCTTCAGAAATGCGTGTATGTTTGTGTGTGTTTCACTGAATTAAACAACAACCCAATGCATTGTGAATAACAAAACAGCAATGCACCTCAAAGGGCACTATAATTGACTTGCACTTAATGTTTTAATTCCTATTTTTCCTTCTAAAGTATAAATCCTACATTACTAGGAATAGAAATTGAAAGTTTCACAATGAAGGACTCCTCTATCACAGTGTTGTGAATTCAGTTAATGTTTCAGAGAAGTGCTCTTATTAAAAGATACAAGGTTTTCCTTTGCATAACCTTTGGCAACTGTTGCTTTGCTTTTTCAAAACAAGTGATCCAAGTTGAGGAGATCAAAAGTGCTGCTGCTGATTTTTTAGTGCATAACCTTGACATTACTATTGAATAGCTTTTCTTATGGTGTTGCAAGATCTGTGCAGAATCTGTAAGATGTACCATTTCCATTGCAATAAACATTCTTTGTAAAGCACATGTTAGAAATTCAACTAGTCTACAAGAGAGCAAAGACTAAAAAGAAGTCTCACTTGAAACCCAAAAGCAGCAAACACACCTAACTGTCGAGTTATTCCGTATATTAAATTAAACAAATGGCACAGCGGCAGGTGAAGAAGATGCAGCTTCAAGGAGCAACCTGGAGGAGCAACCTGGGTGTTCCTTGGCAAGCAGGACTTATATTTGGTGCCTTTTGAATTTGGTCTCCAATGAAAACCCCACTGGAGTAGATTGCACTTGGGAGATCCCAAATGCAGTGGGTCCCTTCTTTGGCAGTAATCTTCCTCTGCAGCCTGGCTTGAGTTGAAGTGGGGCCACAAAGGAAGAAAGGAAAGAATCAGGATATGGCATGTGCTCCAAATTCTCTCCTTTCCAGTTTGAGTCCCCCAAGGTCATGGTAGCATCTCATGGTTGACAGGTGGGCAGCTCTGCTTACCTCTCAAAGTGACCCACAGGGATTGAGGGAACTCAAGGTCCAGCCCACCAGCCAGATCCTTTCCCCCAACTCTGCCCTTGCTGATCTACTGCAATTCACACAGAGAAGATGATGATGATGATGGTGATGATGATGATGATGATTTATTAAATCTCTTCTATCCAAAGATCACAATGCAGCTTACAGAGATAGCAAATCATACAAAATACAAATTGTACAGTCAAATCTTGTAGATCGATCGAGGGTGCCTGTGCAAAAGCAGCCATCTTTATAAGATGTCTGAAGCAAATAACAGATTATGCTTCACTTATAGCTGCAAGAAGGGCATTCCAAATTGTAGGGGAAACATCAGGAAAATGGCAGTTTTCAGGTCACTGCTCTATAGTATTCTGTAGAATGTGTTTACGCATGTGTTAAAGTATGCCATGTGCTCAGTGACATATGTAAGCTTAGTAATGATAGCTCCAGAGAATGGTACCTAATGTCTGAAATAACTGCTCTGTTCATAATGTTTGTTGTTGTTGTTTAGTCGTTTAGTCGTGTCCGACTCTTCGTGACCCCATGGACCATAGCACGCCAGGCACTCCTGTCTTCCACTGCCTCCCGCAGTTCGGTCAAACTCATGTCCGTAGCCTCGAGAACATAATGTTTATATGTACATAAAGTCATACACCCAGCCATCATCCAAATCTCTTCTGAATATAGATATATACACAGAGCGTAAAATGTTGACACTGTTCATTTAAGTAGACGAACCCAATCCACATTGCATTTTCATGTTAGCTCCTTCCATTAAAATCAGAGGGATCCTCCTACACAAAAGAGACACAATGGTGCATCTGAGATCCCATGGGTGCCTGGTTTGGGGCATATTAGTTAAAATTCATTCATAGGTCCATTACAACAAGTTTTCTTCCTGCCACTCAAACAGCTGAATGTTTCACACCAACAAGCTCTAAACCATATATATATATATATATATATATATATATATATATATATATATATATATATATATATATATATGCTGTGTAAGGGATTAATGCCCAATTTGTAACAACAACGGCAGCAACTAGCTTTTTTTAAAAAAGATTGAGTCGCTGCAGGACATTGAGATGACTCACCATTCTTTATACACTTCTATTAGTCTGTGAAAAATTGCTTTAAAGTAAGATAAAGATGCTATTGACAAATTTGTCAGGTCTGAGGCCTCACACATTTTCTGGGAATATATATTGTCTCCTGCTGGGTTTTGCCAATTATCCATCTCCAGCCAGTCTGTTATTTCTTCATTAAGCCTAGAAATTCTCAATCTCACCAAATAATTATTAATTTTTGTAGGTCACAGTATTCATTAGCCTGAAAAAACCCAAGATACCACAGAGGAGTGGTGGTCTGCTCTCGCCTCCCCCCCCCCAATCTTTGCCTGTGGACATCGTACTGTATCTCATGGATGCTTCATTTCACTTCTATTTCTCACTGATTTTTGACATGATTTCCCAGGCCAATAAATGAACACTTCCCTGTTTCCCCATTGCTATTTCTTTCTACTATCACTTTCCCTTCTACAGTCCTTTTTCATTTTCTTTTTTTATTACTTTTTTGCACATATACACGCACTTCAGAGCTTCCTGATATGTGCTCATCTAGAATTTTGGAGTTCACAACAGAAAGACTAAGCCATAATAATAATAATAATAATAATAATAATAATAATAATAATAATAATAATAATTTATTATTCATACCCCGCCCATCTGTCCGGGTTCCCCCAGCCACTCTGGGCGGCTTCCAACAAAATACTAAAATACAGAAATCCATCAAACATTAAAAGCTTCCCTAAACAGGGCTGCCTTAAGATGCCTTCTAAAGGTCTGGTAATTGTTATTCTCTTTGACCTCTGGTGGGAGGGCATTCCACAGGGTGGGCACCACTACCGAGAAGCCATGTTTAAATCCAGTGAAAAGTATTCATTTATGAAATATAAGTACCACCTGTCATTAAAAGAATCCACGTTGGTGTACAAAAGTGGAACTAAAACTATTTACACAACATGTAAAGGTAAAGGGACCCCTGACCATTAGGTCCAGTCGTGACCAACTCTGGGGTTGCGGCGCTCATCTCGTGTTATTGGCCAAGGGAGCCGGCATACAGCTTCCAGGTCATGTGGCCAGCATGACAAAGCCACTTCTGGCGAACCAGAGCAGCACACGGAAACGCTGTTTACCTTCCCACTGTAGTGGTACCTATTTATCTACTTGCACTTTGACGTGCTTTCGAACTGCTAGGTTGGTAAAAAATACAAATAATTGAAGGTACCCATTGCTATGTGAGCTGAAGAGAGCCTTGAAAATTGATGATTATACCCACTTAGTAACATGCTTGTTTTGACTTAAAGCAAAACAAAAAAGAAAAAACTTTTTCAAATTATCTCCAGATACAGATGCTTTATCCCAGGATTGGGCATTCAACTCATCAAGAGATTAATTAAAAGCTCAACCACAACCATTTTTCCCCTTATTGCCAGAATCAGGCTAATAGATAAAGGAAGACATCACCACAGATGGCCCAGTAAATCTCACTTATAGCTGTGATTTCAACTCCGATTGAACAGTTGAGCCACTAAGGACAGTCCTTTGCTGTTACGGTTATCAGCTGGAAATCTTCCTTGTGATACGTTGTCTCATGAACATTTTTGCTCTTTAATTCTCTGAATAGTTTATTCTAATTTGCATCCCTACAATGTCACCAGGGCAGGATCCTGCAGCTTTTGGATGTCTTTCACATTTCACAACTTATTTCTTGCCATTTCTGCCCTGACACCATGCTTGGGTACCACCCAATTGTGCACACACTGTCCTTTGTGGATTACACGTAGGTACCGGTAGCCGTGTTGCTCTAACGTAGTCGAAACAAACATTTTTTTAAAAAAAAATCCTTCCAGTAGCACCTTAGAGACCAACTAAGTTTGTCATAGGTATGAGCTTTTGTGTGCATGCACACTTCTTCAGATACACTGAAACAGAAGTCACCAGACCCTTATGTATATATAGTCAGAGGGTGGGGAAGGGTGGTTTTCTTTGTGGAAAACAGGATAAGGCAGCAACTGCATTTTCTTTCAGGCAAAAAGAGGGGGCAGAGGTGAAAGTGTTCACTACACTAGCCACACCGCAGTATTTACAAGCTAACAGTAAACTAGCCCAAAGGTTTTCAGTATTGAACAGCAGGTTTTTGTTGCTTCAATATTTCCTGTCAGGCTAGACCAGTGGAAAGCTGCACTGAAGAGATTGATGAGCTTAAACAGCTCTCTGCCATGCTTGAAGCCACCATTTGTCACTTATCCCGGTGTCAGTCATTTATTTAATACATAACAAGCAAAACTAAAATATTAATGGGAAAAATTATAGAAAATTGATCAGCAGCCAAACAGCAAGCTATAATAAATCGTATCCACAAAGGCAGAAAGGGGGACAGCATCATATCTTGAGCAATGGTTCCTGGTTAATAGTCTTGTTTTCCTTTTGAGACACGCAGAAGGACAGCGGGTATACTAGGTGCCCAAGCCTCAAAATGCCATCACAGACCAACAAACTTCACAAGGACTGATTAGTCACTTATTTAAAGCTCTAAGAGCTCTGAAGTTATTACACCTAGTTTAAATTGAAGGCAATTTGAGTTAATTAAAAAGAGAAGATATGAGCCATCAGCCAGCTGGCAAACATCCTCATTATCTGTGAACACCCATAAAATATCTGTCCCTTGGGACTGCATGGTTCTGAGCTCCCGCAATGGAAAATAGAACTTTTCATGTCTACATCACCAGTTCAATCCCAGCAAAAGCTAGGACTATTACAAAGGTATAGATCAGGGGTAGCCAACCTAAGGCCCATGGGCCATTAGCAGCCCACAGGGGTTGTTTAACCAGCCCATGAGCCACCCCCGAACCGAGCCCACCCGCTCAGCGAGTCCCCACGTGCTGCACTAAACCGGCATGATGGAGCGCAGGGACACGCTTCCGCGGCACCGGAAATAGCGTCTGCACAGACACAGATGCCGGAAATTGCAAGCGTGTGCACAATCTGGCCCACAGAGGGGTAAACCTTGCCGACCCCTGGTATAGATCTTCAGGCAACTTTTCCTTTCTTGCTGTTCAAGGTCAGCTGATTCAAATTAGAAGAATTATAGCAAAAGACTAAAAACAATCCTTTCCCTTTTTTGTTACACATTTTTCATGTCAGTTGGGAGCCATTGTTTCCTTGGTCCACTTCTCCATCGGAACCATTTTGTTGTGAACTTGACGACATCACTGCGCTGTTCTGGCCCTCGCTAGTGGGTACAGTACTCAGATTACCAACTTGTTTTTTGTTGAGGCAGTAGGCATATGTGACTGCACATCCCGTTGAAAGTAACACAGTGGGAATGGATGGCAACTGCATTTGAAAGTGTGCCCATAAACATTTAGATCCAAATGCCACCCATTCACACATTGTTTTCATAAGATTATTTTCTAGCCGGTTTTCCCAATCATGGATTGTCACAAACTGTGCAGTAATATGAGTACAGGCAGGCAGTGCAGAGAGAAGGCTGGTGCCAGAAGACATCTCAGAAGTGGCCTTATCACTCTGTGCCTGTTGCAAGGAAGGTGTTTTTTAAAAGACTGTACTGGCACAGAGAACCTTGTCGGAGGACATGATAAAGGGCCTCAGCTGGCAGGAAAAACTTATCTTCTCAATGTAATGGCAAGACTCTGGGTCTGCTCTCAGTAACATTACTTGCTTTTTCCAGACACTCATCCAGTCCCCTTTTCACCCCACAGCCTTTGCTAGCCAGCTACCCTCTCTGTGCACTGGCTGGGGCTGATGGGAGTTGGAGTCCAAAAAAACTGGAGAGCACCAGGATGCTTTAAAATGTTCCTTGCAGCGGGATGACTCTTTTTCTCTCAGGATTCATAAAATACATTTTCTTGTTTGGGTAGGATACAGGGAAGGCTTGCCCTTTAGCATTTATACATTGTCAACTGTGATGTTCGCGTATGCAGCAAACAGTGTGGGAAAAGTAACTCATATGGACAAGAATGACCACTTACCTGGTCCCAGACTGGGTGGTAGTTGAGGCCTATCACAGGTGCCCCTCAGTTCCCAGGGTAGGAGGAAGCACCCCCTCATGGGCTGGCCATTGGGGAATTCCCCTGGTCAACCACTAAGGTTGGTGATACAGCCCGCCAACCACTATATTCAAATGGCCCAAATTTCATGGGCAAACTAGGAGGCGGAGCTTGGATGACAGGCTGACATTTGGTCTGTCTGCACCCAAGTACTGGACTAGTAGACCTGCTTCTTGAAGAGGTCTCAAACCCTTGGCATGACTCTGCTTAACCTTCAGCCCTACACCTGAAAGCTGAAAATGGCTGAGCCAAAGTTTACCTACATCTGTAAATCAATAAAGTTGTGGCTGATTTAAAATCTCATGACATTGTCCTGTCCAGTTTGTTTACACCTGTTGTTGCTCTCTTGGGACTTCACCCCCTGGGTGGGGGGGGCACTGTGATTGCATCCACAACATCCCAGCAGAGAATTATGGGATAAATTTGACCCCCTAGACTTGTTGACAAAATTGCTTCCATAGGGTTGCATCTGGCGACATCATTCTCAAAGCCCACCCATTGAAATGAATAGATTTTAATTCACTGCTGTCAGTTAGTCTACCCTCTGGGTGACTTAGCTGGATAGCACTCTTAGCTGTTAGACAGGTACAATAGTAGGCAGGCATCCTGCAGATTGTTTTTTGCTGAGCTCACCAGGCTTTCCATGCACACCCACTGGAAGGAATTCCAAATAACTGACATCCATAACTCGACATAAATTCAAAATCCCCGAGGCATATTTTAAATTATGCTTTGTCAGCTTCAGCACATTTCTTTTGAGTTATCTGATGACATTAATGCTTCGAGAAAGAGAATGAAAGTGGCTCAGTTCAGATTAGATCTGGCACCATCTATCATCTGATATCCCAGCTGGTAGATTAATATCACAATTGCCACTCTAACATCTGGCCTCAGAAAGTGGGAAAAGATTTTAGGTTAGACACAACACTAGCCATTGGAAATGGCATCCTTGACATGGGCCCTCTTCCTCCCGCCAATGGTATCTAGGAATACATACCATGACAGTGGAAGCTGGTCCATTCAAGCTAATGGGGCACTGCCCCATTAACCTCAGCCTGTCCTCCTGCCCCTTTGCTTCCTTACAACCTGTCCAGTGAGTGGCACTGGCTGTCAGCTTCCTCCACCTTAGTCACAGCCAGGAGGAGGAGGACAGGGACAAACTAGAATTAGTTGACTCTCCCTGTCATAAACTCTTGGACCCATCTGTTGTTGGTCTCTCTTCCTTCTGTTCTTTCAGTCCCAGTGGGTTCCAGCAACCCGTAGTTCTAAGTCTTCAACAAAGGTAAAGATAGGAGCAGCAAGAGAAATGATAAAATGTTCAAGGTGTCCCATGTAGTTCCAAGAGTTCCACTTGTCCTGGGCACTGTTTTGTCTAGGGCATCAGGCTCTATTTTAGGTGTTGTCCAGAGTATTTACCTCTACCTTCAATAAATTTAGAAAAGGGAGAAAGTGCTGATAAATCTGAAATGGAGAAAAGTGGATGCATTGATCAGGGTCTGAGACCAATATAAAGTAGAGCTGGGTGAGGCACAAACTATACACAAATAAAACTAGTGTCACAATTTTCAGATTCAATCCCATCACTATTAATAATACTCTGTGATCGCTGCAAATGGATTTGCATAGAACAGAGTTATTTGAAATATGATTTGGATGAGGAGGCCAACACATTTTTTGTCAGGCTATACAACTAAAGCTTTGTGGGTGAACGGATCCATTGCACCCAAGATACCCTCAGATAGTCTTGGTCTCTGGGACCCTACATTATATTACCGTAAAGATTACTGTCTCGTGGCTGTGTTCTATGGAGAAAAGTGATTACTTGCATTCATCCTGCAAGGCTACATTGGGAAACAAGACTTCAGGCAGTGCTGAGAGTTTTCAGCAATGGCTTGTCATGTCTGTGTGAGTCCAAGTATTGAGAGATTTGTATATATCTTTATCACATAATCATTGTTTGTCAGGCAATCTTATTTTGTATATGTGCAACAGAATTGTCCATTGTTTTATTTCCTCATTCGGTTAGAAACTAGGGCATTGCTTCCATTGCCGAGTTTCTCATCATCTTTTTGTTGTAGTTGTTACGCATGCTGTTTGCATCTAATCCATCTTACTGCAGCTCCATCAGTGATCTATGAGCCAAATGATTTTGCCTGTCAGTTTGCAGAGTTTCAGACCCACTAAAAATGAACTCATCCAAGGCTGAGCTCAAGCGGCTCTTAGACCTGATTGGTTTGTTCTATGTGCCGCACGACTTCTTTGTTCTTAGGGTATGCACTATCATCATGTGACCCAATAAAACGCAAATGCCAAGTTTAAATTTGCTGTTGCTGTGCATTATGCAGTGCTGCAAATAAGGCGCATAAAAGCAAACGCCTCTAACACATATTTTCTCTTTGCAGCAATCATACTGTACTCTGCTGCAGAAAGCCCAAAAGTAAGAGCCCAGGTTGCACAGATCTAATCATAACACAGCTGACAGCAGTTTGGGTAGGAATATATAGATGGCATGATCAGGCCAGAGGTCCCTTGGGTGCCAGGCTATTTTAAACAGATATTTATGTGAGCTGGAAGAGCAGAAATTGATCTAAACATAGGAAGCTCACTTATACAGGTCAGGCCATTTGTTCACCCAGCTCACTACTACCTGGGGATGCAGATAGTGTGATTGCAGAGGTGAGGCCAACTGTCTGCCTTCTCACTCCTTGCCCATCATGGCTGGCAGCTGCCTCGGGTGCCAAATGCCAGGGGCTGGAGCTGTCTGTCCCCCTGCCATTCTCACATAATCCACCTAAGCTAACCTGCTCTTTAGCACCTAAGTTAGGCAGCTGTCTCCTGTATGGTTGAGTGTTGTGCTCCATCCGCAGTGCTCTAAAGATTCAAATGTCAGTTTGGATGGATTTTCCATATTGAAAGAGGGCAGGGGCACCATTTTGTCCTTCACCTCAAGAAACAAAATGTATCCCTTGCAAATTTGCAGGGGGGAAGAATGTGTTGTTTTCCTTCTAATGAGTCAGTGGGGCCTTCTGAATACTGTACGGAGTAACGATCACATACTTATTCTTCTTACTAAATCATGTTTTGGGGGCCTTGTTCATGCCCACCTGAACAAGGCACTTTCACCTGGCATGGTTTGCCATGGAATCAGCTAAAAGAATATTCAGCACATGCGTGCACTACTCTAACAGGCATCCATAATTTATAAATCTCAAGGGATGCATATTCTAAATATATATATATTGTTTATGTACAGGAAAATATATTTGGTGGAGAAGCATTGCTGGAAATTATATTTCCAATCATGCAATAACAGCTGAACTAGTTTATTCAGCTGGATAATAAACACAGTGGAAATGCACAATATATTATAGTGCAGCATCAGCTAAATGTCAGCATAAATCTATATATAAGAATGGATCTATTTGCCCAGTCGAAGTCAAGCACAACGAAGAAGCGAAATAATGTCTAACTTTAATGCCTGTAATCTCTAAAAGCATGAATAGGCTATAATACTGCAAGATATCTGAATCAGATGTGGCCTATTGACCCTTGAAGTAATAATATATTTGCTTCATAGTCCCTGTCTGACTCATCAAGGATGATAGCACTCCCTTTGTGGTAAGGCAGCCAGAATTTGCAGCTATCCATACTTATATTTGGAGATTTCTAAGAAAGGCCTGTCACATACAGACTATTCGTGGTGAAAGGCAGGATAAAACAATCCATGCATACTCCGTTAATAAAGTGGACCACATGTTCATGATGCATTGAGAAATGGTAGCAGCAGAATAAAATTAAAACAGTCTAAACAAATGATCAAATGATAGAAACAATAGAAATGCTTGAAACAGACATTGACCATCAGAAAAAGGAACATTTTTATCCATTAGGAACAATTAATGTATTTTACTTAAATTACGGAACTGGGTTATAATTTATTTTACTGGGCCTTTGAGAGACCTATTATTATTATAGTTCTTCTTTACATTACATTACAAAAAACTTGTATTGCTTGTTGTTTGCACCAAGGCAATGTGTTGACAAATCATTCAATATAAAGCTTCTTAAGATTATAGGAAGAAATTAAATTTAAATGATCCTTCATTTTGTCATTTTCAGACTGACCTTTGTGCAGGCTGCAAACTGGATGAGCTCTCCTCAGAGGAGGAGGACAGGATCCCATCATTGGCCTCAGCTCAGATTCAGCATGAGAGGAATCTGCATCCCTTGAGAGATGGCTTAAGACTGACCACTCAGAGTACATCCTTTCCAAAGGATGGGCATGCACCCCAGCTTCAGACCATTCACCAACCTTGCAAGCTCCTTCTGGCCTGACACAGCCACATTCACCTTTTGCTGACTATCTAGAGACTGCATACCAGTGGTGGGGATGGCCACCTCATATACTTGCATGCATATTGCATAAACACAGCTCCCAAGCATTGACCGAATGCATAACAGCTGAGGAGCAGGGTTGTTGCCTCCTCCTTGCTCATCAAAGTATCAACCTGATATCGAGGGAAGGACAATTTGCATTCCTATCTTGGTGCTGTGCTGGTTATAGAGGAATAAACCTTCCCACTCATCCTAGCATGGTGTCTATTTCTCTTTCTCTTTTCTTTTTGCCACCACTGCCAGAACCAATGTGGTCTGGAAAGGGCAGAAAAAAATTATTGAGGACCAGATGAAGCCCTCATGTCAGAAATTAGCCACCCCTGCCTCTCTCCATCGCTCCCAGTCACCGAGAGCTTTAGCAACACACCACCAAGAGCTTTAACCACATGGACACCTAGACCTGGAGAAACAGCATTCATTTGGCAACTGAAGCTGTAGATTTCTATTCAGGAAGGTAAAGGTAAAGGTAAAGGGACCCCTGACCAGTCGTGACCAACTCTGGGGTTGCGGCGCTCATCTCGTGTTATTGGACGAGGGAGCCAGCATACAGCTTCCAGGTCATGTGGCCAGCATGACAAAGCCGCTTCTCGCAAACCAGAGCAGTGCACGGAAACACCGTTTACCTTCCCACCTGAGTGGTACCTATTTATCTACTTGCACTTTGACGTGCTTTCGAACTGCTAGGTTGGCAGGAGCTGGGACCGAGCAACAGGAGCTCACTCCATCACGGGGATTTGAACCGCTGACCTTCTGATCGGCAAGCCCTGGGCTCTGTGGTTTAACCCAGAGGCAATAACTCATGCACATTCTAGATCTGGGCTCTGCTCATGCTCCAGGAAGGGTTACAGCAGAAATGCCAAATAGCAAAACACTCCATTATGGCCTGACATCTACCAGTAAAACAGATATTCATGGAAAGTGCCTTAGCCCAGCTCCTTGTTTGATTCCTTGAGAGGACATCTGTGTTTTTTTCTGACAGCTGTTCCTGTTAAATTGACACTTTGGACACATCCCCTGGTTTCATGGGACGCGGGTGGTGCTGTGGTCTAAACCACTATGCCTCTTGGGATTGCCGATGGGAAGGTCAGCAGTTCAAATCTACGCAATGGAGTGAGCTCCTGTTGCTCTGTCCCAGCTCCTGCCAACTTAGCAGTTCGAAAGCATACCAACGCACGTCGATAAATAGGTAGCACTGTGGCAGGAAAGTAAGCAGAGTTTCCGTGCACTCTGGCTACAGGGAACCAGACAGAGGGCCTTCTCGGTAGTGGCACCCACCCTGTGGAATGCCCTTCCAACAGATGTCAAGGAAATAAGCAGCTATCCTATTTTTAAAAGACATCTGAAGGCAGCCCTGTTTAGAGAAGTTTTTTAATATTTAATGCTGTATTGTTTTAATATTCGATTTGGAGCCGCCCAGAGTGGCTGGGGAGACTCAGCTAGATGGGTGGGGTACAACAACAACAACAACAACAACAACAACAACAACAACAACAACAAATTATACCCTGCCCATCTGGCTGGGGGCTGGGTTTCCCCAGCCACTCTGGGCGGCTTCCAACAGAAAAATAAAACACAGTAATCTATTAAACATTAAAAGCCTCCCTGAACAGGGCTGCCTTCAGATGTCTTCTAAAAGTCTGGTAGTTGTTTTCCTCTTTGACATCTGTTGGGAGGGCGTTCCACAGGGCGGGCGCCACCACCGAGAAGGCCCTCTGCCTAGTTCCCTGCAACTTGGCATCTCGCAACGAGGGAACCGCCAGAAGGCCCTCGGTGCTGGACCTCAGTGTCCGGGCAGAATGATGGAGGTGGAGACGCTCCTTCAGGTATATAGGACCGAAGCCATTTAGGGCTTTAAAGGTCAGCACCAACACTTTGAATTGTGCTTGGAAATGTACTGGGAGCCAATGTAGATCTTTCAAGACCGGTGTTATGTGGTCTCGGCGGCTGCTCCCAGTCACCAGTCTAGCTGCCGCATTCTGGATTAGTTGTAGTTTCCAAGTCACCTTCAAAGCTAGCCCCACGTAGAGCACATTGCAGTAGTCCAAGCGAGAGATAACTAGAGCATGTACCACTCTGGCGACACAGTACACAGCCAGGTAGGGTCTCAGCCTGCGTACCAGATGGAGCTGATAGACAGCTGCCCTGGACACAGAATTGACCTGTGCCTCCATGGACAGCTGTGAGTCCAAAATGACTCCAGGCTGCACACCTGGTCCTTCAGGGGCACAGTTACCCCCTTCAGAACCAGGGAATCCTCCACACCTGCCCGCCTCCTGTCCCCCACGAACAGTACTTCTGTCTTGTCAGCATTCAACCTCAATCTGTTAGCCGCCATCCACCCTCCAACCGCCTCCAGGCACTCACACAGGACCTTCACTGCCTTCACTGGTTCTGATTTGAAAGAGAGGTAGAGCTGGGTATCATCCGCATACTGATGAACACCCAGCCCAAACCCCCTGATGATCTCTCCCAGCGGCTGCATGTAGATATTAAAAAGCATGGGGGAGAGGACAGAACCCTGAGGGACCCCACAAGTGAGAGTTCAGGGGTCTGAACACTCATCCCCCACCACCAATAAATTATTATTATATTATTATTATTCCATCACTGTGTTTCGTTGCACCAGGAGCACTTTAGTCACATACCAGGAAAGCTGTCTGCAGACAAACACCGGGTCCCTTGGCCTGAAAAGTGTGATGAGAGCCACAACCCCATAGTCACCTTTGAGTGTACTTAACCTTCAAGGGTCCTTTACCTTTACCTTTACCAGGTTTTCCTGCATAGCTGCCAAGTTTTCCCTTTTCTCGCGAGGAAGCCTATTCAGCATAAGGGGAAATTCCTTTAAAAAAGGGATAACTTGGCAGCTATGTTTTCCTGTGTAATGGAAACTTGAGTCAAACTGTTATGGGCTACTGGAAATGTGACAGTGGTGTGTTGTACAGTGGCTCCTACTGGGAACATCAATGAAACTGCCCTCAGGCCAATCAGCAGGTAGGGTAAGTACAGTGGGGGTACTAAAGCCAATCCTCTGCTTCCCTTCCCCAAAAAGTTGGTATATGCAAGTGCAGCTCCTTCTTCTTGACAGCGCATGCAACCCAAGATGTTGGGTCAGGCTTGAGAACTAGGAGCAGAACTTCCACCCACACATGTAATTCTCCATGAAATGAATGATATATCCGGAAGCCTGTTTCCAATCACAGATGGCCTCTAGCTGCATCAGGGTCTTTCTGAACTGAAATTCATTAAAAGGCATATTTTAGTAATTCATAAATTCTTGCCAATCTGTGGTCTTTGTACATTTACTTGTCGCAATTTAATTAATTTTTGGATAAAAAGGCTTAAGGAACAATTACTATGGTGATTCTTGTATGGATAATCTAATGTACTGTGAATGCCCCTTAATGGAAAGTATCTTAATAGATAGGACATGCATGCTTTAATCATCTTCACACCAGTGACATTTTCTAGACAGGCACCAAATGAATTCTTAGGTGGATGCATAAAATTGCTGAAATCCTAGCACATTCACACGTTTCCTCAAACCACTTCAGTTGAGGACAATGCCTGCAGCTTCCGAAACAGGTTAATAGACCTGCTTTCGAAGTATGACTGGCGACTTAGTTTAATTAAACAAGAAAGTAGCGAGGATATTTAATATACTTTTAAAAGTTATATTTGTGATTATATTTCTTCCACTAAATTTCACAAAGCTTGTTCAGGGCAAAAAAAAAACAGAGGCCTTTTCTGTTTGTGCCTCACACAGACTATTGTGGGGAACATATCTTTGGCCAAATGAAACTTTCCATCGCCATAAAACTAATGGATATTACCTTTCCCAAAGAAATGTGTCAATCCTAGAAGTTCTAGACCAAGCAACTAGTCTTAATAGGGCTAAAATCTAAAGCAAACTTATTTAGAAGTTAATCATTATGAAATAATCTGTATGGGTTGGATCGAGACTTAATTGTGTTTAGAGTAGACCCATTGGAATAAAACGTTGCAATCAATCATTAACCATGGTCAACTTAAATCACATTGATTTGAATTGATCAACTCTAAGCATGATTCAGTTTGCTTCCTTATATGATTAATAAATGTGACCCATCCTCATACAGTGTGTGTGTGTGTGTGTGTGTGTGTGTGTGTGTGTGTGTGTGTGTGTGTGAAGTAAATTTTATAGAAATATGTGGACTTACTTTGGAAGTATGTGGATTTAAGAATGAGTTATAAACCCATTTGGGACAGGGGGAGCTGAAAAACATCCACAACAGATGTCACTTAACATTCATAATACGGTTGCATCTGAATTTGGCAGTAAAACCACTGTGTGGTTCACCAGAATCACTTTGGAAGCATCTTTATCATTATGACTAATGTGATTGTACGACATTAATGTGGGAAACAGCATTTGCGCCTCTGCAGCCTATCAAGAGAATTCAAGAAATTAAACTAGATATGTGAAAAAAATGGCATGCCTGTATTGAAATGGGCAGGCTTGCCTAGCAAACCCCACCCTTTCTAAATGCCATCTGATTTGACTAAGAATTCTCTTTTGCTCCATGGCAAAGACCAAAGGAGTTCATTTGACACAGAGAATAGGTGGAAGATCCAAATGACAAACATGGGCAAATATTCATGGTAGATACTGGTGACTAGCACAGAGAGGAATACACTTCTATCATGAAACAAGTGGGTATATGGTAAGAAAACAGTGTGGCACCATACTACTTGATATCATTCAACCTGAACATCTTCAATGCTCAACCAGCAAACCTACTGACAGGATGGTGACTGATATACCAGTGAGCACTGGAGGTCTATTAGGACAAATGGGACACTGTCCCCACTATTGTCAGTCTTGATTTCTCCAAGCCTGCCTGCCTTCTTGTTTACAACCAGTCCAGAGGTGGCCCTGGTTGCTTACTTCCCTCCTCCTTAATCTCAGTTTTTCCCTTGCAGAACTCAGCAGGGAGGAGAATTTGAACAAGAGTAGAATTAGTTGGCTCCACCTCTCACTGGCTATGACTCCACCTGCTGTTGGCTTTCTGCCCTACCAGTCCCAATGGGCTCCAGCCACCACTGGCAGCGAGTTCTAGGCACTGTGATGTTCCAGCATACATTGTTCCTTATCTGCAGCACGGTATAAATTAGTGTCATATATTATGTCTTTAGTAAGCCATTTATTTTCTCTTTGATGGAAAAATGTGAACGATTCCTAAGAAGCCAATAGTCCAAAATAAGGCTATAGGATTTCTAATTTCTGTAAAGTTTCATGCTTGTGTGACCAAAACAAAGGACTCCTGAGCAGCTGGGAAAACAATGTTTGCATTGACCTACTTGCTCACATATTTCTCAGTAGGGCTGAAACAGGTAACGTTCATTTTTTCGATGATTACTAGAATACGGAGAAAGCATTTGATTATTTTCAATGGGAAATCACTCAACAATAATGGAGGTTTTCTGGAGTGTGCATATGGGGATATATCTGCCCAGGAGTCAGTAATCATCTCCACTATTCTGAAAAGCTGCTTCTTATATTCTTTTATGCGCTTTGACTTACCTATCTCTGCACTATTTTGAGCTGCATAGAGAATGGCAATTTGCCCTTTAGCTCTGCCTGCTTTCCTGAGCCTTCACAATTTATTTTCACACCTAGACATAGTTTGCTATGTGTATGTCAAAATTGAAGACATTTATGAAAATCCCAGCTTTCAAAATTGCATTGTTGTGTGAGCTTTTCAAATGACTGAAAACTCAAAATCAATCGGTATAACTGATTTTACCCCACTCCTATTAAAGTTTCAGTTCTGAAGGCAGGGCAAAAACTAAGATTGAATAATAATAATAAAAATAACTGAACAGATATGTTTGACAATGCCTTAAAGCATAGTATTTCTTTTTAAAAAAAATTGCAGGGAGGTTTTTATTTTTTTATTTTTTTACAGGCTAATATGTAAGCAACGCACTCACACAAACAGTCCCATCAGTAATCATCATGACCTTGAACTACATCACATAGGTGAGCTTTTCCTTTGGTGGAACCAGTGCTGTGGAATGACACCCCTGCAGAAATATGAGAGGGCCCATCAGTATTGGCATTCCACCAGCTCTTGAAGAACTCTTGCTTGGATAAGTATACCATGAACTTGTACCAGCATACAGAACCAGCAACTGAGGCTAAGAACTCTATAGCTAGAATTTCCATAAGAGTCTCAAGAGTCTCCTCCAGCACCATAATTCAAAAGCATCAATTCATCGGCAATCAGCCTTCTTGATGGTCCAGCTCTCACTTCCATACATCACTACTGGGAAAACCATAGCTTTAAGTATACAGATCTTTGTCGGCAAGGTGATGTCTCTGCTTCTTAAGATGCCGTCTAGGTTTGTCATTGCTTTTCTCCCAAGAAGCAGGCGTCTTTTAATTTTGTGACTGCTGTCACCATCTGCAGTGATCATGGAACCTCCTTCATGGATCACTGCCTTGTCGTGGCAATGGGCTTGAATAACTCAGAGAAGCTATGAGCTATGCCATGCAGGGCCACCCAAGATGGACAGGTCATAGTGGAGAGTTTTGACTAAACGTGATCTACCTGGAGCAGGAACTGGCAAGCCACTCCAGTATCCCTGCCAAGAAAACTCCATGAACAATGGACAAATACATTTTCTAGGAAAGTTAAATAAGAAAAAAGAAAAAAGAAAGTATAAGGCTGAACATTAGAACTGTGCAGTTGAACAATTTACAAAGAGGCTTCACTTCTTAATAAATTTAATATTTCTAGTAAATTTTACCCACACACTGCAAAACATGTTTGGATCATGGGCTAGCGATGAAGCTGCCTCCACAATTACTTGAACCCAACATAGAGATGATCAATACAACTTTGACAACTGAAAATTTGACGTAATTGGTAGCACAGAAAAGTATTCATTCCTATATGTAGCATGGTTGCATTTAATGAATCCTTATTTAGAAGCCACAATAGGGGATCCTGACAATATGTTGTAGCCAGAAGAATCTGTGGAATTCGTTTATTATATATATATATATATATATATATATATATATATATATATAATCATGTTATCTTCCACCATGGATAAAGATGCTGAATAGCAAGAAGCAAAGAAGTAGCTGTGTCTACTGGGATGCTGGGTGGAAAATTGTTTATTTGTGTGTAAATGGCTAGGGCTGGGGATTTGTGATGGCTGAGCTGTTCAGGTAAGACACAGCTTTGGGCCCAAGAGAAAGCTAATGAAAATTAAATTAGACATTCAAGCCAAGTGCTTATCTAGGTCAGTTTAGTTTGCCCAAAGCAACCCAAAATGCATTTTATACATAACCACCTAAGAAAGATTTTGCAGGTGCTTTGTAAGGAGCCCATGGTATTTAAAATATTAAATCATAAAATGCTGATTTGTTCTATGGCTTTTCTGCAGGATAAAAATAGAAGATAAATTAAGGCTTTCAGCCTCTTAATCTTTTTTCCCATTTGTGTGTATGCACATGTGTGGCCTGTAAGAATATTCCATTGTGTACAGCCAGCCACAGATCATTTCTACAGCATAATCCAGAGAACTGTTTGCATCTTGAATGCGTGGCTGCTTATAGATGCAAGAAATACTAATTAGATCCTGTAATCTCTTGTCCTCATTGGCTGCAGAAGGCCTTTGGAATTGCCAACAGTTAAGTTTACCACTTTTTCTGCAAAGTACAAAATATGAAGCCCAAAACCAAGGGAACAAACAAAAGCCCAATGCAAATAAACCTTAAAATGTCTAGTGCAATTTATTAAATAAATGTAGTTTTATCTGTGATAATGCCAACAAAATACCTAAGTCTTGATGCTCTGCAAAGCTTATGGTAATTTAAAACAAACCATGTAGAGCATTAAAACATTAATTAGAAATCCCATATTACATATTACTGTACAGTATGTAACAGGGTGTGCAGTGGTTCTGTGTGTGGGCTGAATAAGAAGGCAAAGCAAGATGACAGGCTTCATAAGGACTGCTGCTGCGACTGCTGCCCAGCAAGGACCGAGGTATTTTGAGGCAAGTTTTGTTGGGAGTTTTGCTGTTGTTACTGATATTAACTGATATTACTGATATTAACCTTTTGTATCTTTGTTTATTGTTCAGTTTGGTTATGTAGTTTTTAATGTGTTTTGTTTATTTTTATAACCACTTTGCTATGTTTGTAATTATGTCAATCTTTTCATACTGTAAGCCACCTTGAGCATTGTTTTAACTGTGGAAAGGCGGCATACGAATAAAAAATGATGATGATGATGATGATTTGGGATGCCCTTTCTCCTCCCTAAACCAAAGTCTGATGTCAGTAATACACATACACTGAATCAGATTAGGGAACCTACAAAACCCCTGTTCCTTTGTTCTGCCTTTTCTGTATTGTATAGACCTATGCTTTTATAGTCATGTTTTTCTAAGTCCCTGTGCAAGTGAGGCTGTGCAAATTGTTGCCTGCAAAACACCGAAGAGATCAGTGCAGGCCAGGCAGACCTTGATGACTCATCTCCAACAGGTGACCATTAATTCTCTGTTTCAAGACCTCCAGCAAGGAAGAGACCACCAACTACGGGTATATAACCTGGTTCCTTTGTCAAAATGTGCTCTTACTGTTAAGATGTTTTTCCTAATGTTAAGCCAAGATCCGGCTTCTTGCAACTAACGCCAATAGATTTAGTTCTGCCCTCTGGCTGAGCAGGGAACAAGTCTTTGCCCTCTTTGATATTTCAAGATATCATGCTCCCACCATTCAAGTTCTCCCTTTCAAGTTATGTGCTTTTTATCACCCTTCCTTACAAATGCTTTAGCACGACACCTTGGAAGTCCAAAATCAAAAGCTTTTTTTTTTTTTTACAAACAAATAAAAACCCTACCTTTCCCCTCCAATTGCATTTGACCATTCTCAAAAAAGAGTACATATCCAAATGGCAGATGGCTTAATTGTGGTTAGATATTTTTTTGTCATTATCTTTGTTATATCTTAATTAGGGTGTGATTACATCACATTAACAGTTTCCCCACAGTCTTTTCCGGGCTAAATATCCAATTCTTGTGGGATTTGTTTTTGCGTACCTGTCCATCTTCATTGCACTCCTCTGAACCCATCCCAATTTGTCTACATCCTTTTTACAGTGTGGTGCTCAGAACTGAGTCCAGTATTCCAGGAGACATTGCCTAATGTAGAATCAAGTGGGATTGTTACTTCTCATACTTGAGGGCAAAAACATACAATAGTTATGTCAGTGTGAAACCTTTCACTGTGATACAGAAGTACTTCCATCATGGGCTGAGTGAGTTGCAGCTGTTGCCTCACAGAGGTCTCCCCAAAGCTTTCTGCCTAGTGGGTGGTGGTCAAAGAAGGCACCAGGAAAGATTATTACTAAGGGCAGAAATGCTCACTGACCAATCTCGGCATCAAATAGCCACAATGTTATTTCTGTTCCTTGCATGTGATTGCATTGTGCAAATCTCTCATTGAGAACCTCCCAGAGCTATAATATGGTATATAAGTATTACTAGTGCCGGATTTACGTACAGTGGTACCTCGACTTACGAACGACTTGACAACTGAATTTTTCGACTTACGAGTGGGGCAAATGGCCACACGCTTACGAATTTCTCGACATCCGAAAGGAAACCACGGTGGTTTTAGATAGGGTTTTTTCGACTTACGAATTTTAAGATGGGGTTGCTTCGACTTACTAATTTTTCCGTTTCCAATGCATTCCTATGGGAAATCGCGTTTCCAATGACGCTTTTCGACTTACGAATTTTTTGACCTACAAAGGTGCCTTTGGAACGGATTAAATTTGTAAGTCGAGACACCACTGTATAAGCGAAACAAGCTATAGCTGAAGGTGCCACTCTCTTGGGGCCCCAAAAAAATTGAAAGGAAAAAAACAAACCGGATGTACATTTCCAAAATATAAGATAAAAAACAAATAGAATAAAACCTACATACAGCAACAGTGTTTTGTGTTGTGTAGGCTCTTATGATGTAAGTAATGGGCTCTGCCTGCTAGCCTGCTCCCTAAAATATCACTGGTTTGCTCATCTCTATAGGAACTTTTGTTATTGCCAAATGCCAATGTGTTTGCATTATAGAGTTTGTTATGAATAAAAAATCATTTTAAGTTAGAGCTTAATAATTATTTCACTATTAATATACAGTGGTACCTCGGTTTAAGAACAGTCCTGTTTAAGAACGATTCGGTTTACAAACTCCACAAAACCGGAAATAGTGTCCCTGTTTGCAAATTTTACCTCAGTCTAAAAATGGAATCCGAACGGTGGAAGGGCACTGGCGATGGGAGGCCTCGTTAGGGAAAGCGCATCTCGATTTAAGAATGGTTTCAGTTTAAGAACGGACTTCTGGAATGGAGTAAGTTCGTAAACCGAGGGACCACTGTACTTCTTCTTAATTGTATTTCATTATTAATATACTCAGGTGGCGCTGTGGTTAAACCACTGAGCCTAGGGCTTGCTGATCAGAAGGTCGGCAGTTCGAATCCCTGTGACGGGGTGAGCTCCCGTTGCTTGGTCCCAGCTCCTGCCAACCTAGCAGTTCGAAAGCACGTCAAAATGCAAGTAGATAAATAGGAACCGCTACAGCGGGAAGGTAAACGGCGTTTCCATGTGCTGCTCTGGTTTGCCAGAAGCGGCTTTGTCATGCTGGCCACATGACCTGGAAGCTATACGCCGGCTCCCTCGGCCAATAATGCGAGATGAGCGCGCAACCCCAGAGTCGGTCACGACTGGACCTAATGGTCAGGGGTCCCTTTACCTTTACCTTTATTAATATACTACTTCTTAATTGTATTTCAGTTCAACAATTACTTTGATAAAATACATCTTTTGTTATGTGCAAATGGCTTTAGATACCTATTAGGTCCATAAATTACCATATAGCATATATTCAACACAAAAAACAGTGGCAATTTGTTGTCGACAAAGGACAGCTGGATATATAAAGGGCCCCATTACCTTCAGTAGCTTAGGGCCTCATCAAACCTAAATCCGGCCCTGAGTATTACAATTAAATAAATGTACCTTAAATGGTGAAGGCCTTTCCATGATAATTCAAATGACATATGAATGGCTTTGTGGTGCTGACCATAGGCTCTTCCAAGACAACATTTGGCCACACTTGCCTTGCTATGCTGTTACTAGGTAGATTCCCCAGGGAGGAAATGTTCCATTATGCATTCTGAATAAATTGTAGAAAGTGTTATGCAATGCAATCACCCTCTAACCGAGATATAGCAAAAACCTTGGGCCAGGTAATGATAAGCATTTTCATTCATTCATAGGTCTAGCAGCTGAGAATTGGGGGTAATTTAACCATCTGCCAGCCAAGTGCGTACTCCTTTGGTAATGATCAAATAAGATTGGAAGGAAAGGGTAGCTTTTGTGAAGATTCTTTTTTCCAACAGCACTTGACTTCAGGCTCCCAAGGTGTCATGCTAAAGCATTTGTAAGGAAAGATGAAAAGGAACAGATAACTAGAAAGGGCCAACTATGCTCTTTAAAGACTCAGTTTAGCCTGTTAGCACTTAAATGGTTTTCTCCCAAAGAATCCAAAGCAAGAAGAAAGATGTGTGAGGCAGCCATTAGTGAGAGCCATTAGGAAAGAGCAAGCAGACTTGGTAATGATTTCAGGAAAGGATGAACAGGAGCCTTTGCAAGATGTGCCTCCTCAGTCAAATAAAGGGTCTAAGACAGTGGAGGCAGCGTTTTGAATAGGTCGAGATCTTGTAATTTCACTATATTTCTTTGTCAATATGCATCCCATTTCAGTATCTACACAGCATGCAGGCAGAAACCCTGAGGAGCAATTCCTGACATCAAGCAGAATAAGATTACTTTTGCCGGAACAAAACTAGGAGAGATGTTGACAGGAACAAGGTAGGCACCGAGTTAAACCCTATCCAAGATGGCTAAAAAGTTCACCCAACAACTGCTCGTGAAGTTGTAGCAAAGAACTGATTGGCAGAGTTTTAGCATTTTTCAAGGGACTCACATAAATTGCTCCAGCTGTTAGATCAAGGAAGGGAATCTATTTTGCCTATACAGTAGTACCTCGGTTTATGAACACAATTGGTTCCAGAAGTCTGTTCATAAACTGAAGCGTTCATAAACTGAAGCGAACTTTCCCATTGGAAATAATGGAAAGTGGATTAATCCATTCCAGATGGGTCCGCGGGGTACTTAAACTGAAGCGTTCATAAACTGAAGCATGGGTGTAATTGGTTCCGGAAGTCTGTTCATCAACTGAAGCGTTCATAAACTGAAGCGAACTTTCCCATTGAAAGTAATGGAAAATGAATTAATCCGTTCCAGATGGGTCCGCTGTGTTCATAAACCAAAAATTCATAAACCGAGGTGTTCATAAACCGAGGTTCCACTGTATATGGAGCCACACAGAACTTGGTCCCATTCATTTGGCTCCCTAGGAAGATGTGTGGTGGCGCATGGACACCTTGACTCCCTCTTCTCAAGACAAATACAATTCCTCCAGTTCCTCTCTATTGTACTCTTAATAAACAAACAAAAAAGTGTTTAGCAAACTACATCCCTTAAAGCAGTAATGGCCAAACTTGGCCCTCCAACTGTTTTGGGACTACAATTCCCATCATCCCTGACCACTGGTCCTGTTAGCTAGGGATGATGGGAGTTGTAGTCCCAAAACAGCTGACGGGCCAAGTTTGGCCATCACTGCCTTAAAGCAAGCGTGGGCAATTTTTCAGGGCTGTATTTGTACAATAATAATCTGTTGTGAGTGGTACTCTCATTTTGACTCAAGAAAATACTATTTTATACAGGGGAAATAAATACAGTAAATAGGCAAAAGTACAAAGATTCACAAAATGTTTAGGGGTATGTGTACCCCTGCGTACCCCCCCCAAAGAAAAAAGCACAGATACCAACAATGGGTGGAGTTAGATCCAATTATGGGCAAAGTCAAAGTACCAAAGGGCTCGTCCATACTTTCACTTGTCCTGTGCCTAGAAAGCATGGGCCTGAGCAGTTTTCCACTCGTCCCACACTTTCTAGAATCATAGAATGGGAAGGGACCCCAAGGGTTATCTAGTCCAACCCCCTGCAATGCAGGGAACTCCATGACAGATGGCCACTGCTTAAAAACCTCTAAGGAAGGAGAGGCCACCACTTCCCAAGAGAGAACGCTCCACTGTCAAACAGCTCTTACTGTTGGAAACTTTCCCCTGAAGTTTAGTTGGAATCTCCTTTCTTGTAATTTGAAGCCATTGGTTCAAGTCCTACCCTCCAGAGCAGGAGAAAACAAACTTGTTCCCTCTTCTATGAGAAAGAGAGGAAAAGTAACATCTGGATGGTGGATGGTAGTTGAGGAGGCATCATGTTCTACTGACTGTACCTGAATACAACAAGCTGAGACCTTGGTTTATTTGAGTGTGCTTTTCATGAATTCTTCCCTAAAGTTTTTGTGTTAGTTTCATTCTAAAATATAAGCGCCCAGGATAATCTCAGCTGAGAATGCTTTGGAGTAGGAGTTCCCAAATTATTTATTTTTTAATCTGTTTTCCAATCACCGCTGGTCCCCAACAATCACAATGTTTTCCTCGAATCTCAGAGGGAAGTCCAGCAGATTGACTCAGTGCTGTGTGTCACACCCCACTGGTTGAGCATCGTCATTTTGAAAGATTAAAAGAAATTAGGCCTGGTTAATAAGTTAATTAGTAAACCATAGTAAATCTAATAGTGTGCTTTAAAAAATAGCACACTATTAGATTTACTATGCTTTACTAATTAACTTAGTATGGAACAGAGTAAAAATTAAGCAGTATTTTTATTTTCAAGATTTGGGTACCGTATATCTTAAAGATTTGGTGTTAGTCCAGGATAAACGCACCAGTCTTCTTCTTTGGCGATCACTCATAGCCGAGTAAGATTGTCTTCCATAAACACGGTTTTAACAGTGAGTCCGTAAGTGACTGTGGAGGCCAATTCTGGATCCACACATTCTTCCACAGTGGGGACATTGGTTTCCAGGCGGGAGTTGATCACGGTGTGGATTTGCCAAGCGTGCCTTCCTCTTAGCACGTTTCTCCCTTGCATCCTGAGATCGAGTTTCTTCAAAGCCCATGACACCTTTGGTAAAGGCTGTTCTCCAACTGGAGCGCTCGCAGGTCAGTGTTTCCCAGTTGTCAGTGTTTATACTACATTTTTTTAGATTTGCCTTGAGACAGTCTTTAAACCTCTTTCGTTGACCACCAACATTATGCTTTCCATTTTTAAGTTCATAATAGAGTAGTTGCTTTGGAAGACAATCATTAGGCCATCGGCACAACATGACCAGTCCAACAAAGTTGATGTTGAATAATCATTGCTTCAACACTGGTGATCTTTGATTCTTCCAGTACACTGATATTAGTTCGGCTGACTTCCCAAGTGCTGTGTAAAATTTTTCAGAGACACCGTTGATGGAATTTTTCGAGGAGTTGGAGATGGCGTTTATAAGTGGTCCATGTTTCACAAGCATATAGTAAGGTTGGCAGTACAATAGCTTTGTAAACAAGCATTTTGGTTTCTCTGCGAATGTTCCGGTCCTCAAACACTCTGCACTTCAATTGGGAGAAAGCCGCACTTGCAGAGCTCAGGCTGAAGCTCTACAATGGAAGTTACGGTAACCTTACTCTTTGCTTTCAGCCTGTTCAGATTGAAGAGCCTTCCCATCAGTTCGATATATGATTTCTACTCCGGTGGTGAGTTTCCCTTCGACAAAGTCTTGGTAGACCACAAACTTGACATGAGTCAACAGTGTGATGCAGCAGCTAAAAGAGCCAATGCAATTCTGGGCTGCATCAATAGGAGTATAGCATCTAGATCAAGGGAAGTAATAGTACCACTGTATTCTGCTCTGGTCAGACGTCACCTGGAGTACTGTGTCCATTTCTGGGCACCACAGTTCAAGAAGAAGAAGAGGAGGAGGAGGAGGAGGAGGAGGAGGAGGAGGAGGAGGAGGAGGAGTTTGGATTTGATATCCCGCTTTATCACTACCCAAAGGAGTCTCAAAGTGGCTAACAATCTCCTTTCCCTTCCTCCCCCACAACGAACACTCTGTGAGGTGAGTGGGGCTGAGAGATTTCAGAGAAGTGTGACTGGCCCAAGGTCACCCAGCAGCTGCATGTGGAGGGGCGGAGATGCGAACCCGGTTCACCAGATTACTAGTTACCACTCTTAACCACTACACCACACTGGCTCTGTGTGAAGGATACTGACGAGCCGGAACGTGTCCAGAGGAGAGCAACCCAAATGGTCAAATGCCTGGAAACGATGCTTTATGAGGAATGGCTTAGGGAGCTGGGTATGTTTAGCCTGGAGAAGAGAAGGTTAAGGGGTGATATGATAGCCATGTTCAAATATATAAAAGGATGTCATATAGAGGAGGGAGAAAGGTTGTTTTCTGCTGCTCCAGAGAAGCGGACACGGAACAATGGATTCAAACTACAAGAAAGAAGATTCCACCTAAACATTAGGAAGAACTTCCTGACAGTAAGCGCTGTTCAACAGTGGAATTTGCTGCCAAGGAGTGTGGTGGAGTCTCCTTCTTTGGAGGTCTTTAAGCAGAGGCTTGACAGCCATATGTCAAGAATGATTTGATGGTGTTTCCTGCTTGGCAGGGGGTTGGACTGGATGGCCCTTGTGGTCTCTTCCAACTCTATGATTCTATGATTCTAAGTGTAGGATCCTGGCAATGAAAATAATGAATAGAGTTGGGGCAATAACACAACCCTGTTAAACACCTGATCCCACTGTGAATGTTTCATTTTGAGAGACATTGTTATCTGCTATTGTTGCTGTCATATTATCATGAAGGAGCCAAATGTTGTTTACAAATTTATCTGGGTGAGCCGATTTTCACCACAGGGCATTACGATTTACAGTGTCGAAAGCCTTAGTAAAGTCAATAAACGCCATATACAGGGGTTGGTTTTGCTCTTTGCATTTTTCTTGAAGCTGTCAAACAATGAAAATCATGTCCACTGTCCTCCTAGAAGGCCAAAACCATTTTGGGATTCAGGAAGGGTCACCTCGGATATTTTTACGAGATGGTTTGCTAAGATCCTTGCAAGAACTTTGCTGGCCGCAGCTAATAAAGAGATGCCTCAATAGTTTCCACAATCAGTTCTGCCACCTTTTTTAAAAAGAGATTGATCATTTTGGCATCCCTAAAGTCTGCTGGGATTTCTTCTCTTTCCCAGATTTTGTGTAAGTTCAATTCCGCCCACTTTGAAGATTTTTTGTTGTGTAAGTTCAATTCCGCCCACTTTGAAGATTTCAGCAGGTATCCCATCAGTTCCACTGGCTTTGTTGTTTTTCATTTGGTTAGTAGCTGTACACAACTCTCCCAGATTTGGAGATACTGCAAGCTCATCTCTAACTTGTTTTTTGCAGAATTTGTGAGAGGACCTCAGCAGCTACAGGGAAGTTGCGGTTAAGGAGATGTTGGTAATGTTCTTTCCAAAAGAAAAAACACCAGTATAGTATAATAAATGATATTGTGCTGTTATTAAAAGAGGCAGTAAAATGTGACTTAGCTCTGTTTTGTTTTGGGCTCCAAATTGCCTGTCTTTCCATAATATTCTTGGTAGGAATCCATATGTTGTCATTGATCTCTATGACATGCCATTCTCAGGATCAACATGAGCTAACCTTTAGAGATGTATAATGAAATGTGAACAAGTGTTAATGGGTTGTAAAATATGTTGTGAACAGCAAGGGGAAAGGATGTGATCAGAAGATCAGGATGGTACTCTCCATCGCCACTACCTACAGATACTCTCAATAAATATTGCTCCATGCTTCTATATGTGGTGGAAAGTTTCCAGGAACTATGCTAGCTGCTTTGGCTTCCAGCAGTGGGGACTTGCGGCATTTTTTGTAATATTTGGCTTATTTACAATAATGCAGTTAGGGCAAAAGGGGAGGCAGGTAGTAGTGTAGACATGGCAGAAGATCCACTACGACACATCAGGTCAACAGAGAGATACCTGCACCCACAAATTGCTTAGGTTCATAAGTCAGGTGTGGGGAACTTTTGACCTTCCTGTTGTTGCTAAACTATACTTTCAAGGGCCTTCTTGGTAGTGGCGCCCAGCCTATGGAATGCCCTCCCATCAGATGCCAAGGAGATAAACAGCTATATGACATTCAGGAGCCATCTGAAGGCAGCTCTGTATAAAGAAGTTTTAAATGTTTGATGTGATACTCTGTTCAGCAACATCTGGAGAGCCCAAGGTTCCATATGCCTGACCTAAATGGTATGAGACATGCAGTTGTCTGTATGTTTCTTCCTCTCACCCCAGACATTCAGTGGAGTCCTGTCTTCCCCCTTTATAGAAAGGAAGTTCAAGTTAAGTAAGAATAAATCACATCCTGAAGTCATGACAGTGCAATAGGAACCGACAAGGTTGTTCTCTGATCCCTTACACAGTGCTCCACAGCAACTCATAAATAGTGAGTCCCCTGCAATGAATCTTAGCTGGTGCAACATTTACAGTTGGCAGGGGTGTTTAATAGGTGTAATTGCTTTAGTATTTCGATTTCTACTGGATATTTAGAAACATGATACAACTTATGCATGCCCAGAAATGCCTTTTTACTTGTTCATCATTCCACAAGATCATAAATATAGCTATATACCTAATTAAAAATAGGCTTACATCTGATTGACTAACAGGAATGTTGGCAGAAAAACAGCATAATTGCATTCCTCGGTATTTTCTATCTAACTATGGTGCATCCAGATGTTGGGATTGTAGCATTAGTTTTCCTGGTTATAATGCTAGCACTTTTGTCCTGGCTTTGTACTATATTCTTTATTGTTGGCATCCATCCCTCTGTCTCAAGAGACAATGCAGTGGGCCTCCAGGGGTGAAGCCAAACCGCTGCATTAGCAGCGCAAAAGTGACCTCCCTGGGAAGCAAGCCTGGGCAGTGTGTATGGGCTACCCAAACAACAAGACCCCACTCTTGGCCTCACTGATGTGGTCCAAAGGAAAGCAGAGCAAAACGTTTGGCACCAGCTGGGCTGCAGGAGTTGCCAGAAGGAAGCGTACAAGGTGCCACCCAACCATCTTAGCGACTCCAATCTGGATTTGTGTAGGGTTTACTCTTTAGTCTTTTCTTCTCCCGAAGATATCCCGCAAGGCAGTGAGGGATTAGCACCAGAGTTTTCTTTCTCTTAGATGGGCTACCTTCCCAAGCTGACCAGCCCCATCTGCAAAAAAACACCTTCTTGACAATTCGACCTGCTATTGGTCCTGTCCCCTCAGCCCACCAGAGCGTGTCTTCATATGCAGGAAAAGTCCCCAACTCACCGAGGCTTTGAAACCCATTGGGTACCCTCAAGTGGTTTAGCTGACCAGTCGAAGCCGTTCCTGGGGTGTGGCCGCTATTGCATGCTGAGAGCGTATAGGACTAGGAGCCTCAGGTAAAAGCTGAGTGCAGGGTGGGGACCAAAATTGACAAACTATCCCAGAAGGCACACAGCATGATGCCCACCAGAGTTACGACCCCTCCCCTATCACCCCATAAATAATAATACAGTGGTATCTCGGTTTAAGAACAACTCTGTTTTCCAACTATTCAGTATACGAACTCCGCAAAACTGGAAGTAGTATTCTGGTTAGCGAACTTTACCTCGGTCTACAAACAGAAGCTGAAGTGTGGAAGGGCACCGACGGCGGGAGGCCTCATTAGGGAATGCGTGCCTTGGTTTAAGAACAGCTGTGGTTCAAGAACGGACTCCCGGAATGGATTAAGTTTGTAAACCGAGGTACCACTGTAATAATAATAAGCAATTATATCCCACCTTTTTCTCTGAGGAGCTCAAGGTGGCACACCTGGCTCTTCCTGTCTCATTTAATGCCTAGAACAACACTGGGATGTCCATTAAACTGAGAGGCAGTGGCTGGCCCAAGGTCACCAAGTAGCTTCATGGCCAAGTGGAAATTAGTACATCAGCATCAGCAGACCCAGAGTGCGATAAATGAGCCTTACTTTGGGGAAGCTACCTTCTTCATTACCTGTTGCATCATGGCACTGTGGCTTTCGGATCAATATACTGCCATGCTTTGCTAAATTTCATTCCCAACAGCAGCCACCACCAGACGTGTTGCCACCACCAACACCCATTTCTGTGCCTACATGCTTCTGTTCTCTCATGAAGATGGTGAAAAAGAACAGGATGCAGGTACTGTATAGTGCCTCAAATTTCATGACGTGAATAGCAGTGAAAACTGCAGAGAGTTTACTTCATTTTTACCATCAATGGGTTTTGTTTTCTGTTTCAGGAAGTGCAAATTAGGTTAGGTACACATTAAACCAAACCAAATTTCTTCCCCATCCCTACTTTTGAGCAAGGATGGATAGGCTCCCATTGTCCTTTACCTAAGCGGTGAAAGGAAATGAGATACAGCAACATATCTTCTCTCGAAGAAAAAGCACAGCCTACCAAACCCAACATTGACAAGGAAGTTTTAGGTTTCCGCATTAGTTTGCAGATTTTATGATTGATGATGACTACTTTCCTCATTAAAAGCCCTCTTCTTTCATGTTGTCAGTTGAATTATCAGACAGCTGCAGCTCAACAATTTTGTGTCTGATGTCAGAAATCCATCTTTTAAATGGATTTGTGTCACTACTGCTGCCAAATTCTTTAGCAGAAGATACTTTCAAAAGACATCTCTTGGGAACTTCTTCCTAAATTTGCCAGAGTTAACTGAGTGAGGAGAAGGAGGCATTTTATTATAATGAATATAAGATGTGGCTTGTATTTGTAGCCTTTTGCTTGATTGCAGCTAACTACATTGTTCCTCCCACTTACAGACTCCCTTTATAGAGCTGCCTTCTGTTTCTAGAGCACCAGTAGGGGGAAATTGTGTTCTTCCCTATGATTCTTTTATTTTTATTTTTAATGTAGATAGTTGTCAAAATCCAGCAGCTCAAGTATACATGAAAAGCAGGGCTGGATTAAGACCTTTATAGGCCCCTAAACACTTAAAAGATTTTGACTCCCCCATATACAGCTAATTCAAAATATGATGCACAATAGTAAAGTATACCATTAATCTCAAACACTACTTTTTATTATTACTATTTATTATTACTGTTTTTATTATTATATGTATGTTGTTTTTTTCATTGTGGGAGCATTTTTCATGGAACCTGGTTCAGTTGCACTATATGGCCCATGGAAAATCTGGCAATGGAAAATTTCTGTGCTGCCCTGCTTCCCTTTATGCCAAAAACCCATGCTTATTTTCCTTAATGGTTAATCCAGTCCTGATGGAGAGCTTCTTATGTTCAAATGGATATTGTGGACAATATAGAGTGTTCTATTCATGTCAACATCACGAAATGCTCTAGGAAGGTGCTTTACACCAGGCCATACTGTATGTTTGTCTCTAGCCCAATATTGTCTACTCTGATTGGCAATGAATCTCCAAGATCTCCAATGGAGATCTTTCCCACAAAGGCAGATTTAGGGGAGTGTGACTAGTTTGCCCCGCACTTGACGCTGAGCTTAGCTTATTGTTGCAGTGACCTCTGAAGCAACAATGACAAACAACAGAAGGCAAGAGCTGGGGGAGCACCGAATTTTGGTGTCACACAGGGTGCCGCCACAATTTTAAAGCCTGAAGTCCACCACTATTTCCCATCAGCTGAATACCTAGCAATGGCTGAAAATGTCCTCCAACTTCCTCAGCTTCATCCACTGGATGCAAAAGTAGAAGGGTTCAAATGCTCAGTGCCTAGGCAAAATAAGCCACCATGATAATCAAGTAACAGGTGTTTCTTCTTAATTCCTGAAGATTCAGCAGTATTTTGGTTGTAGGGAACCAGGTTAGTAAAGACTTTTATTTTATTGAACTGTGCAGGATGAATTGGTGAACTTGAAACCCAAGAAAGAAAGAAGCTTTGTGTATAGATTTTTACATTAGGATAACTTTAAAAGTCACCTGTAACAAGATGAAGAAGGTTAAAAATTGAAATATTAAAAGTATAAGGTTTTAAGGACGAATATTAAACAATGAAACCAAGAACGGGAAGGGAGGGAAGTCAACCAAAATTATGGCTTAAAAATTTGTTGATGACGCTTTAGTTGTTACTTTTGGAAAATTTAATAAAATGTTATCCACAAAAAAGTAAAGACTTTTATTTGACTCTCAGGACACCCTCTCAAGAACCACAGGATTGCAAGCTTATGGCACAGTGCTATACATTTCTACTCAGATGTAAGCCCCATAGAGTTCAATGAGATTAACTTCCAGCTTTAAAGCTAGTTTTGTTCCTTAGTGAAATATACTCGGAGTCGAGAGTGAATTTCATGCTCTTTATTCAGCTCATAGTCATCAAGGAGAAGAATGGCTCTTTTCCCAAAACCATCTGCTTATATACATTATTTACACAATGGGCCTTGCGTGATTGGCTACTTCAGGGCTACACCTGTGGGCCAATCAGGTTGTGGATTGACTTCTGCCTGCAGCCTGATTGGCTGCTCCTACAGGCCAATCAGGTTGCAGATTCACTTCTATGAGCCGCCTGATTGGCTGCTCTTGCAGGCCAATCAGGTTGCAGATTCACTTCCACCTGGAGTTGGATTGGGTAGCTCCTGTGGACCAATCAGACTGCTGATTCTGAATCCTATTGTTCTAGGATTCAGCTCAGTACATAACACTTAGGTATTCTACAAAGTACAGTGTATTTATTTGAATAATTCTCTCATTCAGAGACCACTGGTGTGGGCTTGCTTGTTTTGCTCTATACAAAAGTAATTTAATTCAGCCAACTGAAAAAAAATTAAAAAAATGTATTTTTCTGAAGGAAATAGAGTCTCTCAGTTTTTCAACTGCATTTCCACAGGAAAAATACTATTATCTCCTCCCTCCCTCTAGTTAATTGCATATTCAGTTTAGGCCTTCTCAATTTAGATAATTTCTCTGGTAGATTACCCCTCAGCTATTTCTTTTCTTTGACACCTGAAAGGCCTCATAACACAAGCCCACATATTCAAGAAAAGTGCTATGGAGTATATTATTCACATCTGTATGAAATAAATTATGCAACCCATTGTAAATAAGGACTTGTTTTCACAAGCAGCAGATGAGGTGATAAACCTCTGCCTCAACTGTATCACTTCAGCATCATGTGATGGCATGCTCTTCCACACACTCTCACAAAAACACATTTCATTCTGCATGGGAAACAAGCCTGTCCGTGACACGGCTAGGTTAAAACCCTTCTCTGTGACATCTTTATTTCTATGTGCATGGGTCCTTGTTTGTTTGTTTGTTTGTTTGTTTTTGTTTGTTTGTTTGTTTTACCATAGAGAATCATTCAGACATATGCCGTCTCAAGTTATACTGCTCAGAATCAAGTGTCATACCCTCCAACATCCAGTTGATCTAAATCAGAACGCTCTTTCCCAAGCTTTCATGGGACCCAGCTGACTCTTGAGAGAGCATGAGACCAAAAAATTGGTCCTGTGCTTTGGCACAAGCCAGCTGACTTGTGCCAGAGTGCTGGTTCAAAACATGGGACATTCTGGGATCCAATCGGGATGTTTGAGTGGTATGAAGTTTGGTACTTCATCAGAGGCATTACAATTAGAGGTGAATTAAACACACAAGGCAAGGAGGGCAGTAGACGCTCCCCATGCATTTTAGAACCCTGAAAATAAATAGTGCTTTATATGTACAGTGCAGATTCAGCCATAATCAAGTAAAAGAGGGTGTCTTGTAGAAATCCCTTTGCATCACACAATAACATTCTGATTTACCATGTTCCCTGAAGTCCTTTCACAACTTATGAATTCTTGTGGCATATTTAATGTAAGACTTACAATTCTGGGGAAGATAAGCCATTTCATTACCATCAATTGATCCTGGAGGTTGGGGGTGATTTGTTCTTCTGTAGGAATTGTAGTATTTTGCAAGATACAGGATATAATGCCAACAGGTTTTTTCTCCCTCACTTTGCTTTATTAAATGGAGTATTGATTATATCTTTCTTTTATCTCTCTTTCTTATTCTGTAAATCTTTCAAACACTGAATTTCAAAGTGAATTATATTGGAACAACGCTTCCAAGGGCTATTTAGGACTTTGTGATTTCAGAGAAATTCTGAATTGTGTTTCTATCACTTTCTTCAAGTTTTATTGCTTAGTTAATAATGAGAAACAGTTATAACTCTTCAAGGCATGACGTTTCCAAGGTGATTGGTGTACAGGTAGATTTCTACACGATATAAAACACTGTACCTCCCTGACCAAATGGCTCCTGTAATCAGACAATAACTGATATAGACCTTCCCTTGCATGTTGGGAATAGTTCTATGTTAACATCGCCAATGAACATGGGAATTATCCCCAATGCTATGGATGAGAAGCACTTCCCATTAGGTCTTGCCCAAATGAAGCAGTTGCAAAGACTGACGGTCCCTGCCTTCCCACTGCTGTCTAAGACACCTTCCCCTAGTTCTTTCCACAGCAGCTTAAGGTTTTGTCATCCTGTCTCTCATTGGTCTGCCCTCTTCATTTCTCTGCATGTTTTGGGACACCAGGGAGGAAGGGAGTTGGTCACAGCAGGAGGGGGAGACTCTGCCTCTTGGTCCACCTCCTCTCCAGCTTCTGTTTTTGATTCTGATTCTGGGCTACTCTGTCACAGACTCTTCCTGCTCACTAAACTCTGTTGCATCTTCAGTATCCTCCTCCTCCCAGTCTACCCCCTCTGTTCCCTCTGACCACTCATCATTGTCCCACCACCAATCCCCTAGCTCTGAACCTTCTTACCCTGGGGGTTCCCCTGGGGATTCCCCACTCCTCTGCATCCAGCCAGTCCATGACATTTAGGGCCCCTCCCTATTGAACTCCCAGTGCCCACTGAAGACTTTTTTTTATTCCTGCAGGCATTTGATGGATGTCTGCTTTTATAGTTTAAATGGGATTTTATTTTTATATTGTATCTTTGTAAACCACTTAGAGACTTTCACAATTAAGCTGTATATAGATTTTTAAATATAAAATAAATAGTGATGGAAAAAATTACTCCATTAACTCCTTTTGATATTAAAATTAAATAAAAAGCATATGGTTGGTTCCGCACTATGCATATCTACTCAGAAGTAAGGCCTGTTTGGTTATCACTTTTTGCAGCTTTAGTTGGTTGAACTTTGTTCTGATTGAAATTAGTAGGACTGAAGTCATGACTAACTTGTCCCACTGATTCCAATGTGAACAAAGTTCAAAAAACTTAGTGTGGATCCAACCCATTAAGTTTTCTCTCCACCTAATTAATTAGAACTGATGCCTGCCTCATGCTCCGAAATGAGTTTTACCCTTTGTAGTTCAAATCGTTTGAGCAGCTATTAGGTAATTGCACACATTTTTCATGGTTCTGCTGTCCTGCACCAATTGGCAAAATCCATGATAATTGCATTTTCCGTTCATTTTCTGAAAGATAATAGATCCCTGAAATAAGAATGATTGTTACTAGCATTTAGAGGGGAGGGGAATCAGTCTTCAGATGTGAGTGGTCCTGAAGGCATGACAAAGTGTGGTGTGGTAGACAGGAGATAATGAAAGATGTATGAAAGATCTTCCTCTGAAGACATTGCCATTCTAGATTATCTGCAACTTCTCCCAGCACTGTAGAGCTCAGCTGTGAATTCTGCATAGTTCCAGCCCTTAAAAACAATTTGGTTGTTTTTAAAGGACCCATTATTCAAAAACAGAATTTGTAAAGGTTTGAAATTATGAACACTGAACACAAAGTGTTTACCAATTTTCATTTCCACTGTACAAGATTGGCTGTTTCAAAAGCAGTAAGAGACATACTGATGCCCTGTAAATGACAGCCGTAAACTGTCTGGAAGATTTGTTGATCTACCCCCCCCCCCACTCTGGCTTTAGGAAAATAAAGCCAGTATTTTATCCAATTTTCCCTGTACCTCACCCCCACAAGTCTGTTTATTTCCTATGAATTTGGATGCCTGCCACTGACAATGTCTATAGTCTTGGAGGAATCACTTAAAGAACTTTGACCTTTTAAGCCTGACCAGTTTCAATAAGTTAAGCACATGGCTAACCTCCACCCCCCACCCCCCAAATAAATAAATAAATTATTGGGACCACCACCAATTGTTCACCCTTGGCTAAGAAATGCCCTCTGTGCCTTTGGCACTAGATCATGGAAATCAGCTACAATTCCTACCTCACAGGGGTTCATGAGAGTTAATTAGTTAAATGTTTGCATGGCACTTTGAAAATGTGAAGGTCTAGATTAGTGCCAAGTTTTATTATTATGAAACCCATTAAAACACAATGCATTGATCAATTAGCTCAAATCAAAGAACATGTAGCTGTAAAGGATCTAATTAAAATTTGAAAAATAGAATTATTGAAAGCAACTGAAATTCTGCACCTCCTCTCACTTCAAATTAGCAGAGATCTATTACTCGGTGCCTTGCCCTATATTTCTCATGTCACAGGCCAAGCAGCTCGAGGTTTGCAGAAAGCCAATATTTCCCTTTATTTGTTTAAGAGCTCATTAAGTTGGCTGAAAAGCCCCGTTCTGCAAAATCAAATGGCTTTTATATAAAGTGTCATGCGATTGCAGCCCAGTGTAAAATGAATGGCTGGGCATGATATGCTTTTGTCGTTTGTCAAAATGTATTGCAATTGATATTTTAATTCAACAGAAGGCTACATTGTTTCTACAAAACATCAAGAAACTCAGGTGCAATGGTATGCATGCTGAAGACCACACTGCTCTAGAAGAAATAGAAAAAAATGTCGAGAGTCCCGTGTGGCAAAACTAGTAGGACCTGCAACAAAATGTTACAGTATATCCTCACCCTCAGCCCTGTTTCTGGCTCCAAATCTCCACAAGTGCTGCTTTGGCACAGAAGGGGCTGAGTTTCAGGAGCAGAGAAGGAAAAGGACCTCACACCTTGCCTCTGCTTTCTATATCAGCAGTAAAGGGCTGGCAGGCCCCCAACCCGAAGATTATCTACTCTTGAATTTATTAGTCACAAACTATCCTTCACACACTCCAGTGGTTGTGAAGTACTGTAGTGGTAATATGAGCAGCAATTTTGCAGGATCACTGAAAGTAGGGCACATCTGTTGAGTCACATCTATTCCACAAACAAACAGGTTTGTCGGGGCTTCCCCCAAAGCATTCTGGCCACTGTGGGGTGCTGAGAATGCTGGAAATTCTGTTACTAACCTGCGAATATTATTTCCCGAGCTTTCCTCGCAGGAATACAGTTTGCAGAATTTCCTGTTGATAGGAAATTGGGGGGGGGGAGAGAGTTTAAGCATTAAATTTCTTTTGAAGAACTTACAACAATGAAACCTGACATTATTTTGCTTGCTGTTACTTGCTTGTTTATCCTTCACATATTGTTCTGAGTTGTATTTCATGTAATGCTCAATGTGACAACCAAGGAAGCAACAGACTCTTCTTTTATTTACACTGCAGTTCTCCAATAATATTCAGTATATCATATTTATCTATCTTTGTACAACAACATATTAGATTGAAAGCATTATGCATTTTTCAGCAATAACTCCCTGATGCTAAGCATCCTGAAGCCTATTTCTATTTAAGAGATTTTTCCACCCATTGCCTGTTCAGTGTAAGATGTGCTATTGTACTGATATCTTATTTGTGATACATTTGTCATTTGTTTGCCTTGGCATTTAAGCTATTTTAAACGTGCTGCAAACATTTCTGTTCATGTCTACATAAAACAAAGGCCTTTACATTTCTTACCAGCATAAATGAATGGATCGTGTTCATTCTATTTGTCACTGTAGCCATAAATAGCCTTCTATGTACATCAATCTCTGCATTTTAAGACATATGTGGCCGCCGGGACCACATAACACCGGTCCTGAGAGATCTACACTGGCTCCCAGTACGTTTCCGAGCACAATTCAAAGTGTTGGTACTGACCTTTAAAGCCCTAAACGGCCTTGCTCCTGTATACCTGAAGGAGAGTCTCCACCCCCATTGTTCAGCCCGGACACTGAGATCCATTGCCGAAGGCCTTCTGGCGGTTCCCTCATTGCGAGAAATGAGGTTACAGGGAACCAGACAGAGGGCCTTCTCTCGGTAGTGGCACCCGCCCTGTGGAACGCCCTCCCAGCAGATGTCAAGGCAATAAGCAGCTATTTTACTTTTAAAAGACAACTGAAGGTGGCCCTGTTTAGGGAAGTTTTTAATGTTTGATGCTGTGTTGTTTTTAATATTCAGTTGGAAGCCGCCCAGAGTGCCTGGGGAAACCCAGCCAGGTGGGCGGGGTATAAATAATAAAATATTATTATTATTATTATTATTATTATTATTATTATTATTATTTTCGACCAAGAAAGCTGTAGTCAATATATATCCCACACAACTTCTACCCTAACTCCAAGTTGTCTTGTACCTTAAGGCAGTTTTACCCTAGTGTTTGTCTACTTGTAACCAAGATAACTACCTCTCTGTCATTGAGATGCAGTCATTGTATGATGCAAAACTCCACCCTCTCTCTGTCTCAGAAACATAGAACAGCACAGAGGGAGGTCCATCTAACAGTCTGGGACCAGTGAAGAAATGGGAAAGGTCTCCATGTATCCTTATCAATATTCCATGACTTTAATAAAGAGAAGTGGTACCAAATCATAATCCCACTGTAACTGGAGCCAACCAAATTTGGAGACTGATTGTAAAATTCCTATTTCTTATGTGATTGGTTAGTTGCAAACAGTGGGAGAAGGCCAAGGGGATGGTGGCACTCCTTTTACAATTAGATTGAGGGTGATTCTGTAAATAAGAATTTGGGGTTTGACTCCGAGTAGATCCATTAATCCAATGGCTCTACTCTGAATAACACTTAGTTGAATGCCAACAATAGTTTTCAACTTTGCAATTTTTCTAACCATTGCCACGATTATCTTATTCTGTGTTCCCACCCTCCTTTCATCAGTTTGGGTCTCTTCCCCTCAATCTTCCTTTCTTTCTTTCTGTGTATTCTCTCCCCAAAACAGCTGCATGAAAATCATCTTGGCACAGAATCTGCTCGAATGCCAGACTGTATAATCTGCCTTCACAAAACTCGGAAGTTATTCCAGGGCAGACTTCACATGGGGTGCAGAAAAGGTCTAAAATCTCTTTAAAAATAATAATTCCTGGGAGTTGAGGTGTTCTTTAAAGGACTAGAAGAAAATAAAAGACTATGCCAAATGTCTGTACAGTGTGGCAAGCAATGATAAAGAAGAGGTAATACAATTAGCAGCTTTTCTATCAGAGAAAATATCAGTTTGTTTGTTTTTACTTTGAAGCTAGTTCTTATTTCTTTTTGTAAAAAAAAAACACCATCCACTTCAACAATTCGATGCAAAATATACAAAATAGTATGCCATAAAACAAGACTGAACTTTTCAAATAAATGAAAACCGTGATTCCAAAAATCTTATGTCTGCAAATTACATATTGATTTCTCGAGGACTTTACTAGACAAGTGTCACATTATGAGATCTCTGGTTTAGCTAAATGAGAATCATCACCACTGATATCAGATACTCTATTGCACTATATAGTGCAAGAGTTTCAGAGACAATATATTTATGTGGAATAATGAAATTCCATTAGCAAGCAATTACACCAAGTAAAGCAGTTACTTATAGCACTTACCAAGTAAATTTAGAGTTTTGGTTTATCTTATTCTCTTGCACATAATACTGCAACCCTAACCCCACTTACCCGGAAGTAAGCCCCACTGAATTCAGTAGGACCTATTTCTTAATAGCCATGGTTAGGATTGTACCTTAAAATGCTTAGATTTCAATCATGCTAAAAGGAATGATTTCAGTTTCACCAAAATACCATAAAATACAAATAGCCATCACGGATAGTTTTCCACGGATCTGAGGGCAATGAAACAATCGCTGAGACAGCTAGAGCGCCGGTGGCGGATAACTCATTCTGAAGCTGACCGGACACGGGTTAGAGCTCAGTGTCAAGCCTACCAAGTGGCGGTAGCGACGGCGAAGAAGACTTTCTTCGCCGCCTCTATTGCATCTGCAGAAAACAGCAGCAGGAGACTCTTTCAGGTGGTTCGCAATTTAGCGGAACCACCTGCTCCATCGGGCCCAGCACAGGCCACATGATCTCCTGCAATGATTTTGCAAAGTTTTTTTGCAGATAAAGTCGCTCAGATTCGGGAAGAGGGAGACTCCACCGTGGGAGCAGGGCCGGGGCGAGGGAGTGCTAGAGTCCTGTCTAGTCAAATTGAGTGGGATCAGTTTCAATCTGTTACCTCTGAGGATGTGGACAGGCTGCTTGGACGAGTGAAACCAACCACTTGTCTCCTTGATCCTTGCCCATCCTGGCTTATAAAAGCTAGCTGGGAAGGGCTGGGTGATGGACTTTGCGGGGTGGTGAATGCTTCTCTCTGTGAGGGAGCCTTCCCACACCTGCTGAAAGAGGCGGTTATTAAACCTCTTCTTAAAAAACCATCTTTAGATGCGGCTAATATGGTCAACTATCGCCAAGTCTCAAATCTTCCATTCTTGGGCAAGGTGATTGAGCGAGTGGTTGCTGAACAACTCCAGGCATGCCTGGAAGAAGTGGACCATTTGGATCCCTTCCAGTCGGGATTCAGGCCTCATCATGGGACTGAAACTGCTTTGGTCGCACTGGTCGATGATCTCCGGTGGGCTAGGGACAAAGGTGAGAGCTGTTTCCTAGTTCTGCTGGATCTCTCAGCGGCTTTTGACACCATCAACCATAAAAATCCTTCTGGACCGTCTAGAGGGGTTGGGAGCTGGGGGCACTGTCATACAGTGGTTCCGCTTCTTCCTCCTGGGCCGTGTTCAGAAAGTGGTGGTGGGTGATGAGTGCTCAGACCCATGGGCTCTCACTTGTGGGGTGCCTCAGGGTTCTGTCCTCCCCCCATGCTTTTTAACATCTACATGCAGCCGCTGGGAGAGATCATCAGGGGTTTGGGCTGGGTGTTCATCAGTATGCGGATAATACCCAGCTCTACCTCTCTTTCAAATCAGAACCAGTGAAGGCGGTGAAGGTCCTGTGTGAGTGCCTGGAGGCGGTTGGAGCATGGATGGCAGCTAACAGATTGAGGTTGAATCCTGACAAGACAGAAGTACTGTTTGTGGGAGACAGAAGGCGGGCAGGTGTAGGGGACTCCCTGGTCCTGAATGGGGTAACTGTGCCCCTGAATGACCAGGTGCGCAGCCTGGGAGTCATTTTGGACTCACAGCTGTCCATGGAGGCGCAGGTTAATTCTGTATCCAGGGCAGCTGTTTATCAGCTCCATCTGGTACGCAGGCTGAAACCCTACCTGCCCGTGGACTGTCTTGCCAGAGTGCTGCATGCTCTAGTTATCTCTTGCTTGGACTACTGCAATGTGCTCTATATGGGGCTACCTTTGAAGGTGACCCAGAAACTGCAACTTATCCAGAATGCGGCAGCTAGACTGGTGACTGGCAGCAGCCGCTGAGACTACATAACACCGGTCTTGAAAGACCTGCATTGGCTCCCAGTACGTTTCCAAGCACAATTCAAAGTGTTGGTGCTGACCTTTAAAGTCCTAAACAGCCTCGGTCCAGTATACCTGAAGGAGTGTCTCCACCTCCATCGCTCTGCCAGGACACTGAGGTCCAGTGACGAGGGCCTTCTGGCGGTTCCCTCTCTGCGAGAAGCCAAGTTGCAGGGAACCAGGCAGAGGGCCTTCTCGGTAGTGGCACCCGCCCTGTGGAATGCCCTCCCATCAGGAGTCAAAAAGAAAAACAACTACCAGACTTTTAGAGGACATCTGAAGGCAGCCCTGTTTAGGGAAGCTTTTACTTTTTAAGAAATTACTGTATTTTAATATTTCTGTTGGAAGCCGCCCAGAGTGGCTGGGGAAACCCAGCCAGATGGGTGGGGTATAAATAATAAATTATTATTATTATTATTATTATTATTATTATTATTATTATTATTATTGCTCCAGGGTCTATTTAAGTATTAAATTTTTATTGAATTACTATGGAAATGATTGTGTTGCTCTATCACCACCTGATTGTTGTCTTGCCTAGTGTATATTACCTTTTTTACCTTTATTGTTATACCTTTAAATTTATAACAAGAACACCATTGTGTGGTAACCAGAGAATTGTTATAGGGTTTGTGTATTGTCTAATACTATAGTATGTGTTAAATAAAGATTTTTTTTTGAAGAAATCACTGTATTGATATATGTACTTAGAATGCATTCATCTCTATAAAATATTTAGAACAGCTATATGTTGTTAACACTTTGACCCATATTAGAAATAAATTATGTCTACAATTTGACCTTGACTTTGAATATTAATAATGTACTTTATAGAGCATTTTATTAAAGATATTAAGATTTGCATCAGCCAAATTGGTAGATGTGTTTACAGATCAAATGTAATGTTGTTACAAATCGCATATAATTACAGCATTGCATCTTCTGCTATAATATCCATTGATGGGAAATGGAATTATAAAATTTAATCCCATCACATAGGGGGTGTCAAAAAGCTATAACTATAATTATGCTTACCAGTCAGTAGATGCTACTAAACTTTAGCCAGTCAGTTAGTAGCACTGGGGTGTAAACTTCTGCTATTCATAAAACTAGGAAAATCCTTCTTCAAGACTGCATGCTTGTTAACCAAATGAAATTAATTTCATGAGTTAATTTGCAAATCCATTTACAAGTTCTTATCCATGCATAGCTGAATTCACAGACTTTGCTCAGGAACTGTGACTAGCAGGAATCTATGGTCTTGTTCCCTCATTAACATTTTATTTCAAAAATTCTTACCAACTGACTCTTGGAAAAGTGGGCAGGAATTGGTACACATGCTGCATTTCTGGGCAATTCTGGGCTGCATCAATAGGGGTATAGCATCTAGATCAAGGGAAGTAATAGTACCACTGTATTCTGCTCTGGTCAGACCTCACCTGGAGTACTGTGTCCAGTTCTGGGCACCACAGTTCAAGAAGGATACTGACAAGCTGGAACGTGTCCAGAAGAGGGCAACCAAAATGGTCAAAGGCCTGGAAACGATGTCTTATGAGGAACGGCTTAGGGAGCTGGGCATGTTTAGCCTGGAGAAGAGAAGGTTAAGGGGTGATATGATAGCCATGTTCAAATATATAAAAGGATGTCATTTAGAGGAGGGAGAAAGGTTGTTTTCTGCTGCTCCAGAGAAGTGGACATGGAGCAAAGGATTCAAGCTACAAGAAAGAAGATTCCACCTAAACATTAGAAAGAACTTCCTGACAGTAAGAGCTGTTCGGCAGTGGAATTTGCTACCAAGGAGTGTGGTGGAGTCTCCTTCTTTGGAGGTCTTTAAGCAGAGTCTTGACAGGCATATGTCAAGAATGCTTTGATGGTGTTTCCTGCTTGGCAGGGGGCTGGACTGGATGGCCCTTGTGGTCTCTTCCAACTCTATGATTCTATGATTCTATGCAGTTAAAGGAAAATGTTATAGAGTTTCATGGAAACCTTTCACCCAGATTTACAGTAAAACAAAACATAGAGCATATTTTGAGAGTCTAATTTCAGGATTGCTCCCATTATTTCCAAAATTCAGAGGAGAGTGTAGACCCTTGTATAGCAAACAGTACGATCCACACATAAAGATGGGGGAGAAAATTGCTTTAGTTCTCATTTGAATGTGAACCTATCAAATTTGCACTTTCCACGACAATTTGTGAACTGAAGCACAGATATCATTTAAATTCACACTTATCTGAATTTTGTGATGCAGTTCTCTAGGCAATGTGTTTATTAGGAGAAATTAGCACTAAAGTGCTGGTGGATTTAGATGAAATGTTTGGTTTTAAATTGCAATTTGCTGCATAAATGTGGAATACTGAATTGGAGAGTTTAGAAATGAACAACATAGAGAATGAACATTGACAAGTCCTTCCATCCTTATCCACACACAAGATGGAGGCATCAACAAATTTGCAGAAATCTCAACATTTACAGAAGCACAAAGACCTATATGAAATTTTGGTTTACTATTGCGGAAGTAGGGGTTGAAAACATGGTGGAATGAGGTGTACTAGAGCTGGCTGGCTGTCTGGAACACAGAACGGGAATATTCCACACTGCAATATTTCATTGCAGATCCCCATTTGTAGCAAGTAATCCAATTTCATCACGACTTTCTCTGTTTACCTCTCCACCACTGATACTGATTAAATATTACACTAACCTGTTGCTTTCCAGATGTCAATATATTCAAGCTCCCATCTGCCCCATTCAGCATGGTCAGTGAACAAGGAAGAAGTCCAGCAACATTTGGAGAAGAGGAGGTTGAGAAGGCCGTGTAATGTGCTTGACATGACCCGGATAAATATTTCACTAAAACCCTCTGCCAATATGTCATCACTTCCATTTGCAGTTAGAAGTATATATTGAAACAGTCAGAATCACAGGCCATGCTTCAGATTGCATAATGATCACAAACGCTTCAGCCGCAAGATATAGCAGTATACTGGGGAAAGTCGTAGCCTGTATGAGGGTGGGGGAAAGAGAAATGCTATGGTTAAAGCAAAGGTGATCTGATGTGGAAACAGGTTTCCGTACTTAGATCTCTTTAGGGGTGTTCACATGGGATATCTTTTGAGTGTACAATCTGGGTACCTGTGTACAAAAATAGCTGAGTTGTACACTTGTAAAATTCACCAAGTGTATATTCTGTGTACACAATAGTTGGGCTTTACAAATAAACAAATATGCAATCTTTCACACAAACAATTGCGCATGTGCAGAGTCCTCTTGTACCGTGTTCAGTGTAATGTGTGATATGCCCAGCTGGTAGAAACTGTGCAAACAGGTATCACCTGGAGAAGGCATTCCTGTGGCTGGATCAGCACTATCCTATTGATAAATCCACATTTATCCTAGATGCCTTTAATAATAAGTTTTATTATTACTTCTGAGGAAATGTATTGAAGGGAGAGATTTGCCAATTGTGTTATTGAGCTAAATCTGATCATATAGTCTGCATTGTATAATAATTCTGAGTGCATGGCTTAGCCACCACCACCCCCATTGCTCTCTTTGCCTCTCTGTGTGCCAAAGTGCAATGTAACAGTGAGACAGCTTGCTATCAAGGCTAAGAGCTGACCTTGTCTGGAACACAGAATGAGAGGCGGGGAGGTTTATCAGCGGATGTACTGCCAGCCTGATGCTGGAAGCTGCTATGCTTGACACATAGTCTTACTGAAGGCTTCATTGAGTCAGCATGTGTTTATGCACAGGACCGGACACAGGAAGATCCTTATATGTACTTGTGACCCCCTTGCGTGCGCACATTTACAGAGGAGGGGGAAAGGAGCCCAAGAAGTGTATAAGAAGCTTTGCAATTTGTGTTTCTTTACTCTTGTCGTGGAGCTGACCACCAAGAGTCTCTTATTAATAAGAAATTAAATTTTTTCTCTGAATTCAACCCCCGGTGTCATTATTGACTGTCTCTGTCCTGCCTGGGCGCAACTTAAAGGACCCTTAGTAGCTGATAAGGCTACAGTATGTACTCATTTAGTTTGATATTTTAACAGTCTTTCCACTGTCGCTTTAACTGCTCCTTCCACTAGCCCTTCTTCCCAGTCCCCAGACAACATTTAACAGTGGCAGCATCTATTTAATCTGATTTTACAAATAATTAATGAAGAACTAGGTCTTAGCTATGTCTAGTAACTTCAAACTCCATTATCCCCATGAGAGAGAAAAGCATATAATTGGAAAGATGTGCTCCACTCATTTGTGTCACTCAATACCCGTGCGTGCTTTCCAAATATTTCAAAATGTGACAGTTAATACTCTGTGTTCCAGGCCTTAGCACTTCAATGTATTGCAGCTATGGACATGAACCTTCCTCTCATCAGATCACAGACTCGGGCCAAAATTGATGGTGCCATTCTATCATACAGTTGTGAATAGTTGATGGACCTCTACGCAGAATCCATTTGTCAACATTGTTTGTCATAAAACTCAAAGATGGCTGCATTTTCAAAGAAGCTTTCTGAAAGAATCTCTATTGTGTTTTCTCCTTCCTATTGCTGTGTGGTTCTGAGCAAAATGTTCAGCATTTAAGAATGATTTGTTTGAAAAATAGGTAAGATAAGAGCAAAATGCACAGCATGTCTACTCTGAAGACTGTTTCAATTGTCACACACACACACACACACACACACACACACACACACACCACTGGTGTGATTTAGCATTGCTATAAAATAAAAATGTGAAAATTGCTCCAAGGCAGAATGATATCGCTTTAGATGTAAAGCCATCAGCTCTCACCATTAATAGGCATTGAATTTTCAATAAAAATAATTCAATCAACAATCAAAACAAAACCATGGACAATTGAAAAATACAATCTAACAGCCTTGCAACTAACCATTATTTCCCCCCCTCCCTTCATTGATTTTAACTCTTAAAATCCCAATGTAATGCTATGCAAGCTGAGAATATAGCAAGTGGCCTTCAAGCCTGATATTTAGGGGCACAAACTCTAAATAGTTTAACTGCAATATTAACCAGTTGAAGCTTTTGCAGCCCCATGTGCAGTGGGTAGGAGGCCACCAGGGAGGGGGCAGGTAAAGTCAAAGCAGCAAAAAATAACATTACACCATCTTGAGATCGAAATGGCCACAATGTTATTGATCACAGATGTGAGCAGACTTTGACATAGGCGTTGGGTATGTATCCTGACTGAGCCAACCCAGTTACCGGCTGATACTACATCAGGGTCAATTCTGGGCTTAAAAAACCTTCCATGACACAGAATTGTGATGTCAACCCACCAGGACACCATTTGGGGTGTTCTGTGGCCCAATGGTCTCCATCTGGGATTTCGGACAGAACCCACCCCTGCACCCCATTACTGGGGTATCCTGAATTTGATCCTGGATCAGGGGAAGGGGTACCCAACTCCCCACAGCTTAGACTAAGGATCTAACCCAATCCCTTCTTTCTGCCAAAAGCTATAGCAGTTGCTATGAAGTAGGCAAAACCATCAGACAGGCCCAATTCATCAGCAAACAATCAATTCCACAGCAAGGTCATACAGATACACTCCCTTCTTACCTCTGAGCAGAGCCAATGAATACAGGGTGGATCGTCAGGGTGTTTGGTGACCTAAAATTTCCTTAGTGATATGAAAGCCCCTACCTGTATTAGTGTCAACGAGCCCCATCCTATATATTTATTTGCTAACACAGCAGCTCTTAGAATGAGGCTGTTGGTCTTTCTCTTACCTTTAAGATATTAATAAAGACACATTAAATTATAGCTGTGTGAGAGTGTGGATGATAAAAATGGCAGGAGCACCCATTTATATGCACATTTAATTATGCGTAAATATAATGTTACCCCAGACTTAATAGTCTGTAAAAATTCATCAAGCTACAGTTTACAACCTTTGCCTAGCAATTTGCTTCATGTTTTGAAACCTGTCTGCTTTGTTACTCCTTCACTGGCCATGCAGTAACTTTTCCTAAATCTGTTAGGAAAGGTAAATACTACATCATCTAGACAGGATTCTGCACGATTAGACCTAGTGAAGCAGCACACTGTCTGGAGGATAATTAAGCCATAAACATGTCTACATAATTTTACTCATTGCAGCCCCAGGACGAATGGTTGATTTGCCGATGAGCAAAGAAAATAATGCACAGAGGCTTTAAGAGTAAATTTAAACTAGATGCTGGGAAGGGTTGCAGCCCTAGCCAGCATGGCCAATGGTCAGAGTTGATGGGAGCTGTAGTCCAAAACACAGAGACACACAGACTGCGAAGACACCTGGTCCCAGTGCAGCAAGATGCATTGTAAGTGGTACCTCTACTTACGAATTTAATGCATTCCAAACACACATTCGTAAGTCGAAAAAAATTGTAAGTCAAATCCCATAGGAATGCATTGGGAGAAAAAATTCGTAAGTCGAAGCAACCCTATCTAAAAATTCGTAAGTAGAAAAAATCCTATCTAAACCGCATCCAAGATGGCGGACGGAGCTCCATTTGTAAGTAGAAAAATTCGTAAGTAGAGTTATTTGTAAGTAGAGGTACCACTGTATTTCTATTTAACTTATATGCAAATTAATACATTTGGATATATACATATGAATTGGCATATGCAAATGTCATGCAAATCCATGACCTCTAATGCCCCATTTCTTCATTTTTTAAGTGAATTTGGCTACTTGGCACCCCTTCTTATTTGTCCATCAAACTCAATATTACCTACTCAGGCTGTCAGTGACTCGCAAGGATGAAGCCTGAAGTCTTTCTCAATCCTGCTAATTGGAGATGCCAGAGATCTGGGACCTTCTGCATCCAAAGGCTGGTCTTTCTCCAAATCTCCAGATATCTTATCAGAAATTTCCTGTAACATGCATGGCCTATTTACTACCCCTGCAATCTGTGAGCAGGCTTTCCATGTAGATGACCAAATATGCCAATTTTGCTTCCTCTTGGTTTCTTATTTTTCCAGTCTTAAGTTCTGATCTCCACATTTACACATCAGTTTGATTAAAAAACACTGGCATGGGGGGAGGTGAAATTCAAGATGCACACTCCTCAGCTAAATAAATCTGCCTTTGAGTTTCATAACTAACTTCCCCCTTCCCTGGGAGAAACAGCTTGCATTGATCCTTCAACACTTTTCACAACACAGACTCCCAGTTTCCACTCTTCACTACCTTTCTCCTTCCTTGGACCTCCTGTTTTGTTTCTACAGCAGTCGCTGCAACTTGGTATGTCACTCATTCCTAGTTGCCGCCTCCCATATCCACAATGCTGGTGAAACAATATCAGGGCCAAGCCCTGCAGGGTCTCCAGCCTTCCACATTTGTTCCCAGTTGACCTGCAGCCTACTGCAAATTCCATATAAAATACTACTAGAAATAAAGATCTGAAGGTTATAGCAACATTCTACTTGTATTTTATGGAAATATTAGATGAATATTAGGATGAATTTGTCACCTATCTTCCCTTCCCAAGGCACCTTGCAATTTACTCCTTCCCAATTATTACCAAAAGCGGAAGGTGGCAGGTGAATTTAAAGATTAATCCATTAGGGTGAACATGCTTCCATTTCAAAGTTTGTTAATTTTCTTTCTACTTTGTCAGTTCTAATTTATCATCCAACTTGAAATGTAATGATTGTGCTGGTGCTTATGTTCTATAATGTAGTGAAGGCTGTATTAGAATTATGAAACTGCTTATAGATTCTAGTGACATTTGTTAATATATTACAAGGTAACACATGTTGAGATCAGGCTCCCGACATGTCAAATTAAATCAAAAGAAAAATTAGTGAAGACATAGCTCAGCTGATGTTCAAGCAATTTTACTGAAACAGAAAATAGGATTTCAAAGGATTAAAAAAATAGAAACTGTATTTCCACTGGAAAGCTTTTAAAAAACTTTTTTTAAAAAAGACCCTAAAGCTATAACTATACTTCACTTTTGTGTTTTATAAAAGTACCATCTGTTTTGAAATATTGCAATGGATCTGTCTGTCATTGATGTCCTTTGCCCTATTAAAATGACCAAAGTTATTCAAACAAGTTTTCTCCTTTGTCTTAGCCATTTCCCCCATTATTCATAAAAGGGTACAAAAAAACCCTACTCACAATCAACAACTCACAACCATTAAAACAAATAGGACTATTTAAATCAAGCCTTAACATTCTCTGGAAAGAACGGGATGCTAATATCTCTTCCTAAGAAGTTATTAGAGGAAAACTAGATTATTTCCAGTATCTCATCAAAATAAGCACTTGCTGTAAACACAAATACCTCAAAACCTTTATATATGTAAAAAGTATGAACTCTAAACTTTAGGCCTCAACACAGTGGAACAAAAGTGTGCTGGAGTAATATTTCAGGAAAATCACCATTTATGAAGTACCTGTTGTTATAGATCACAGCTACAGATCAGAATTTGGGTGTCCGTGTATAGTTAATATGAATCTGTGTGCGCAGTGCCCCCCCCCAAAAAAGAGGAGCCCTGAGAGCCAAGGAAGGCCACCCAGAGGGAACACCTCCTTCTTGCAGTGCCCCAGTGCATTTGCAACAGAAGTGACGCAGTGCAAGTTCATGTGTGTAGCATTTTTATATTTATTGTTCTGCATCATATACAATTAAAACACTGTGGGGCCACACAGTGTTTTAAAATTAAACCACGGAGCCTAGGACTTGCAGATCAGAAGGCTGGCAGTTCAAATCCCCACGACGGGGTGAGCTCCCGTTGCTTAGTCCCAGCTCCTGTCAACCTAGCAGTTCGAAAGCACGTCAAAGTGCAAGTAGATAAATAGGTACTGCTCCAAGCAGGAAGGTAAACGGCGTTTCAATGTGCTGCTCTGGTTTGCCAGAAGCGGCTTTGTCATGCTGGCCACATGACCTGGAAGCTGTACGCCGGCTCCCCTGGCCAATAATGCAAGATGAGTGCCGCAACCCCAGAGTCGGTCACGACTGGACCTAATGGTCAGGGTCCCTTTACCTTTACCTATAGTTTGGCAAAGGTCTAAAGCAGGTTGATGCAGGTTAAAGTAGAACTAAAGAAGGTTGATGTTAATTTTATTTCTTCTTTGCCAGTTCTAATTTATCATCCAACCCGAAATGTAATAAGTGTGCTGGTCATTGAGTTATGTAACGGAGCCAAAGTTGTATTAGAGTTATGAAACTACTTATGGATTCCAGCAATATTCGTTAATATATTACAAGGCAACGCATGTTGAGATCAGGCTCCCAGTCTCAAGTGTTATGGCCGTGAGTTGTAAGCATTAATGTCACTGAATGATAATGATGTCTGCAGATTGTTTATTTCCAGTTGTGCTTCTATAGACTTTTTCTCCTAATGAAGTATCAGCGAGACATAATCTGGAGACATAATTTTGTTTTTGCCATTTGCCATGGTTCCATTCATTTGAAGCAATGATAATTCATTCTCTCCGGGTCTCCCCTGTATTCTGTGAAAGTGTGATAAAGCACCACAGTAATTTACAGATTTAGTGAAGACAGATTTATTCATGTAATCCCATTTTCCCTCCTCAGCCCCTTGTTTTGGAAGGAACTATGGGACTTGGGTTCAAATATTAGTGGGGAAAATGAAGGTGAAACTGTCAGAGCCCAAAGACAGTGCAGTGTGCCTCCAGGCCATCTTCTCCTACATGTCCTGAAAGGAGTAAACAGAAACATCCAATAGGCAATTGAATAGGATAGGATAGCAAAAAAAACAACAACAAGGATTCATCTAAGAAAAAAGGGGGAAGTGGGGAAGAAAGCAAGAGTATGTATAACTCAGCTGACTATGCTATTTAAAGCAAATCTCTAAACAACAGGAAGGGATGGAAACTTAGAACCAGTGACCAGTTAGTTTCTTTGGCCAATCTCCAACTGCACTTCTGGACTGAGATGTAGCAAAGATGGCCATGTGTCTTGCTTTACAGAAGACAGTCCTCTGTTTCAAGGCATCCTCAGCCGATTCAAGTTTGCTTAAAAGAAAAAGAATGATAAGAATGGAGAACAGGGACCTTGAAATTCACCATCAACAGAGAACACTTGGAGAACAGACTCACCTGATCACTATCTTTCTCCCAGAGCTCTGAAATATATTGTTTTTCTATTTAAATTATAGTAATTACTTCTAAGTTTGCATATACAAATAAATTAGTCTATGTGCATTTTATGCAGACCTATCTTTTTTTGGGAAGGATGTGTCTTCTCTTTATTGACAGTGAGTGGGTTTGGATTGCAGCCATGGTCTATGTATATGTTTAGTCAAATGTACACACATGACAAACATGACAGCATGATATCATTATTTACTAAAAGACCTGTTTACCGGGAGTGGGGGCACCACAGATCAAACTGTGCCTTGTTATGCTGAATGCAAGAGCATTCAACAAATCCACATTGTGATGGAATTTGACAACATTCTACATCCCTACTCTACCCTAGGTTAACACAGAACTCTTCATTTACAGTGGTACCTCGGTTTACAAACACAATTGGTTCCAGAAGTCTTTACTTAACCTGAAGCATACTTAACCTGAAGCGAACTTTCCCATTGAAAGTAATGGAAAGTGGATTAATCCGTTCCAGACGGGTCCGCGGAGTACTTAAACTGAAAATACTCAAACCGAGGCGTACTTAAACCGAGGTATGACTGTATATTCTTTATCAAGCCCTGGACATGCGTTTTTTGAAGAAGTCACATCATTTTTAATATGAGAAGCACTGTGCCGCAATTCTAATTTAACCATCCTTGTACACTTACTAAGTGCGAGAATCTTTTAATTAAGTCCCTGATCCAAGAATTTCATCCTAATTTGCAGTTAGGGGTGTACTGGCCATACCAAAGGTGATTGTTCATTTCAAAGATTCCTTTTCATCTTCAGCTGTGGATTGGAGAAGGCGCACAAGCAGACATTTGTCCTTCAGTGAACATGTGCTATTGCAACTCTCCCATATTAACAGCTTGCATGGATTAATTGGAAGGAACACTTCATTCTTGTAGGGACTTTCAATCCTCAAGAAATGTTTTAAAGCATGAAATGTAGCTAATAGCCTGGCAAATTGCAAAGGAGACAGCCCAGCACTATATGGGCGACGAGCAAATATTCATTCTTTATAGGAGTCTCTGAGAAAAAGCAAAGAGGTTTTGCCTGCTGCAGGCTTCAGACGAGATCCAAAGAGCTAATTTAGGTACTCCCCAAGTGGTTATGCATACCCAGAGGGTTTGGAAGAAGAAAAGAACAGATCTCCTGTTCAAAAGCAGCAGCTATTTGAATCCCCCCCCCGAGTTTCTACAGCAGTTTGCCATTTAAAATGGCTTGTGCTGTTTAGCAAGCCACAAAGCCAACCCACTGGAACTCATGGAACTATGCTTGTTTATTGATAAAATGCACTAACCACTAGGGGCAGGCGAATCTGTTAGTTTCAGTTTCTTATCTCTGCATTCTTGACTTCATTTAATCACATTTCTGCACCTCTTTGCATTTTTAAAAAAGTCTTGAAAACTATCAGCATTTTAATGCTAATTTCTCATACATTTTTTTTGTATGCAATTTTGCCTAATATACACTTTTTTTTTCAAGATTCACACACCCAAATAAAATGTATTTTTGGTATAACATTTTCACACACATTTTAATGCATGCATGTCTTTAGCACATTATTTTGGCTGGAGGACTGCATCACAAAAGTGCAGGTTTCGAAGGATAGCTGTGTTTGGGCTTGTGTATTGTTTTGGGAAGTATGAATCAGGTTGGTTCACATTTTAATTTTTCGCACATCTTTATTAACCATCCAAGGGAGAGTTAGGTAGCCACCTCAGGCAACAGATACTGAAGGGGGTGAGGAGCAGACTGAGCTGTGTGCCCTCTAAGCTAGTCGGCTGCCTTAATGTGCAGTGGAGGATATTTTCCTGTTGCCAGTGTTGAAGTAAGATTTGACTGTCAGTCCATTTGACTTCTATGCATGGAATGGGAGGGTGCTATCTTATCCTTTGCCTCTGGCAGCAAAATGTCTTGTATCAGCCTTGCCCCCTCTCTATTAAAAAAGCTCATGGCATGGCCTTTCACAGATAATAACATCCATTTAACAACACACACGGTGTCAAAATAGAGCCACATAGCAAGTACCCAAAGAAGCCATGTTTAAAAGCCTTTGGATAATAAAAAACATCTTCACCTAGGTGAAATCTACACACATATTTTTTTTAAAAAAACCTGTGAAAACGCTTTTTAAAAAAACGCTTTGAAAAATACATTGAATTTGACATAGCTCACTCTCGCCATCTAGTGCCACATTTGTATATTGCACTTTACCACACATTTAAAACGTTTTGTTTGCAGCTGTATAGATGAGTTCTAGTGCCCAAAGCTAAGCAGTGATGCTGCCTCTGAGTCTCTCTTACCATGGACTTCTTTAGATCCCAAGCATTATCTTACACTTGGTTACAGGTATGTTGTGCATGCTAAAGTCACTTAAATGGGTGAGTTGCCAGGTGAGTTGCATGGGAAATTTACCTGGGAAATTTAGGGCTTCTTATTCTAGTAATACTCTATAACTCCTCTGTGCCTGTCGCTAGAAATGGTCATGTGTACTGGATAAGATTTTGATGGTTCTGCAGTCATCCGGACTAGCCATATAAGGACATACTAGGGAAGAAGAGCAATCCAAATCTCTGATTGGCATGGGCTGTGGGAGTCAAGGAGTGGATATGATCCCCAAAGTAATTGCCATATGGATATGCTGAGAGAATAAAGTCATCCGGTTGTTCCAGACATGCGCTTCAAGAAACAGAGGCACTCTTTCGATTTGTGGACTTGCTTGCAATCCACAACTTCCTCTATCTGGCTGAATTATAAATGCTAAGGAATTCAAACAAGAATATAAACATTGACTTAGAGCTAATTCACTTGTTCAGTTTCTGGCATGTTCTACAGTGCTCCTTATAACATTTGTTTGTTTGTTTGTTTGTTTGTTTGTTTGTTTTGTAGTTAAAAACATGTGTGCCAAACATGGCAGCTGGCTAAATGTTGGAAAAGAACCATAAGAACAATATAAAAACAATTTTCTATTTATAACATGTTAAAAAATATGCACCAGTGTGAAACATATAAACTTATACAGGAGACCAAAATATAAAAATAACTATCCATGAAAATAGTATAATTCCTAAAGGCTTGCTGGAATAAGAGTGTATTTAGCCTTCTAAAGTTAAATACTGAGCTTGCTTTGTGGTTTTCTAAAGGTGTGAGTTCCTTAATGGGGATGCCACTAAAGAAAAAATCCTGGTCCTATTGGAAGGAAGGAAGGAAGGAAGGAAGGAAGGAAGGAAGGAAGGAAGGAAGGAAGGAAGGAAGGAAGGAAGGAAGGAAGGAAAGCTTTACAAAGTATGAGAAGGCAGGTCCCTGCTCAGAGAGGTTTTGAAAGCATAAGTCATATAACAGAGGAAATGGAAGGAAATGACAGGGATGGCAGAGGAATTCAATTCAGTTCACCTTTAAAGGTGAATCTACCCAATTCACACTTTCTTAAACAATACTTTACATGAGCTGAAACACAGCGTTCCTTCAAAACCCACACATCTCTGAATTTTGCAATGTAGTTCTCCAGGCTAGTAATGTGTACAAAAATGTACATACCAGAGACATCACCTTGCCGACAAAGGTCCGTATAGTTCAAGCTATGGTTTTCCCAGTAGTGATGTATGGAAGTGAGAGCTGGACCATAAAGAAGGCTGATCGCCGAAGAATTGATGCTTTTGAATTATGGTGCTAGAGGAGACTCTTGAGAGTCCCATGGACTGCAAGAAGATCAAACCTATCCATTCTGAAGGAAATCAGCCCTTAGTGCTCACTGGAAGGACAGATCGTGAAGCTGAGACTCCAATACTTTGGCCACCTCATGAGAAGAGAAGAATCCTTGGAAAAGACCCTGATGTTGGGAAAGATTGAGGGCACTAGGAGAAGGGGACGACAGAGGACGAGGTGGTTGGACAGTGTTCTCGAAGCTAAGAACATGAGTTTGACCAAACTGCGGGAGGCAGTGGAAGACAGGAGTGCCTGGCGTGCTATGGTCCATGGGGTCACGAAGAGTCGGACACGACTAAACGACTAAACAACAACAACAAGGGTAAAATGTGCATCTAAATGCATATATTAGTGAAAGTAGCATACAGATGCATTATATTATGGGGAAATGCTTGCAAAAATGCATATATTTTTCAAAACTTCATAGAAAAATGTACTGATTAGTAGAAATTCTCACTAAAATAATGGTGAAAAATTTCATGAGGCTTTTAAAAAAATACAAATATAGAGAAATGTGGAGCACTGAATTTAAGAGTGGAATAATGAGGAACTGAGAGGCTCAAAACTGTAAGAGCAGAGAGATGAGGGAATGCATGGACTTACAGGGTTCTGGAGGCAAGGATGAAGAATTTGTGCATAGTCTGGGAGTTGACCAAAATCTAGTGTAAAGATTTAAAGGTGCTGATTCTTCAACATCAACTTTGTTGGACTGGTCATGTTGTGCAGATGCCTGATTATCGTCTTCCAAAGCAACTACTCTATTCCGAACTTTAAAATAGAAAGTGTAATGCCAGTGGTCAACAAAAGAGGTTTAAAGACTGTCTCAAGGCAAATTTTTAAAAATGTAGTATAAACACCAACAACTGGGAAACACTTGCCTGAGAGCGCTCCAATTGGAGAATAGCCTTTACCAAAGGTGTCATGGGCTTTGAAGACACTCAAGCTCAGGACGCAAGGGAGAAACGTGCCAAGAGGAAGGCATGCTTGGCAAATCCACACCGTGATCAACTGCTGCCCGGAAACCTATGTCCCCACTGTGGAAGGATGTGTGGATCCAGAATAGGCCTCCACAGTCACTTACGGACTTATTGTTAAAACCGTGTTTATGGAAGACAATATTACTCAGCTAGGAGTGGAAGAAGAAGAAGAAGAAGAAGAAGAAGAAGAAGAAGAAGAAGAAGAAGAAGAAGAAGAAGAAGAAGAAGAAGAAGAAGAAGAAGAAGAAGAAGAAGAAGAAGAAGAAGAAGAAGAAGATTGCATAGCCAGAATGATGAGGTGGTCTCACAGTATAGGAGGGGCTCATATATATGGAGGGTTCATATATGAGAGGGACCCAGGTGGCTCTGTGGGTTAAACCACTGAGCCTAGGGCTTGCTGATCAGAAGGTCGGCAGTTCGAATCCCTGTGACGGGGTGAGCTCCCGTTGCTTGGTCCCAGCTCCTGCCAACCTAGCAGTTCGAAAGCACGTCAAAATGCAAGTAGATAAATAGGAACCGCTACAGCGGGAAGGTAAACGGCGTTTCCATGTGCTGCTCTGGTTTGCCAGAAGCGGCTTTGTCATGCTGGCCACATGACCTGGAAGCTATACGCCGGCTCCCTCGGCCAATAATGCGAGATGAGCGCGCAACCCCAGAGTCGGTCACGACTGGACCTAATGGTCAGGGGTCCCTTTACCTTTACATATATGAGAAGAGAGCACCCCATGTTAGCTTTCTCTTACCCAGGAAACTTCACATGTTGATGGAAAGTATTTAGACTTGGCTTGCTGTGCAGTCTTTTTATGCACAGGGAAATTTACATGCTGGGATGCTAACCCCCAAGCTGCATTACTCTGTCCAAACCTACTGCACTGCTACACATTTAAATTGGCTATTATATAGCAGTTCATAGCTGCAAAATTCAAATAACTTGTCAGGGCATTCAGGAAAAAAAAACAGCCGATTGTTTGGGAAGTATCCCTTTAAATCTAATGGGAGAATGAATTACACAAAGATTGTTTTTCTCTGTGACATACAGAAACGAAAGCAAGCCTTTGGGTGCCAACAAACTGGAATTTAAAAGAAAAAATATTGGATACCTTTTTGAGAAGTGTTACAGTTTCCTCTGTGGATTAACTTTCCACTTAAGAGTAAGATGTCCTGAAATCTCTTGATATTAGCCTGTCTTGCATTAAGTGGGAAAGACATATTCAGCACTCTCAAGACAGTCCTTAAAACACACACACACACACACACACACTTCATGAAAGCAATTCAGTCTTAAACATAGCTGCCAAGTTATCCCTTTTTTACAGGGATTTTCCCTTATGCTGAATAGGCTTCCTCGCGAGAAAAGCTAAAACTTGGCAGCTATGGTCTTAAAGCCTATATAAAGTAGTAATATAATATAAAGTGGAACCATAGCCATGCTTAAAAGTCCAGACCACAGAGAAGCTTGTTCATAAACCTCTCAACATTGAAATAAACACCTTTTTTCACTTTGGCTGGATCATGCCCACAGGATCAAAGTTAATGTTACTGTTGAAAATCCTACAGTCGGGCTGATGTTGGCCACGACTCCTGCACTATGTTAACCCAACCATTCTCTGAAAAGGGCAGGTGTTACGCTATTCCTCTTCAATTTCCTCCTTCGTAGTGGGTCACCATTCGGCTTCTTTGATTATTTTTGCACTCAGTTCCCTGCCCCTCTCCATAATTTCAGCCCATGTACTGAGCTCCACAGTGCTGGGAAGCTACTCCTAATCTCCTGTATGCAAATATTGCAATTCCATCATTGGTGGAAGACATGAGATGCTACCCCCTCCTCTCCCTGGATAGCAGAAATATTCTGGCGATTGTATCGGTGTGTGCCTCCGCATGACCACACTGCAGAAAACAAAAGGAGCCATCTCAGAGGTGCTATGAAGATATCCTTAATGGAATTGTTCAATTATGTCACACATTTCAAACCTATATCATTCTCTACCAGGGAATTCTAGATGTTGCAAGGAGATACAGTATTCCCTTCTGCAGCTCTTTCCTCATTCTTGAAATGCATTGCCTTGTGAATGATTTCATTAAAGATTTTTTTAGTACCTTTGGACAAGTCCCCGATGTTTTCTGTACTGAAGTTCTATTAACACATTCTGCACATCAGGCTATAAATTAACTAAAAACCAACAACTTCAACTTAACCAGCTGTGAGACCATTATTCACTGATCGGCAAGGGCACTATGATCAGCTGGTGGGAAATGGAGAGTTTTGCCATAGCCTGATAATTATCGGCTAGTGATAACCTGGAGGCAGACTTTCTCACCAGCGGCACCGATGTTGCGGAAAGCAATCCCTGCTGAAATACCAGAGGCATTCTGCCGTCTTCCGAAGACTCGCATGTTTAGACAAGCATTCCCTTGAACATAATTTCTGATGTTATTGCTTTAACTGTTGCTTTAAAGAAAAAGAACAAAAACACTTTCAACTGTGATGCTTTTTAATTGATTGCTTAATTGTATATTTTAATTAAGGATGTTTTGTTTCTCCAATGGAACTCTTATTGTGGTTTTTTTAATTGTGTGTTGATTTCATAAGCTGCAAACCGCCCATGGAGCCATATAAATTAATTAAATAAATGAGATTCAATTTATGAATGGATAAAAGAGAAAGAGTAAATGAAGGGGAAACTGCACTACTTTCAGATACTGTCCTCTTGGAAGAAGAAAAAGGAGGAGGAGGAGGAGGAGGAGGAGGAGGAGGAGGAGGAGGAGGAGGAGGAGGAGGAGGAGGAGGAAGAAGAAGAAGAAGAAGAAGAAGAAGAAGAAGAAGAAGAAGAAGAAGAAGAAGAAGAAGAAGAAGAAGAAGAAGAAGAAGAAGAAAGCCACATGCCTGCCCCTCCACCCTCTCCTTGGAACTATAGCTTGTCTCATACAGTGGTACCCCAGATTAAGAATTTAAATCGTTCTGAAACTGTTCTTAACCTGAGGTACCACTTTAGCTAATGGGGCCTCCTGCTGCCACTACAGCACGATTTCTGTTCTCATCCTGGAGCAAAGTCCTTAACCCGAGGTACTATTTCTGGGTTATCAGAGTCAGTACCCTGAAGCGTCTGTAACCTGAAGCATCTGTAACCTGAGGTACCACTGTATATTACTGAGATCAGTCAAAATCAAGTCTCTCTGTTTCATGACGTGGAAGCAGTTCCAGAATGCATAGGTTGGTCTTGGCAGCAAGCATCATTGCACATTGTGTGTGGCAGTTGTGAAGAAAACTTGTGGGAAGGGTTAGAGATGGGAACCACCACGATGTGTGGAGGCAATTCATGAGAAGCAACCTCTCATGAAAAGTAACCTATCATCACTCAGTTCAGATATAAATGGCTGTCTAGACTTGATTTTGGCCCATTACATGTGCATTCCCTGTGCAAAATACTAGTCAAGTAATTTAATATTCTCTCTCTCTCTCTCTCTCTCTCTCTCTCTCTCTTTGTGATAAGCTGTACAAACTTTTATATTAAAATGTGCATGGAAAAGTGTTTGGGGGGTTGGTACTGTTTCTTGTTTTGCATTGCCTATAAATGAGTTTACAAATGAAATACACAAATTAAAGAATCAGACATGTGGAATGTGAATGATCATTCTGTAGTTAAAAGCTTCAAGTGTTAACACAATTTAATTTCACGTTTAAGCACAAGACCCCCACCAAAAAATGAACACAAGGGAAGGCCTTTAACCACACCCACCCCTGTTTGTTAATATGTTGAAGAAATGAAACTAGCAGTAGGAACATAATAAAGTTGGCATTCACCCATTTACTGGTACAGCTCTAGAAGCAGTTGAACTGTATGTAATGCTTATCTTTAAATATGTGTCAATCTTATACCAGATAGTGGGCTTTAAAAGATCGTAAGTTACATACAAATTAAGGTAATGGTTTATTTCCCCCGGGGCTCACTACAGTCTGTTCAGGGACCAAGCAATTTGAAAAACAGAACATGTGGAACGTTAAACAGTCCAAGAAGCAGTGACTATACTGATTGGTTTTAACAACCCACACTAATTTAAAGCATGCCATTTGGTGCAAGTAATCATGGACTGATTTTTTGATTATGCAACTGTATTGGCTGGTACAGAGCTATTTGTTCACAGTACAGAAGAGAACCTTTTGCTGTACCTGCTCCGTTTAGGTGCAGAGAAGGAAATTGTTAGGAAAAAAGCAGATTGCAATCCTTCTATTAAAGAGTTAACAACATATTATAATATTCATGAATGCATTACTAGAAGTTGATTGGAAGGTCAAGGGCATTTTGTGTTAAAGGAGAGCGAACATCATTCCAAAAAAGTCACCCCATCCCTTGAATTTTAAAGGTGCGGCTTATTTGCGGGTGCAGCTTATATTCAGGTCAATATGGTAGTTGTGAAAAGAAAACACTAGTGAATTTTGGGATTGTACATTTTCTGTCTCTCTTCCTCCTCCTTCCACAAGGAGCAAACTGCATATGGAAAACGGTGGTTTGTACAAACCATCATTTGTTGTTGTTGTTGTTGTTGTTGTTGTTGTTGTTGTTGTTGTTGTTGTTTTTAAAGCCAAGAAAATCAAATCACAATTGGGTCCTGGTTTGATATCCCAGTTGGTTAACAAGGATCTGCTTGCACTACAATTTCTTTTATTCAGACACAATGAGAAACTTCAGAATGCCACAAACTATGAGTGGAAGCTTTCAATCTCTGCTCTCATGTGTGAAAGGTGGGGGAAGAGTGGATTCAAAATCTTTTCTAAACTTTTCTATATATCATATTTCCCCAGTCACAGTCAAGGACAACACCTGAGGACCCAAAGCTGGGCAAAGGTGTTGCAAATGTTTTCTCAGACCACTTCCCAAATCCTATTGCTCACCTGCACTTTCAAGTTAAAGTGCCCTGAAACTCAGTGGAACAGCTCTAAAATATGGAATTGTGGCTGCAGCAAAGATGCCCACGATGGTATATTTCCCTGTATACTGGAAATAACTGTTCTCCATCTATTCTTGGATAGCATGTAGATGTTTGATAGCTATTTGCTAGAAAAAAAATTTTTTGTTTATTCAACAGTTTTGAAATAGCAAAATGGTCTGCCATTGCAGAATGGATTCCCCACCCCTCCTTCATAATATAATGAACATTTATTCAGGAAGGGTCTTACAGTTGATTGAACAGCAATGGATTTTGAGGAAACCTACAGTAGAATCAGAAAAGAAAAGATGCATCCTTGAGCCAGGTTTGCACATCACAATGTGCCAAACTATTGCATGGGGGTGTGGTCTTCCAGAAAGGAGCTCCCAGCTGCTTGGCTCCTCCTCAGCCTTCTTTAGTCCCACCCCATACTGAGTGATGTCCAAGCCAAACTAGTGTCTAGTTGGGATTTGGGGGGCGTGTAGGTGTGTCCATCACAATGTTCAGTTCAAATGAGACTGGTACGGGGCAAACCAAATCCAGTCTTCTACTCAATAGACAGTGGTGAAGTGTAGGTGGGTTCCCACGAGGCAAGACACAGTGATAACAGCAAGAACCTTTAATGAATTAACAGAACTGGACAACAGGGGCAAAGCAACTGCTTATATACATTTCTGAAGGCCTGGGCCACTCCCACTCCCAACATGATTGGCTGTCTAAACTTCCAATCTGCGAATCATGACTCAGAGGCCCAGATCCTGAAATGCTCTGTGATTGGATATCATGTATTGAATCAGAACACAGGGTCTCAGAATCCTTAGTCCAGACCTCAGGCAAACACAGACCACTGAATACATAACAAGTGGCATGGGGGTTCACCTCACCTCTGGTTGATCATGTCATGGTTGCATACTGAGGAGCAAGGTGGTAATGAGATTGGCATGATAAAAACACACTGACAAAACCAAACAAACAGGCCAAACCCTACGCCAAAGGATAAATGGACATAAATCTGACATCAGGAATTACAAGACAGAGAAACCAGTAGGAGAACACTGCAATCTCCCAAGACATTCTATACAAGATCTCAAAGCAGCTGTCTTACTACAAAAGAATTTCAGAAATAGACTGGAAAGAGAAGTTGCTGAATTGCAACTTATCACCAAGCTTAAAACCATGGATAGACCTGGTTTGAACAGAGACGTTGGATTCTTATCTCATTATACATGATAAAGTGATCTTCAGTCATCTCACCCCTTGCTTTTTCATGCAAGACCATTTGCAGTAGTTTACAGTCGTCAACAGCTATCAGTCAGTCAATCACCCATTTCCACCACCCTTCTGAGTGATACCCCTCCCCACCCTTTCTCTACATATAAGCGTCTGGGGACTTCTCTTTCAGTGTATCTGAAGAAGTGTGCATGCACACGAAAGCTCATACCAAAATAAAAAACTTAGTTAGTCTTTAAGGTGCTGCTGGAAGGATTCTTTTTATTTTATTTCAAAACCAAACCACTTCTCCCACCAGTGCAGTTGCCTTGTGCCAGCCTCACTGTTGTCTCACCCCCTTCTCTGTCTCTCCATCCTGGTATGTAGCAGTGGTGCAGGTTACCAGAGGTCAAGTGAGGACCACACACCCAGCCGGCCGCTTGCTTCTGCTCCTTTACCTAAGCCATTGATAGGGAACTACTGTGTATCTTCTAACAATACTTAACAAAATAGGGATGTATGCTCCTAAGCCTGAGGCATATGACCCACAGCTGGATCAGGACGACAGATGCAGATTGCAGGGTCCATTACACACAATTAGAAGACCTGATCGTTCCATGAATATATTGAGTTCAGTATATATGTTTGATTCTAAAGTATAATATACTGATAATATAAGGAGATGAGAAACATGTATCGTCAAGACTGGATCTGTCAGGGGTCTTTTTATTGTGTCATTTAATAATTGTAAATGTTCATAAGAGTTATATAAGATATGATCATTATATAATCATTTACATATAAAATAAATCACATCTTCATATATCTCCTGTGTTGTAAAGCTCAGTGAAATTTACTGCTGCTATAAATTCTTGCAGCTGTGAAGATATAATGATCTTCGTTTTTATAAAAAAATAAACAGAAACCTATAGACTTTGACTGACAAAGAATTAAAACTTTTGAGTTGTATTTTACTTGCAATCCATTTTAATGCAAAACACAACAATTACCTTATATTTATGCATAGTTAAACAAAGCATTTGCTTTTGAATCAGTGAAACAAGACATTAACCAGCCTCAAAATGAATAGTACAATTGTATCAGGCTTATTTTCGCCCTTCTGGCGTTCAGTGTTTACAATGCCAAAATATGAGATTATGCTCTGTGCAATCAACTATCATTTCCATGGTACCATTAAAGCCAAGCCACCTTCATACCAGTTATCTTTTTTTCTCATGCAAGAATTTTCAATAAACAGCCTTTTAAAGCTTATTCACACACAATCCATTTCTATCATACCATGAAGTGATTTTGGGAGCGTCTTTGTGATCAGATCCACGTGGCTATTGCTCTCATGAAAATCTTGGACACATACAAACAGTTGAACATGTGGGATGATGGATTGTGCCCATTATTTCTTTCCCTTTGGGGTTTCCTTGATGCTGCACTTATATTGTCTTGAAGAAAAAAGAATCATCCCATTTTTTTACTGTATTCTTACTAAATTCTGAAATCACAATAATGAAGGTCTACACCACCAAAATAAATAAAGGGGTAGAGCAGAATGGCTCTTAATATGTTAGCAACTATGGGTTTTTTAATTTAAAAAAATAAGGACAAGAACAAAATCCCGATATACTACCTATTTAGAACTTTCTCAATGGAAATATTAAACTGAAAGTAACTGTGAGGGGGGGGTTACCATTGCCTCCTTCAAGCAAGCAGGGACCACCCCTTTTCGCAAGGAGGCATTAATCACCTCCCTGGCCCCAGCCAGCTGCCCTCTTCTTGCTAGTTTTTATCAGCCAAAAGGATCAAGGGTCCAGAGAACAAAGAGTCGTCCTGACTAATCCAAATACCGTGTCCATATCCTCAAACCTTACCAACTGAAACCCATCCAACACAACAAGACCAGATAATGGTCTGGGCGCCCTCTAAGATTAATCTGTTGTAACAGCAGAGTCATCATCCCAGCGGATGCAAGTGACTTTATTCTCAGAATGCTTTGCAAAGAAGTTTCAGCAAGCTGCCATCAGTTCTGCTACATTCTCCAGGCCAGACTGTAAAAAGCTCCATACCACCCAGAACAGCTCTGTTGGATGGCATAATGAGGGTGCAATGGAGGCAGACTTTGCTGCCTTCACTGCCACTGGGTGGGCTCTATGATGAGCCCTCAACCAGTTTTCAACTGCATCCAACTGGAGTTTTCCTCCACTTAGGTTCAAGCCATCTTCCAGCTTGTCTAATTGCTCTGTGGTATAACAGGGAGCCAAGCCGGCTGCTCAAAGTGGGAGAGGGCACTCAGGAATAATTGTGTCAATGGCTCGAGCCATTCAAATGCTCCACCCAGGGCAGAAGTGCCAGTCATATCACTCAGGAAATCCCTCGGGGCTGCCTGGAAAGCAATTGGTTCCACCAGCCAATTGGATCTGTCAGCCATAGAGTTGGGGAAGCATCACAGAACAACTAATTAAGCAGAATAGATCCACCAGTAATACACTATTATTGTGTCCAAAGCATGTTGCAGAATACGCCCACAATAAAATACCAGTCGGTGTGGTGGTGGTCTAAATAATACTATGCCATTTGTAATCGCAGCCACCAAATCGTTTATCCTGACTCAAGACTATTTGTGATCAAGACAAATATCACTGGTTCCAGTACAGATCCTGATTATTTCCTTCTTTTGAGAAAACTGTACAGAAACAGTACATTGTAGGTAAACAGGGGCATGGCGAAGAAGACAACAATAGAAAGTTTTTACCATTTAACTGAAGTGGGGATAAGCTCCCTTTACAAACGCAGTTAATTTACTCTCAAGCCAAACTTTTACTTAATGGTAACTGGTAGAATTTGCTCACCAGATACTTCCCTCTGCTCTAAAAATTATTCTGTCTTTACTCCTTCCTCCTTTAGTGAGTCCAGCAGTCTTAAAGAACTTTCTTGCCAGGTAGCGGCTTTTACTACTGAACTTTACTTCAGTTAAGAAGTTTGCACAGTTATCTTTGGGTGGAAATCAAGAGCTGTCATTTCTGCCCTTTATTACGTTTCTATAGCAAGCACTCACAGGTGTGAGAACGAAAGGAACATTCCTAGGTACAGAGACACATTGAGCTGTAAATCTTTTCGCTCCCTGTACATCATTCTCAGGACAACTCCGGTTAAGGAGTCTTTCTCACACACCTCACTGTGTTGAATATAGACAGGACTGCTAAAACCAAACTAGCATTTTTTTGAGGGTGAAAATAAGTCTTTCTTTAATAGGTGATGGTGGTGAGATAGAGAATGTGATCATTACCCATGGTGAACATATGGATGGCCTTGGTGTCAGTCAAGCATAGCTTTGAACTCTACACAGATGAAGCCAGATTACATATAAAAACAGGCAACTTAATTTGACCTGGTTTTTAGGCTGACCTCTTCTTCTTTTCCCCAGCGAACGTCCTTCAGCACTTCTTAAAAGGTATGCGTGCTTTATATCTGGGCAGGTTTGTACATATTTATAAAGATGCTGTTAAATATTTAAGCAGTTAGGGAATAAAATACAGTAAGAGTTTCCCTGCAGTTCATCAGCTTGCCAAGGGTATGTGGTTCCAGAAGCCCAATAAGGTCATAGACCATTTTTCTGCAGCAAAGCAACTTGTGGACAACCATGCTGTCACAGAGGCCTAGTCCAGACAACAACAGAAATCAAAGCAAAATAGCCAAACAAGTAAAACTATCTAATTTCCTGATGATAGACAGAACAGTAGATAGATGACAGTTCTCCACAGGAAGCAGCTAGAAAATTGAGATCATTATCAGAGGCGCTTCTCTGAGCCTTAGGTGGGTGATTACTGGAGAGAGGTCTCTTATTTTAGTGATGGTGCCAAAATCGTGGAATTCCCTCCATATGGACTAGGAGTAAGGATTTTTTTTCCAGCCCAAGAGCTGTATTCCCTTCTGGGCAAACTTCCAAGGACCACATGCCAGGAGTGGATAGGGCCACAGGCAGGAATGGAAGGAGCAAGAACAACAATGGCATATTGCCTTTATACATGAGGCTTGTTCAGTGGGTCTCAAACTTTTTTTCTGGGCCCAACTTTCAGAATAAAAATTTGCATTGAATTTTTTGTTGATAAGAAATGTATTGGAAAACAAAGAGGGGAAAACTCCTAGCAGCACTTGACTTATAACATAGAACACATGTACTTTATCATATGATCCATGGGACATCAGGTGGGGGGGATGCAGCTACATAGGAACATGAATCAATCCCAAAATACAATATTGATTGCTTTGAATCTTTCTGCCATACTTGTCATCCTTTCCTGCCACACTAGTGTGGCACGCCATGCCCTTTGAGCACCACCGAGCTAGTTTCTACACACACACACACACACCCCTGTTAATCCATCCAGACAAAAAGGAGTAATTATTGGAGTTCAAGGATGCATTTCAGTCAGGCAAAAACAGCTGAGATGTGAAACAGAGCCAGTGAAGGGTGTGGCTTGGGAAAAATTCTGAGGGACACATCAAACGGATTGGAGGATGATATGTGGTCCCCAAACCTGAGACTCCCTACCTCTGCTATACACATATGTCACCTTCATTATAATCTTTTGGTGCCAAGTGAAGTCTATAATTCTGTAGTGTTCTCATAGCTGCCAAGTTATCCCTTTTTTTAAGGGAAATTCCCTTATGCTGAATAGGCTTCCTCGTGAGAAAAGGGAAAACTTGGCAGCTATGAGTGTTCTAAAGGAAGGGAATGTGCACAAATGCCAAACCCATGGCAGCTAGGGGTGTGACCAGAATACATGTTGGTGTAGAGGGGAGTTTGGCTAGCAGGTTCCCAGTACCAGCTCACACATTAGTTGAAAAGGAAGAGTGTCTTTTGGACACCCTTTTAGTCACACTGGTGTCAGGTTATTTAATTGGTTGAGAAGCGCAGTGCACAAAGACAGAAGATAAAGACATTGCATAAGACGCGTCAGGAATGGGGAAACAGGAACTGATAAACTGGCGTACAGGAAAGGAAGCAGGTGGGAAAGAGGCAACAGCAGAAAGTGTTAAGGATGAATGGGAACCCATGAAAGAGGCAAGTGAAAGATGGCTTGAAAATAAGATGGGAGCCAGACATGAAGTAGAGAGATGGAGAACAGGAATGGAGGACAGAAAGGGAGCAGAAATGTGTGAGGGAGCATGAAATGAAATTGGAAGGCCCATAAGCTTGAACTGAACAGTTAATAGGCTTGAACTGAAATTAGCTGATGTATTCTGAATTAACTGTGGGCAGCCCTGAGATAGCAGCTGCCTGGTGTGGTGGGAACATCAATTTACCCAGTTGGTGTGTTCTTTGCCATGATTTTCTTAAAGGAATAAAGCTGTCATTTCATCCATCCATATTTCTGTCTTTAAAAACTTCACTCTGTTAAGCAAACCAGCATATGAAGCTAATGGGTCACTTAGCAAAACAGCCTTCTACCTGCAGAGCTAATTTCAAGTTTTAAATTCAGAATGTAATCTACATTTTGTTGGCTATTTGTGTTTTTCACATCCATTTTATGATTTGAGCATGAAACTAATCCTTTTATGACAGCATGTGTTAATTTCATCTGAGCTTTCCGGGACCCTCTCTAAATTATCTCACACAGTGGTCTCCTTTAATTTAAGGATAGAAGGCAGCAAGTCAGGGCCCCAAGTTAGTGAGGAACAAGAGCGATTCAACTATGATAGCTTTTCTGGTTGGCTACAAAGTGTGCTGGTTTACTGTAGCTCTTAATTGATAATTACAAGCTACTGAATACATTGTTTAGATCAGGCATCCCCAAACTGCAGCCCTCCAGATGTTTTGGCCTACAACTCCCATGATCCCTAGCTAACAGGACCAGTAGTCAGGGAAGATGGGAATAGTAGTCCAAAACATCTGGAGGACCGAAGTTTGGGGGTGCCTGTTTTAGATTATTTTCTAAATGTAATGTGTTTTCTTTATCTAAGAAAGTTTAACATAAGCAGGTAAACACGCTGCCTCAGCAAATTTGGATAAGTATTCCTACCAGTCACAGGCACCCAAAGAGGATGGGCATTGAAATATACTCGGAGTCGAGAGTGAATTTCATGCTCTTTATTCAGCTCATATTCATCAAGGAGAAGAAGAGAAGACGAATGGCTCTTTTCCCAAAACCATCTGCTTATATACATTATTTACACAATGGGCCTTGCGTGATTGGCTACTTCAGGGCTACACCTGTGGGCCAATTATATTGTGGATTGACTTCTGCCTGCAGCCTGATTGGCTGCTCCTACAGGCCAATCAGGTAGCAGATTCACTTCTGCCAGCCGCCTGATTGGCTGCTCCAGCAGGCCAATCAGGTTGCGGATTCACTTCCACCTGGACTTGGATTGGGTAGCTCCTGCTGATTCTGAATCCTATTGTTCTAGGATTCAGCTCAGTACATAACACCCCTCCCCTCTAAGTTCCAGTCCTGCCCGGGAAGTTGCATTCGTAGTCCCCAAGGTCTGCTGGCCGCCTCCGTGTGCGTTGTGGCCTGGGGTGTTCCTTGGTCAGGGGTTCTGGTTCTGGCTCGTGTTCCGAGGCTGCTGGCTGTGCCGGGGCTGTCTGGTCTGGCGCCACTGAACCACTAGGTTGTGACTCTGGTTCCGGTGTCCTTCCAGCCTCGGGGCGCCCCTCTGTGCCTACTGCTTCTGCTTCCCCTGCCCACCCCTCTCGCTCTACAGGCCTCACTGCCCTGCTGTCCCCTTGGGACCCCTCTGTCCCGCTCTCCTCCCGGGTTCCTCCTGGGAATCGTCGCCGTAGCTGGTCGCAGTGGCGGCGCCAACATTGCCCCCCTTCCGTTAGTACCTCGTACGACACGGGACCGGTCACCTTGGTGACTGTGGCGGGTACCCATGCTGGGCCTGCCCCAAAATTCTTTGCATACACTGGGTCTTGGGCCACAAATGTCCGGGGGTTCCTGCCTTTCCCCACCACTACCTCATCCTGAGCTCTGTCGGGGTGAAGTCGGTCCAGTCTAGTTGCAAGGCGCCGGCCCATGAGTAGTTCAGCTGGGCTCCGGCCCGTCGTTGTGCTTGGGGTGCTGTGCTGTGCTAGAAGAAATGCGGCAAGGCGGTATTCCCAGTCCCCTTGTGTTATGCAGCGGAGGCTGTCCTTGGTGGTCCGCACCATGCGCTCCGCTTGGCCATTGGTGGCAGGGTGGAATGGTGCTGAGCGGATGTGGCGGATGGCGTTCTGCGCTGTGAAGGTCTGGAACTCCTCTGACGTGAATGCGGTTCCATTGTCCGAGACGAGGGTGTCAGGGAGCCCGTGGGTTGCAAACAGCTTACGTAGTACCCGGATGGCTGCCGCCGTAGAAGTGGACGGTACCAGTGCGACCTCCAGCCATTTGGTGTAGGAATCCACCACTATGAAGAATGTTTTTCCCTGGAAGGGGCCAGCGAAGTCCACGTGCAAGCGTGACCATGGATGTCGGGCGGACTCCCAGGGCTGGACTGGGGCCCTTGGGGGATCCGGGCGGGATTCTTGGCAGGTCTGGCAGTGTTGGACCCAGGCCTCTATCTCTCTGTCAATCCCCGGCCACCACACATAACTCCTGGCAAGGGCCTTCATCCTCACTACCCCTGGGTGTGTCTCGTGTAGGGCTGTGAGGACCCTTTTGCGGAGGGGCTGGGGAACAACAACCCTGCTTCCCCATAACAGGCACCCCTTGTGGGCCGACAGTTCATGTTTGCGGTTTGTGTAGCCAGCGAATTCTGGCCCGGGGCTGCTGCTGGGCCATCCTCGCCACACCCAGTCCAGGACCCGGGAGATGACCCTATCTTTTGTGGAATGGTGCGCAACTTCTTGTGCCTGAATGGGTCGGTCGGGAAGCAGCTCCAGGGTCATAACCTCTTGCGCAGGCGCTGGGTCGGGGCCTGTTTCTGGTAGTGGTAGCCTGCTGAGTGCGTCTGCGTGGCCCATCGCCTTCCCAGGGCGGTGGATTAGTGCATACTGGTAGCCGGCAAGGAAAATTGACCACCTGAGGACACGTGGAGACAACACTTGGGGGGTCTGCTTCTCGGGGGCAAACAGGCCAAGCAACGGCTTGTGGTCAGTCACTATGGTAAAGGGCCGCCCGTACAAGAAATCATGGAATTTTTTTACGCCCTTCACGATTGCCAGACCCTCCTTGTCAATCTGTGAGTAGTTTCGTTCGGCTGCAGCAAGCGTCTGGGAGAAGTATGCCACCGGCACCTCTCTTCCATCCGGGAGTTGGTGTCCCAGGACAGCGCCGATGCCATAGGGAGAGGCGTCGCATGCCAGCACCACTGGCAGCCTCTCGTCGAAGTGTGCCAAGACCGAGTTCGAGATGAGCAAGTCCTTGACTGCCTGGAATGCGGCCCTTTGTCGCTGGCCCCACACCCAAGGGGCCCTTTTATCTAGGAGTCTGTGTAGGGGCTCCGCTACCGCTGCCTTATGGGGAAGGAAGGCATGGTAAAAGTTCAATGGTCCCAAGAATGACTGAAGTTCGGGCTTGCTCTTGGGCGCTGGGGCCTCACAAATGGCCCGTACCTTGTCACCGGTTGGATGGACCCCTTCTGCGTCCACCTTAAATCCCAGAAAGTCCACCTGCGGCACTCCCAGTAAACACTTTTCCCGCTTCACCTTGAGGCCCGCCGTCTGGAAACGGTGCAAGACGGAGCGGAGGCGGTCCTCAAATTCCTCTGGTGTGGGCCCGGCGATCAGTACATCATCGAAGAAGGGGGTGACGCCAGGAATCCCTTTAAGGAGAGAGTCCATTAGATTCTGGAATATGCCTGGTGCCACGCTAACGCCAAATTGCAGCCGCTTTACTCTGAATGCCCCTCTGTGCGTCACAATCGTCTGAGCCTCTGCTGTGGCTTCGTCCACAGGCAACTGTTGATACGCTTGGGCCAAGTCCAGTTTGCCAAAGATTTTTGACCCAGCCAGGGTGGCGAGGACATGGCTGACCACTGGCACTGGGTATGCATGGGCCGTGAGAGCCTTGTTTATGGTGCATTTGTAGTCTGCACAGATGCGGACCGAACCGTTAGGCTTGACGGGTGTGACAATTGGAGTTTCCCAGGGGGCGTTGGGCACCGGCTCCAGCACTCCTTGCTCCACGAGCCGGTCCAATTCCTCGTCTATGCGGGGTTTCAGGGCGAACGGGACCCGGCGGGCCTTGTGCCTGATGGGTCGTACAGCGGGGTCTAGCTGTAGGGCAATGGGGGGTCCTGTATATCGTCCCAATGCCCCATCGAAAACCCCTGGAAACTCTTTGCATATGGCGTCCACGTCCACTTGTAAGCTAGTGCGGTTCACCCCGGTAACGGCTAGCCCCAGAGGTCCAAACCATGCCAGTCCCAGTAAGCTAACGTAGGGGCCCTTAACTACCAGCAAGTCCAATTGTTGCTTTCGCCCTCGATATTGCACCCTGAAGGTCCCCACCCCCATTGTAGGGACCTTACGTTTCTGGAAGTCCCGGAGGGTGAATGGGGCCGGCCTTAGTTTGGGACCCCCATTAGGGCACAGTTCCCTTAATGTTCGGGCCGAGATTATGGATAGAGTTGAACCCGTGTCCAGCTCCATGCGGCATGGGGCTCCCTCTATCTGTACCTCTATATAAATTTTCTCTGTGCTGGGATGGGGCAACTGGAATACCTGGTAGTCCGTGATCTCCGTCGAGTTGCCTTGGTGCATGGTGCCGTGTGACCTGGGGCTCCTGGGTCGGTCATCTGATGCTTGTTGACGGGTGAGTCGAGCCCGACACACCCGGGCGATGTGTCCCAATTTTCTGCACTGCCTGCACTCTGCGTTGCGGAAACGACAGGTCCTCCTCTCGTGGTTCTCCCCGCAGCTTGCACAGTTCCCTCCTTCTCGTCGAGGCTGCTGTGGTGTGTGTGCTGCTTGAGTGCGCCGCTGTACTCGGTGTACTTCCTCCCTGTCAGATTCGGATTCGCCGGTGAGGTCTTCGTGGTAGACCCTCGGTTGGGATGGCGGGGCCGGTCGTGCCTCTTGCGTTGACCTCTCGGCGGCTTCGGTTGCCAGGGCTTCCTCCAGAGCAATCTGGAACGTGAGGTCTTTTTTGGCGTAGAGGCGTCGTTGCAACATCTCGTCCCTCAGGCCACCGACGAGGCGGTCACGAAGCATGTTCTCCAACTCTGAGAAGTTGCATAACCGGGCGGCTTGGCGGAGGGAGGTCACAAACCCAGTTATGGTTTCCCCTGGGGCTTGCCGCTTTGCGTAGAAGGCATTTCGGCAAGCTACCACCGAGGGCTGTGGTGAAAAGTGCTCCTTCAGCCGTTCCATTATTGTTTTGTAAGAGACGGTAGCGACATCTTTAGGTGCAAGGAGAGCCCGGGCGATTTCAAACGTCTCCTCTCCACAGACGCTGAAGAATGTCGCCCTCTTCATGGCATCGTTGGTGACTTCTTTCGCTTGCAGGAGGAAGTTGAAACGGGCGGCGTACCCTTCCCAGTCTCCTGATGCTGGTTTGAATGGCAAGAAGCTGCTGTCGGTTGCCATTCTGGGTTCCTTGGGTCCTGGAGCTGAAGCCTGGATGCACGGTGCGATGCAGCGGTGCAGCAGGTGGCGGTGCTGCGGTGCAGTGCGTGGTGGCGGTCAGCTCAGCAGGATCCCACCTTCGTCGCCAGTGAAATATACTCGGAGTCGAGAGTGAATTTCATGCTCTTTATTCAGCTCATATTCATCAAGGAGAAGAAGAGAAGACGAATGGCTCTTTTCCCAAAACCATCTGCTTATATACATTATTTACACAATGGGCCTTGCGTGATTGGCTACTTCAGGGCTACACCTGTGGGCCAATTATATTGTGGATTGACTTCTGCCTGCAGCCTGATTGGCTGCTCCTACAGGCCAATCAGGTAGCAGATTCACTTCTGCCAGCCGCCTGATTGGCTGCTCCAGCAGGCCAATCAGGTTGCGGATTCACTTCCACCTGGACTTGGATTGGGTAGCTCCTGCTGATTCTGAATCCTATTGTTCTAGGATTCAGCTCAGTACATAACAGGCATTCTTACATTTTTACTAGAGTTGGATTTAAAATGTATCCCATGCATTATTTTTCTACCACTCTCCATCAATTTATGAGGAAAGAAATTGCATTTAAAAATTATCAAAGAGGAGAGGAAGTTTCCATGCTGTTTTCATGAGTCAAGTACAGGGTGGCAGCGGTTGTTCTTATCTTACTTCAAGGTATGTTTCTGAGTCTCCGTGCTTCCATTTAGCAGATCATCTCTCCAGTCATTTATCCCCTGCAGCCTTCCTGGGTGCCAGCACTTTCATGAAAGCCCAGAGGATATTGTCATGAAATCATTCCTCCCATTGGGCTTTTGAAGATCAGGAAGAGTGGGCAGCCAGGAAGGCTGCAGAATGTCACAGACATGGAAAAGAAAAAACACACGACCTTCAGTTATCTTGCAGTCGTAAGGTAAGCCCAACGCCACACATCCATCAAAATTCTTTAAAAAATGCAAAAGTGAGAATTTGGAGGGTGTGATACAAATGCTTTGCATTTATGCTTCTGAAGCAAGAATCATGTATTTGGTATCATGGATAACTATCCTGAACAAGAACAGGTCAGAGAACAGTATGGAGGACATTTAAAAGATAAATAAAGTTTATTTCTTGCACCAATCTTGATCACTGCATAACAGTGATTCAGATAGGCACAGAATGGAGAACAATTGTATATGCAATGCACAACAAAGTTACAAAAAAATAGTTCCGGAAACCTTTCAGATTGTTGGTATGTATCCAAAATGTGTAATGCTAGTACCTAGCAAAGCAGAAATAGTTGCAAAAATAAATGGGAATGTTTGGCATATACCTCTTGCTCTGTGCTGTTCTTAATCACTTGTTTTGTACGTCTGTTTTGATTTACTGATAGACAGCTACAGATAATGGCAGTATTATACAACTGTGCAAGGAAGTGAAGTAATCCAATTTTCTTCCAATTCCCAATGAATGGCATATTAATCTTTTAGTTCTTGGTTCAGCTGTTTGAGCTTCATTTGATATAATCTGATGTGATTCAAATATGGATATGAAAAGTTTAACAAAACATACTGAAAACTCTTGCATGCTATACCATGCTGGCTGGTTTTCTGTTTTTTCGTTTTTTTAAGTAGAGAGTAAGCTTTGCCTCTGTTTCACTTTCCCATTCAAACTGAACATATTTCTGGTGAACCTGCATTAATATTTCACACTATAGCAGCTTTCACCAACTGAGTGTCCTCCTCCACTGCTGTGCTGGCCAAGAACGATGGGGAGCTATAGCCAAACACAACTGGAGCATACCAGATTGGCAAAGGTATTGGCTATAGTATTGCCAGACAATCCAGCAATGGAATAGTTGTGCTTAGAAATGTATATGTCAGTGTTGGCAGGGGCGAACGAAGCCACTCTGGCACCTGGAGCGGCAAAAATGAGGCACCCCTGGGGCCAGGGTGGCACCACGTAGCGACGCTGCACAGATGCGCTATGGGGCGGTGTAAGAGGCAGGGAGTACAGGAACCCCCCGCCTCTAATCAGGAGCAGCTCATCGACCAGTAGTCGTGAGAGCGCAGACTCAGCAGAGGCTAAGCAGGAAATAGGAAGAGGGTATCAGGGCTCTGATACCTTGGAAGAGCCTGAGCACCACATGGAGAGCAGACCTTTGCCCCCGGTTCCGAATTGAGGAGACAACGGAAAGGGAGGAGACTGTCAGTTCCGTGTCTTTTATGTTGGAAAAGGGGGCGGAGAGGGGCAGTCCCGGATTCTGGATCGGACTGAGAAGACATGTGTTCTGACACCACTTTGCACTGTACATAGCATGCACCAATAAAGACTGTTTAAAGACAAGCAGGTGCAGAGCCGTTACTTCAGAGTAACCGTAATAACCTCTGACAGGCGGGGTGCCGCCACCCCCGCCACCCCAAAAAACAGAGCTGGAGGCTGGCGGGGAGGGGACGCTTCACCCCGCCAGCCTCCAGCCTCCCATAAAAAGCCTCACTTGGTGCAGCGGGCGGCGGGGGCGGCTGCCTGTCTTGCTCGCTCACCTGCTCAGCACAGCGGGGCTAGCTTGCTCCTCACTTCCTGCTGGGCGGAGCCGCGGAGGCGAGGGGAGGGCCAGGGAGGCCCTCGCCTTTTACATAAACAGCAAGTTTAGCCACATTGGTCCATATGAAACATTCGAAAAAACCATATAAGCAAAATACCCTTACAGTGGTCCCTCGCAAGATGAATGGCCTGCAAGACTAATTTTTCGCAAGACGAATGCGTCTTGCGATCTGATGGTGACTCAAAAGACGAATTCGTTTTGTGAAAAATTCGTCTTGCAAATCGCGGTATCCCATAGGAATGCATTGAAATTTAATTAATGCATTCCTATGGGCAAAAAAAGAAATTTCAATGCATTCCTATGGGAAACCGCGATTCGCAAGATGAATTTTTCGCAAAACGAATTGACTTGCAGAACGAATTAAATTTGTCTTGCGAGGCATCACTGTATTTACTATTTTCTGACATTTCGGTTGTTCTAACAAATACTGCCTTAATACCTCATATGTGTTTTGTTTTGTTCAAATGTGCTGTCTGATCATTTTAATTGCTGTCATAAATTGTTAGCTGCCTTGAAAATAGAAATCCTGAAGGACAAAACAATGCATGTTGAAACTAAATAATTTCAAACCTTCACAAGCTCCGGTTTCCCCTCTTCCAACTATCTGTACAATGGACTTCATCTTTAATGGATATGTCAGTTGGATTGTTTTCTAGTTCTTTGACCCTGTTCTTTTGCCGGTTGCCAAGACTACCCTGCCGAAGTAGAGGGTGTGAAAACACCCATGTAAACAGAGTGACCATTGCTAAATTAAATTGCTATGGTGAGAATGCAGTATTTGTGTAATTAATTTGTACTTTAATTGCTGTGCAATATAAATATCAGCAGTGTTTCACTTGTACTATGATAGGTCCTTTGGGACTTGATTGGGGTGTTCCTGTTTAGACAGCTTAAAACAGGGCTATTATTTGATTGTCATTTACAGATAGAGGTGAGGAGCGATAAAGGACTCAAAGAGTAATAAGAATGTGCATCTTCATCCAGTGTGACTAACTTTTTAGCCTAAATGTGTGACCACTCCTCACATAAACATGCATACACACAACATATACGTACACACAGCCTCCTCTCCACTCATTTGCATCCACATAAAGGTGCTGTGCTGCCAAAAATTGTGGCTTTTAGGGTGGGCATTAAAAATTTGCTACAGGGCCATATCAGGCCCTCAAAGCAGGGGTTAGGCACCCCACAATCTACCTGGATATACTAAGCAAGCAGCCTGCAGTCATTCTCAACTTTGGGTCCCCAGATGCTGTTGGACTACAACTCCCATCATCCACAGCCTGCAGAGGTAGCAGTCATGAATGATGGGTATGGTAGTCCATCATCATCCGGGAACCCAAGGCTGAGAAAGGCTTCATTTGAGCCCCTGGAAAACAGGGACACTTGGAGGGTGTGATACAAGCTGACATGGTAGTTTTGGTTTTTTAGAAAATCATATCCAAGATGCAAATGGAAAGTAAGAAAGGTAGTAACCAAACTCCTATAGATATAGCACTCCTCCTAGCCAGGTGTGCTACTGGGGATGAATTAGAGGGGGGCAGCCATGCATCATTAGGCATGCCCTTAAATGTGGTTATTTTAATCCCCCCTTTTTTTAACAAGTAGTCAGTATGGACACTTTGATCTGGTTGGGTTCCTCATATGTGAGGCAGGAGAACTTGAACTCTCTTCCCCGTGCAGTGGACCCAGTCTGAACTGGGGAAGCTGGAACATCGGCAGCAGTGGTTCCCAACCTTTTTTTGGCCATGCCCCACCTAAGCATCTCCAAAATCCTAATCCGCGCCCCCCCCCAATGACATATAATTATTATTATTCAAAAAGTGAACTCCTATTCATGTGGAGGAAGCCTAAACGGCCATAAACAAAATTGCCCCCCCTTAAAAATCAAATTGCCCCCGACCCATGGGAAGCACGGATCTACAGTTTGCTTCGCTGTGATCTTTCATTATAATGCAAACAGAAGGCCAAGAAAGCAATGAGTTGAAGTGCCCCTTCTCCCCACATAGGGGGTCCAAACCACTCCTCCCCCATGCTGGTTGTTTTGTAAACATTAACAACAAGATACTACCCTGCATAGGACAGTGGCATGACTTGGAGGAGCTTGATTTTGCAGGCGCAAGATGCAGGATGAAAACCCAGGAGATGGGATTAAATTTAACCGAAGGAAGGCAAACAATGTGAGACAGATGGTCTTTCTTTTTAAAAAACAACAACAACCCAGCCTTATTGTAATAAGACACACCAGGCTCTATAATTCCTGGCAGTTTCAGCAAAATTATACACAGCAGTTGGAAGGCACCAGGCTTTGGGCCAAGAAAACCTAACCACCCAGGAAGTGAAATAATCACTGTGAAATGTATGACTTGAAAGGTTTTCTTTCACAGTATATTGTAGGCAATGTACATAAAGAGAAGGTTGCATATGGCATTGTAGGCATGGGACCAGATGCTCTACTTCCGGCAGTCTTTAGACACATAGATTAGAACGAGTAAGAAATAATGTCTTTAATTTTACTTCTTTGATGTGACTGGAACACACAATTACCCAATCTAACCCATGTAACTGACACTCAACATATGATAACTGACACATTTCTTCTTTAGATGCCTTTGTGAGTTAATTTCTAATCTCAAGAGCACTCTGGGCATTTTGTTACGTTTCCCTTTATTAAATTATTTTTGGAACCCTATTATTTTTGGAACCCAGTTTTTGGAACCTACTTACAGTAATTCTGTGGTGGATTCTGCTCCTGTTCTGAAAAGAATCAAGTGTAAACATACTGGGTTTTTATGGGCAGTATATTTGTCTGAGATTCTGTATTGTAGTATTAAAGCAGCTGCTAATAACCTCTGTGTGCCTAGCTGAACGCATTTTCTTTCATTTCTGAGTGCTTCTTAAGGTTACACGTGTGGAAAATGCTTTTATTGGTGAACTGCCTGCTATTAGAGCTTTTTTGTTGTTCCACAGGTTAAAAAAAGCCTTGCATATAACCTGAAAATATGGACTGAGGTTCCTGCTGTGCAAACCAAAGGTTAGATTGACGAGCATCCCAACCCTTTGATCTTCTCATCCCCTTCCAGCTGCTGGTTAGATTGTCTCTTCGGGGATAATGAACTCCCTCTCTACTAGAGGTTTTTGTGACAGTTATTACTTCATAGCCAGAAGATTCCTTCTGCTCAGTGGCTTCTTGGGTAGAGGCAAAGCACATATGCCTTTATTTTAAAAGGTGATGTAGTTGAAATAATATTTGCAGCAAACACAACATATAGGCTGAAGCAGCTAACTAGGCAGCTGCCCAGCAGCCGGGTCACTGTTGCTTGCCAAGAGGGGAAAGGGGCAAGGCGGTGGGGAGGCTGGCATGGTGCAAATGCACGTGTGGAGCCAATCTGGTGCTCCAGTCTTGCCAGTGTGTTTGCTCTGCACCAACCGGCAGAGCTTTTATGGGGCCTTTTACAGGCAGGCCCAAAGGAGGTGGGAGAACCAACGGTAGCTCACTGTGACTTGTTTGCAAGGCATTTTGAGGATAAAATTGCTTGCATCCACCAACACTTAGCTGGCCCGGCCACGCGTTGCTGTGGGTTTTTGTGTTAAATGGACCTTTTTCTGTTAAATTGACCTTCAGAGTCTCCCTTCAGGGTCCCCTCACCTGCCCTGTCCCAACCCTGATTCCCCTACTGTAAGTTTCAAAAATAAGACTCCCCCACCCACGCGTGTTCCTGAAAATGTCCCCACCCCCCACTTCTTTGGGTATCTTCTTTGGCGATCTGCCTTTCTATTGGATGCTGCTAGAGTTTTCAGAGCTTCTGGTGGTGACGTCTAATTTGGGCGCCACTTTTTGTGTTTAATCATTATTTTAGGTGTGAAAGGTGTGGTTTTTTTGGAAATTTTTAAATTCCAGATCCCTCCCCAATGGGCATGGAACTTTGTGGCCTAATTTGTTACATTACAGTTCAGCAGTTACAGAGAAAGGCTGCAACCTCCGCGCTCACAATGCCTACATTTTTATATATATATATAGATGTAAAACCTGGCTTTTATATGCCTGTTGTCTTTGTCCATTGAGTTTTACTTTCTTGGGTTGCAAGATTACTGCAGATGGCAACAGCAGTCACAAAATTAAAAGACGCCTGCTTCTTGGGAGAAAAGCAATGACACACCTAGACAGCACCTTAAAAAGCAGAGACATCACCTTGCCGACAAAGGTCTGTATAGTTAAAGCTATGGTTTTCCCAGTAGTGATGTATGGAAGTGAGAGCTGGACCATAAAGAAGGCTGATCACTGAAGAATTGATGCTTTTGAATTATGGTGCTGGAGGAGACTCTTGAGAGTCCCATGGACTGCAAGAAGATCAAACCTATCCATTCTGAAGGAAATCAGCCCTGAGTGCTCACTGGAAGGACAGATCATGAAGCTGAGGCTCCAATACTTTGGCCACCTCATGAGAAGAGAACACTCCCTGGAAAAGACCCTGATGCTGGGAAAGATGGAGGGCACTAGGAGAAGGGGACGACAGAGGACGAGATGGTTGGACAGTGTTCTCGAAGCCACCAACATGAGTTTGACCAAACTGCGGGAGGCAGTGCAAGACAGGAGTGCCTGGCGTGCTCTGGTCCATGGGGTCACGAAGAGTCGGACATGACTAAACGACTGAACAACAACAAAACCTTGCTCATAAGTCACGTTGGATTTAAGCACTTTCACTTACACATTCCTTTTAGACTCTTTATAGTGCTTTCTTAGCTATAGACTGCTTGAAGTGACTAACTTGAAAGACATTTTTAGATTCTTACTGCAAACTGTTTTCTCCCTAGGGTTGGGGACTGGGGATAGCTGCCTCATCCTGGCCGATGCACATTGTGGTTAGATGGCACTTGTCTTTTCAAGTTCCAACAATATAGCAACTTTAAGGTTAACATAGGTTAACAAGTGAGATTTAAAACAGACTTTTATATCTATCCACTTAACGACCTTGAACTGAAAATATACCAATTAGACTATCTTGGAGCTGTTTAATTTCTGCTCCAATACACACAGCTAATAGTCACAGCTTCATAACCATTTTAATTTTATTTATTTTTTACTTTTGCTGATAAAGTATGAGACTTCTGCCAACAAGGCACTTCAATGTGTCTATGAAAAATTAAAGATCTAAAGCAACTGAAAATTTATTGTGATTAATTGTTTCAAGAGTTGAAGAACTCAAAAGGATGGGGAACAGTAAATAATGCTTTTTGCCCTCTCTTTTCTGTGGCAGAAACAGAACTTGCGAACCTCCATTTTCCAGACCTAATTCTAATGCTCTGCAAATTATAAAGCACCTGCCCTGCATTTAACTACAGTTTCTACCGGCTCATCACTGGAATCCTGAATTTCTGAAAAGTAAACCTGTATTGCAAGGGCTTGTCATCTTACATGCACTATTTGCATTTCTAGCTGTTCCTTTAAAGGATTATAGGCACATATGTTCACAGATGTGAAACATTTATTGGATGTATTATACATGTATCAAGGTGGTTATATTACAGATACTGCCGTTATATTTTTGAACCTTTTGTTTCATTCTCATTTAGTTTTTGTTTGGTAGAAATTTTTAACTGTGTAATCCTCTTTTAAAGATATCCAAGTTGGTGGTTGTCACTGCTTCATGTGGGAGCTAATTCCATAATTTAACTATGTGCTAATTTAACTATAATTTAACAAGAGTGCTTTCTTGTGATCATAGAATCATAGAGTTGGAAGGGACCTTGAGGGTCATGTAGTCCAAATCCCTGCACTGCAGGAATCTTTTGCCAAAGGTGGGGCTTGAACCCACAACCCTGAGATTCAGAGTCTCATGACCGACTGAGAGATCCTGTCCTGAATCTTCCAAGCTTCATTGGATGACCCCAGGTTCCAGTGTTATGGGATAGGGAGAAAAACATCTCTCTGTTCACTTCTCCCTTCTCCCACACCATGTGTGGTTTTATGTACTTCTGCAATAGTAGAATTATTATGGCCTATGTTTTAATGGATAGAGGTCACTTCATCAGATGTATGAAGTGGAGTCCTTGGTAGGCAAGTATTTTGTTAAAAGAGAGCAGCATTTCCTTCCCATTCACAGCCTCCCCAAAAGTGTCTTAAGAAATGCCACTGTAAAAGTATTGTTCAGATATTCCTGCAGCACAGAGTGAAAAATATATTCATGGTTTATTATGTGTGTACAGTTTGTCCCTTACATTTCATCTCCACAGAAACCTCACTTATCAAGTCTACTTCTTAAAAGCAGTTCCATTTCTCTACTTCAGGCTTCCAATATTTGTGCTCTATTACACTTTTGCCTGGTTTCCAGATGGAACTCGTCGGTCATTATGAACAGCCTGTTAAATCTCTTGCCTATAGCAACTTTTAGCCATCATTTTTGAACCAAACAAAGGGGACTCCCTTATCACAGCACTCCATCCAGGACTTGGCTATAGAAATGAGGGAACGTAGACCACAACAAAGCCCTTCTGGTCTGAAGCTCTGCTCTCTTCCATGGCAGGTTGCATGGAATAATTTAGTGGGTGGTGAACTGAAAGCTAATAGTGCCCCTTTCTGTAGTCAATGCCTCATCTTCTGCAGTCAATACTTCATCATAGCAGAGAAAGTTCCAACAAATAATAGCTGCATGCCTATTAGTACTGAATATGAACATTCAAAGAACTGAACTCCACATAGTCTGCTGTTGCAGAAACAACAAATGGTCTTGTAGCTCTTTACAAAAATACAGATCTATTGTGGCATCCATGGTAATACACTGGAGCCCACTTCATCAGATAGCACAGATTTATCTGATGAAGTGGGCTCTAGTCCATGAAAGCTTATGCCATGTTAAATCTATTATTCTTAAGATGCCACAGGACACCATATACTTACAGATGAAGAGTCTCCAAGTTTTTAATTAAAATTTGTATAATTGCCACAGAATTTGCATTCTGCACACTCCAAGAACTGTCAAAAGTTCCTAGAGAATTGTTTTGAATTTGAATACCCTAACATTACTGCTGGAAGTCTCAAAACTTCTCGTTTCAGCAACCTTGAAGTATGTTCAGAATGAAGGTGCATAATGTTCTGGCTCTATAACAAGCCCCAGTCAATATATATTTCTTTATATGCACATGGATGCACATTGAACACCCACACCAAAACCAAAAACACATTGTGGCATATGGGAACCAAAAATGCTGGGAAACAGTGCAGATTCATAAGCAAAGTGCCACCCTGGGACAATGGTTTGGCTCCATAAAGTTAATTGCCACTGTGATCTCCTGCACATGAAGAAACTGGTTTCTGCTCTACAAGACTATATCTGACACACGCCCCCCCCCCATACACACAGTGGGAGCTGGTAAAGGAAACCATGAAGAAGGCACAAATCTTTTCACTAACCCTGGGAAGAAGGGTGGGTTAGAGTTGTCCATTTTGACACAGCAATTTTGTACATATCTAATAAGAAGAATAGGAACCACTTCCAGGTTCATGTGCACAGTAAGGATGAGGAGCCTAAGGCCCAGGGGCCAAAAGACTTCTCTTTACCTGGTCCTTAGGACTCTCCCTAGGGCACTCTCTCCGCAGCCACATTCTGCACTGGCCCCATTTCATGTACCCTTTGAGCATTTTTGCCTGGCTGGAATGGATCACTGAACTCTGTTAATACTTCCTAGTTTCCTGGATGGGGGATAGAGAGGTTTGTGTACATAGGAACAGAACTACCTTGCAAAGCTAAAAATTGCATCCATTGTTTCATCCATTTTTATCTCTGGTCCCTGCCCAGAACTGGCATGTGGCCCAAGAAAACTGCCCAGATAGGAATAGGGCCTTTGACTAAAAAAAAAAAAGGTTCTCCATCCCTGTTATATAAGACATATCCTCCAAAATTTCTCCAAAGAAAATAGGGACATACTATTTGATAAGAATTGTTGTTTTATTGTACCCCACCCATCTGACTGGGTTGCACGTGCCATTCTTGGTGGCTTCCAATTTATATAAAAACATAGTAAAACACTGAACATTTCGAAAAACTCGGCTGCCTTCAGATGGCTTGGGACTTGGATAACTCAATGCCCTCCAGCATTTCTCCAATAAAAATAAGGACAACCTAAGGAAGACATAAGGGACCCAGGTGGCGCTGTGGGCTAAACCACTGAGCCTAGGGCTTGCTGATCAGAAGGTCGGCGGTTCGAATCCCTGTGACGGGGTGAGCTCCCGTTGCTTGGTCCCAGCTCCTGCCAACCTAGCAGTTCGAAAGCACGTCAAAATGCAAGTAGATAAATAGGAACCGCTACAGCGGGAAGGTAAACAGCGTTTCCATGTGCTGCTCTGGTTTGCCAGAAGCGGCTTTGTCATGCTGGCCACATGACCTGGAAGCTATACGCCGGCTCCCTTGGCCAATAATGCGAGATGAGCGCGCAACCCCAGAGTCGGTCACGACTGGACCTAATGGTCAGGGGTCCCTTTACCTTTACCTTTAAGGAAGACATAAGGAAGAAGGAGAAGGGGATGACAAAGGAGAATATGGTTGGACAGTGTTCTCGAAGCTATGAACATGAGTCTGACTAAACTGTGGGAGGCAGTGGAAGACAGGAGTGCGTGGCGTGCTCTGGTCCATGGGGTCACGAAGAGTCAGACACTACTAAACGGCTAAACAACATAAACAAAGGAAGACCATAAAGAAGGCTGATCACCAAATAATTGATGCTTTTGAATTATGGTGCTGGAGGAGACTCTTGAGAGTCCCATGGACTGCAAGAAGATCAAACCTATCCATTCTTAAGGAAATCAGCCCTGAGTGCTCACTGGAAGGACAGATCGTGAAGCTGGGGCTCCAATACTTTGGCCACCTCATGAGAAGAGAAGACTCCCTGGAAAAGACCCTGATGCTGGGAAAGATTGAGGGCACAAGGAGAAGGGGACGACAGAGGACAAGATGGTTGGACAGTGTTTTCGAAGCCACCAACATGAGTCTGACCAAACTGCAGGAGGCAGTGGAAGACAGGAGTGCCTGGCGTGCTCTGGTCCATGGGGTCACGAAGAGTCGGACACGACTAAACAACAAAGGAAAAGCAGGACATTCCAGGATCAAATCAGAAACCGGGATGGCTTCTGTAATTCCAGAACTGTCCCTGGAAAATAGGAACAGCTGGAGGGTCTGATAGGATTGCAGCCTTAGTATGGTTCAGACTAAGATCAATCTCCATTCTGCTTTCAAATGTGTGTGAAAGATGCTGGGGTTGGACCAGGATTCCAGTGTTCTGACTGGATCTGGGGCCAGCGGTACCCAAAACAAGGCATGCTTAGTTTCCAGAGCCCTTTTCAGATGAAGATGGAATGAAGATCTGCAGCATTGGTCTCTGTTATGCATACTCCTAGCTTCAGCCTCGCATAGTGGTTGCATAGTCCAGGCAACCACTGCAGGATCCACCATGTCTTTATATTAGATTGTCAGAACTAAAACATTGTGCTAGTTAACTTGTGAGATAACTTCATTTATTTCCTGAGTTCCCCAGACAGATATACCATAAATTGCTGTTATAGGAAGATAAATTATAGTCGCTGTATAGCCTTGTGATTTGCATTAAGTAATATATCTTTAGTCGTCAGATCAATACCATTATAGAATTCTAAGCTGTGGCTTTCAGAAAATAATTCCCATGTCAGAGATGCAATTAACTGATTGTTGTTGTATGTGGGGTGATATTTTTTTAATAAAAAAGTATCATATTTTACATGCACTTATTAAATGAAGAAAAGGAAACAAAAACCCCCTGATGTGAAGCTATTGCAATTACCCTCAAGTAATTTGCCATTTAAGATGTAGCCCTTTACAGGATTATACTTACAAGATAAAAATGACACTATCAAGGATTTCAATGCATACAGAATGTATGTTAGGGTCCAGCTTATTAGGAAATGAACATTGTTATTAGCTCATTGGCGGGGAGAGGGGGGACACATTTTTTTCCTAAAAGGATTACATTTCTATATAATGAGCCAAGCCTATTGAAGAATAATACCAGTTGAATCAAAAGGATGTTTTAGTAAAACTGAATCCTTTTTTAATTATTTTTACCATTTTGTTGTTGTATTTTCTGAAATAACAGAAACAGTGTAGTTTGTTCCAAAATGGTGTTTTAATTCATTATTGAGAGAGTCTATGCTGCTATTTGATTTCAATTGTATGAGTGTGGGATTAGGGAATGGGTTGCCGTTTCTTTATTCTCAAATGCTAAAATGCCAAGTAATATGTGAGCAACCAGGAAAGCGCTGCTACTGTACAACTTTTGCCCATTTCCTAAAACCTCGGTGAAAAATGGCACAGGCCCACAGGGAGAGGGGTCAATAACATGCTGGTATAGAGTTTTAATGTGTGGTGTTTTTGTGCTTACATTCTCAGCATTCCATCACAAGGATTTTTAATCTCAATGCTTATTGAAATATACTCGGAGCCGAGAGTGAATTTCATGCTCTTTATTCAACTTGTAGTAGCAAAAGTAGAAGAAGAGAAGAATGGCTCTTTCCCTCAAACCTCTGCTTATATACATTATTTACACAATGGGCCTTGCGTGATTGGCTACTTCAGGGCTGCACCTGTAGGCCAATCAGGTTGCGGATTCACTTCTGCCAGCAGCCTGATTGGCTGCTCCTGCAGGCCAATCAGGCTGCTGATTCACTTCCACCTGGAGCTGGATTGGGTGGCTCCTGCTGACCAATCAGACTGCTGCATTCTGGATCCTATTGTTCTAGGATTCAGCTCAGTACATAACACTTATGCAGCATCTGGCTGTACTTGGGGAATAGATGTGGCTGAAATCCAAACAAAGTTGAAGGTTTCGTAGTTATTAGAGCAGTCACTGGGGAGAAGGCGCAAGGTCAGCTTGAGTGGTTCCTCTTATATGACTATTCCTGGTGGTAATTCAGAGGCTGCAGCTGTTATGAAAGGTAGTGGAACCATTACAGCAGTGCCCTGGAGTCCTCATATGGATGTCTAAACAAAAGTCAATGAGCTAGTTTTGATCTTTAGACATAAAACCATGGAAGCTGGTTCTTCAGATTATTCTGGCCAATGGAAGGTGACCTTGTTATATGGTCATCTGGAAATACCCCTCTCTAGAGATTTGCCAAAATGTAAGAGGCATTTTCTTGAAGCACTATAAGACATGTTTTGTCAAATTCACTCAGCACTGGCATGGAGATATATCAGCATTGTACACTTGATATTTTAGCATTGCGTTTATCCAACCTCAAGCATTGCTGGTAGAAAAGAATGACACTCCAATATCTGATCTGTATCATAAACTCTGTTGCTGATAGTTTGTCCTTGACATCGGTTAGCACATATTTCTATTTTTTTTAATATAGAAACTTAAAACAAAAACAACCAAGACATTTCCAGAAATGAAGCTGCCTCAAGGGGTGCAGATATAGCTGTGTAGTTTGGACAAGGGGAAGGCGGCAGGGACTGGGGTTCCCTGATCATTCAGCCAAAGTGGGCATTCTTTGGCATAAAGCCAGGAGTGGTTCACTCAGCAGGGCAGAACCAAGGCAGCTGCTTACCAGAAACAGTCTCCACTGCTTATCAGGAGCGTGAAGAGAGGAGATGTATCAGTGTATCAGGAGTGGAGGTCCAACTCCCAAGCACGTTAAACCAAAATCAGTGGAAATCAGTGGAAAAGGATGTTATATAGAGGAGGGAGAAAGGTTGTTTTCTGCTGCTCCAGAGAAGCGGACATGGAGCAATGGATTCAAACTACAAGAAAGAAGATTCCACCTAAACATTAGGAAGAACTTCCTGACAGTAAGAGCTGTTCAGCAGTGGAATTTGCTACCAAGGAGTGTGGTGGAGTCTCCTTCTTTGGAGGTTCCTGCTTGGCAGGGGGCTGGACTGGATGGCCCTTGTGGTCTCTTCCAACTCTATGATTCTGTGTTTCTATGAAATATTTCAAAGCAAATGTACTCATGACCAGGCCATTTGCAACGGGCCAACACAAATTCATTTTCAGCAAAGAAAGAAAGAAAGAAAGAAAGAAAGAAAGAAAGAAAGAAAGAAAGAAAGAAAGAAAGAAAGAAAGAACTTTGTGCCCTCTGCATTAACTTTTTCCAAGACAAGATGGGATACAAAAAAGGACAGCAAAGTGCATAACTACCCAAAGGTTTAATTAACATCCTACAAAAAGAGAAAAGGAAATGAATATTTAATCATTCTCATAGCAATAAAAAAAATGGCAGGCATGCTGAAAAGCTATAACTTGGAATAAAGCTCCTCATTTTCCCCAAGGCCTCAGCTTACTCTTTATCTCACAGTGTAAAGTTTTATGGCATCCAATAGATGGCTGTTCAGGTCAAAGGATGAATTCAGACAGCAATTGGACACCAGTGGAGTTGCGGTAATTACAGTACCTCTTATGTGTCTGCCTTTCACACAAAAATGTCAGAAACCTGATTGGAAAGTTATTGAATTCTACTTTGTTCATTAAAACTGAGTTTCTGACAGGCAGATGAAAGCCTCCTAAAGTTATTCTGAAATTGATTTTTCTAATAGTTAAAAGTATCTCTGGATAGCTAGCATTATAAGAGTACAAAATAAAGTTCTCATTTTACCTTTTTTCTAATAAGTGCGTATGATGGGGTCATTTACTCTCATGACAACTCACATTCCTAAAGATGGAAGAGTCCCAAGATGGAGACATATGCAGCCAGTGGGCAGTGGACATGAAATGGTAGAGCAGCCTTTGCCAATGTGGTGACGTCTAGATGTACAACTTCCATCAGCTCAAGCCAGCACAGGTGATGGGAATTGTAGTCCAAAGCATTTGGAGAGCATCGGGTTGGGGGCGATTGTGCTGTAAGGATGTAGAATTCATCCAATTCTGTTGGTTTTTCTGTTGCCTTTGAAATCATTACAGCAATATTGGAATATCCAACACTGGAAGTGTAATTTGTCAAAATTGCTTTGCCCAGTGTCTGCAGCTGATTTTAGAAATGCAAACAATACTTGCTAACATCGAAGAACTGCACTCAACAGGGGACAAGCGAATCAAACAAAATGGATCTGGTTTAAATAGCCACCTTATTTTTGCCAACTGTTGAAGACTTTGCTGAAATGCTTGAAGTAAACATATAGTACAACAGAAAAAAAACAAGCCTCAGGTTGAAGAAGCAAAGGCAAGCGCTCACTGCTGCATATGGTATATCATTGCCATTCTAAATTTAATGAAGTTTTAAAGCCTTGCATTTCACATCACAGTTGGTACTGATATGCATTTTACTGTTATTGCTGTTCATTTGCCAAGTGTAGATAATTGATGGTCTTTGCTTAGTGAATTTCCCCATTTCATCTGCTTCTAACTGCCATGTCTATTCTTTTCCTGCATGTGTTTGTGCTTTTAGTTATGTAAATTGTACAGTAGGTCAGATAACTTTCTATTGGGCTTGAATCATTAAATCAGCAAAGGTCAGGAACAGCCCTCCTTTCTCTCCTTGCCTTGTAACCATTCGTTAGCTCTTGTGTTGTTTCTTTTACATCAGTAAGGATCAGCTGTAGAACACACTGCTGTTCCTCCAGGTAAACAAGTCCTATAGGACACCATTCATAATAAAATCAGTTCACTCTCATCTATCACTGCATTGCTTGACATATGTACACTGTTCAATTCATTCTGTTATCAGCTCATTCCAGTCAATGGAATAAGACAAGATACTTCATTACTGGCGACAACAAAGTGGTATATAAAATATTGTTACCACTCCCAATCTCTGCAGCGCTTTGGCAAGATTCCAGGTGAGAGGAGGGTTTCCAGGTATTCATTCAGAGTCTGTGTGAGAATCAAGATGCAGTCATAGCTTTAAGAAATATTGTTTATTCACATATTTACACCTGAGTTTAGATGGAGGGAGTCCAGATCTTACAGCATTGCCATCTCAAGAGTAATTTGCTCTGTGCAGGGGCTCAACACTGCAGACAGAATCATCCCGGGTTCCATCTCCTGTCAGCGACTGGCTGGACATTGAGGATTGGTGGCTGATAAGTGGGCAGTGGGAGAAGTAGGGTTTGAGACTGACTTAGAAGAAAGGATCAGTGATCTGGGGGAACCTGTAATAGCCAGGAAATGAGAGGCAGAGACAGGAGACGCTGCAGGATTGGAGAGTGAAGGAAAAGGTGCAGGAGATGATGGTGTAGCTCTCCCAGGTCCAGGCAAGAATTGAAGCAGGAGGAGCAGAAGCAGGTTGCACATACTCAGAGTCTTCTCCTGCTAGCATGCAGCTCAGGTGGGGAAGACACATAAGCTGAGTTTGGGGGCAGGACCTTTGTTCCTGCAACACCCTCATCGGGTGCACACTTAGGAGTAGCTAATAGACGTAAGACTGATAGACATGCCTTTTCCTAACTTGTGTACTTTTGACAATAAAGAGCTAAATCCTCACTCTGGACATTCCTTGCCTGACAGCACCGTGATATCTCTGTGCCCCTCCCTCAGCCTGCGAAGGTGGTTCTGACCCATGACCTTACAGCAGCACATGCAGAGGACTCCCCCTCCTGTCTGCCTGCCCCTCCCCATTCTAAGCCTCCTGCAAAAAGCCCAAAAATCTTCTTATCCCATCACAGTAAAATAAAAAAATTCCTTCAGTAGCACCTTAAAGACCAACTAAGTTTTTATTTTGGTATGAGTAAGGTGCTACTGAAGGAATTTTTTTATTTTACTTCAACCCAGACCAACACGGCTACCTACCTGTAACCTTATCCCATCACACTCAGTTATCCAGCCACCTTGCCATTGTCTTCCAAACTGCCCAGCCATTTGCTGGCCACTACACAGCCTTAGTTATGCTGGTGGATTCTCTCCCTGTCCTTTGTCAGGTTAATCACTCCTTGATGGCCTCTCTGCCAAGTGACTTCCTGGTTCCAGAAAACTGGGCTCACCTATTTTTTTGCACTTTGCTAATCCAACATTTGTTGGCTCCAAGCATTTATTGCTTTAAGAACTCTGGAGAATCTGCACTTCCCCTTATATGAATCATTGAGAACAGCAAATACTAATTTTGAAATGGAAGCAAGCAATCCAGCAAATTATATTAAAAGCAATGGCAAGTCATTAGATTGTTAAGCAAAAGGAGACAGGGCAGAGAAGAAAGTGGTGACAAACAGGTAAGACCCCCCCCCCCCGACCTCACCAGGATCAGCTATGCTCTTGAGTGCCAGTTAATACTGTGAGAAGAGTCGGTTTCTGCTGGAGAGTTGGCGTGGAGTTCGATCCAAATTGAATTGCTTGCACTTAGCCCCCACGGAAACCAAAGGACTCAACTCCTGGTGAACTTGTCTCTTTAAGCCCACTAACAGCCTGAATCCAACCATGGTGATTTATTTCTGCTTTGATTTTGAACTGAACCAACATAGAGCAAACATTCCTGATTCACACTATGTCTTGTTCTAAAGCACTTCCTTAAATAATTAGTATTGGAAACAAAAAGTTAGCCTCCCTCATTCCAAGAGACAAGTTAGTCTCTGATAAAACAAAGTCCATACTGGAAAGGGAAAAATGCAGCTAACTGATGGCTTGAATGATGAATAGTTATTATAACTGTGTGCCAGCTTGGCAAGATTCTTTATCAAATAAATCAGATGTTGGCTGTTTCAAAAGCAGGCTCGTGATCTGTTTAAACCACTTAACAGTTTAACTTTCCAGATGAGGTCTGGGCTGATTTGAATATTTAATGCTGCACGATTAGTTCTAAGTGTAAATCTATAGAAAACAGCTTCCTTAGATGATGATATGGCATCCATCTGTATTAACTATATCTTCCCTATTTTAATATGTATTAGTCTAACATCCTGCTAAAATGGATATACGCAGAGCATGTGGCAAGAGACAATTCAGGTTGATGGAATAAAGCAGTCCTAGTGTAGAGACCCTACAACTTCAAAAGACCAAGGGGATGACAACCTGCATGATGGGTGGACAATCTAAATCTAACAGCAGGGCTTAAGTGGTGCAGCAACCAAACAGAGAACACTGGAAAGAACTTGCTGAGGCATATATCTAAAAATGGATGTGAGATGCTGAATGAGGAAGAGGAAATTGGAATAAATTTGATTACCTAGAACTTAAGCCACAAATTGTACTTGTTCATAATAGATGAGCGGAGGGTGGCAGGTAAGTTGATCTTTTGCCATGATTCATAATTCTTTGCATTCTTGCTCAGTTTATACTGTTGTCCACCTTTTAATCTGCCTATATTTCTCATGTATGGAAAATGTTTTCTCATAGTTACTTTTCTGTTGGTGCCATCTATACAAATAAAATTTAACAGAAAATAAAAAGTTTTCATCCAACCTATCTCGAAAGATTCAAATAAGCACATGTTGCCTTAGATGAAGGAGAAATAAGATGAAGTGGTGTGGAGACACTTATTCCTGGGCTTTCTCGTTTAAATTATCAGTTGCTTTACACAAGTTGGTCCAAACAACTTACCAAATAACTGTAGCGTACAGTGCAATTTCTTAATTACACAAAACAGAGGCAGGCAGACCATAACAATCCCTCCATCCCATTCATTCTCTCACAGAATAACCTCCCCAGATAGTTCCAGCTCCACAACCCAAATGCTTGGAAGAAATGTCTTCACCTTGTGCAAAAAAAAATAAAAAATGAAAAAAGTCAATTTTGATGTCCAGCAAATCTCCCTGGAGAGAGAGTTCCTTAAAAAGGGGGCCACTACTGAAAAGGCTCATTCCTCCTGTTGCCGCTCTCTGAGGTACTGCCAAAGGAGGCACAGCGAGAAGGGTCTCAACCATGATTCCATGTGTATCAGTGGGACAAGGTCAGAAAAGTTAGTCATGACAGTCCTGTTGGTTTCAAGGAGAAATAAATTCAACCGACAGAATTCAGCTTGCTGGATGTCCAGCCAATGCATATTGAATTTGAATCAGCATCTAGTGGAACAGTGTGTGTGTGTGTGTGTGTGTGTGTGTGTGTCTGTATTCGTGGCTATGATCAATTAGCGGTATCATTAGAACTATGCATATAAGCAATTATTCTACAAGTTGCTCTGTCATGCCTTTGCTGAAAGCAATTTTGAAAATGGCTCAAAAAAAAAACACCCATGAAGGTATTAATTCTTGGGAAATCACAGAGAAGCTGTCAAACATATTTCAGTAAGCAGTAAATGAACCCTGCTTGCACCATAAATCATTAATGTTTAATCACCAGCCAATGCCTCAATAAGCTCACTGGCATGGAAAATCTCAGATACTCAAAGGATAATTCTAGCAAATCTGGCATGCATGGCTGACTCGTGTGCTTAATTACTGTTTATGCACCAGTAGTATCCAAGCATTTGTATGTAATAAATAGAACACTGTCATTGTGTCCAGATGGTTTTAGATTCAAGGCCCAGGGAGTATGTTAGATGATTACAGGCATGATTTACCAACAGTTCCCACCAGCTTGATTGCTGAAAAATCATGCAAATGTCGCAGAATTCATAGACAACCACAGTGTGAAATAAATGTATTATTTTTAACGTATTGTAATCTATGTTGAATCGTTCTTTAGAGCAGACATCACAGTTTCTAAGCTTGGAGCAATAAGGATTCTCTCAAGAGTCCTGGTCTTGAGACGGGCAGACAAACAAATATAGATATAGATCTATATATGGAGATATAGATATATCTAGGTAGAGATAGATAACAGGGACAAGTGGAACTTGCAATAAAATGTGACAGTGTTGTGTGATCTTGTTCCCTGTTCCAGCCATATCTTCCTTTGGGTTACTCCATTCCATTCTCCCTCACCCCCATTTTCAGTTCTGCTCTTCCAAAAGACACTTAGCATTCAATAGTCACTGAGTGTGTTCAACTCTGTTTTGGAATCCACCCCCAGTCTTTTTTATAAGATTTTTATGTACTCATGTAAGCTCAGGATCACCCTTAGCTTGCCAATACCTCCTTGATACAACATTCTTTATACAGTGGTACCTCAGTTTAAGAACAGCCCTGTTTACGAACTATTAGGTTTACGAACTCCACAGAACCAGAAGTAGTGTCTCGGTTTGCAAACTTTACCTCGGTCTAAGAACGGAGGCCGAACGGTGGAAAGGCATCAGGAGGCCTCATTAGGGAAAGCGCGCCTCAGTTTAAGAACACTTTTGGTTTAAGAACAGACTTCCGGAACGGATTAAGTTCGTAAACCGAGGTACCACTGTATGCATATACAAAATGAACATGATAATGTTTTAAAGCATTCACATTTCAACAGATCTTGTTCCCTTGCTTAGTGCTCTAAAGAGCTGTCCAATGCCATCAAACTGAATTCTCCCAGAAAGCAAGCCAAGCCAGTATCTTTCAGTCCCAGTTCCAAAACAGATGATCTTTTGCCCCCTTTCACACACAGATATATTGATGACCTCATATCCAGCCAAGAAAGCCTGGATGGGTGGCCATCTTATTTAAGTCCCATCTTATTTATTTAGCAGTTCGAAAGCACGAAGTACAAGTAGATAAATAGGTACCGCTCTGGCGGGAAGGTAAACGGTGTTTCCGTGCGCTGCTCTGGTTCGCCAGAAACGGCTTTGTCATGCTGGCCACATGACCTGGAAGCTGTACGCTGGATCCCTCAGCCAATAACGCGAGATGAGCACGCAACCCCAGAGTCGGTCACGACTGGACCTAATGGTCAGGGGTCCCTTTACCTTTTACCTACAGTTGTCTTTGCTCACCATTCTGAAGTATCTCCGGCTATTTTCTTTGGCAACACATTACCTGTTCTTGACCATCTTTTTAATGGTGCAAAAGTGTGTTCTTCCCCCAAAAAATGGGGGTGGGGGAATCTGCCAAGTTAAGCTTTTCCACCTGGTTTGACATCTTTAGCAGTCACTTTTTACAACCAGTATCATAGGGCTGAGGGGATGGTTTAGTTCATCCCCTATCTCAATCCAATCTCCTATTTAAACTTCTAGTTCTACATATATTTAGGGAAATGGAGAATTTTTATTGGTTGACAGAATTACTGTGCCTGCTCTGCACTTCAACAGTTAAACATTGCTACAAGCATCCCGAACTGCACTTAAGCACACTCCCAAAATATATATACTTTCAGAAATATTGCTTGAGGCTTTCATTCTAATCTGTATGTTATCTTACATTTCGATAAGGTATATCAGAAGAAGTGGAATGTATTCATGTTTCCTTGTGTCACTGCTTTTATATTCTAGCAAAAAATGGAGATAGTTGCACGAGTGTTGTCAAGAAGATTTATTGGGAGAGAAAAAATATTACTGTATTTTTTGAACTTATGAAAACAATTTATGTAGAAATAAGTACTTCAATTAGGCACACAAAGGGGAGAGGGTTCATGGTAACTTGAATTTTCTATTTGAGCAACACAATAAACTAAAAATAGTAATGTGTGAAGCTGTAGTTAACATTTACAATTATTCTCTCTTTTATCAGCTTCACAAAGAGATCATTTAACAATCCTTGGCATTTAGAAGACTGGAGAGACTGTTGGATGAAAGTATGAATGGAGCTAAGAGATACCAATATTTTAGTTACAGGTCTGCCATAGTTGAAACAAAATTAAAAAATTCCTTCCAGTAGCACCTTAGAGACCAACTAAGTTTGTCATTGGTATGAGCTTTCGTGTGCAAAGCATAGCTCAAACCCTTCTAAGTCTAAAATATTCGTCAAAACAAAATAAAAAAATTCCTTCCAGTAGCACCTTAGAGACCAACTAAGTTTGTCACTGGTATGAGCTTTCGTGTGCATGGTATCTGAAGAAGTGTGCATGCACACGAAAGCTCATACCAGTGACAGCCTTAGTTGGTCTCTAAGGTGCTGCTGGAAGGAATTTTAACACTATAAGAAGAAGCATATACACTGTCTGACAGAGGCATAAAGACCTATTAGAAAGAAAAACCCCAAGATGGCTATCACCAGTCAAGGTGGTTTTGGTGAAAAGGTTGAATATGGGTTACAGATGGGCTACCTAGAAGGATTTTATAGAGTTTAAAGAGAGAACGGTCCATCTGAAAAAAAGAGAATTATATTATAGATTGGTTGCAGTACTTCCAGGTGAGTGTGTTATTTAAAAGAGATAAAGAAAAGGGATTTGGGGAAATGAGTTTGGAATTTGAAAAAATTGTAATAGGAAAGGATGAGAAACTAATTTCTGAGATTTATAAACTGTTATTGGAGTGGGAGACTAAAGACAAAATGGAAAAGGCGACAATGATTAAATGAGCTCTAGATCAAGGGTCAACAACCTTTTTCAGCCGTGGGCCTGAACATGTCCCTCAGAACTGTCCCTCAGAACATGTGGTGGGCCAGACTATATTTTGGAAAAAAAAAAAGACTGAATTCCTATGCTCCACAAATAACCCAGAGATTCATTTTAAATAAAAGCACACACTCTGCTCATGTAAAAACACGCTGATTCCCGGAACATCCGCGGGCCGGTTTGAGAAGGCAATTGGGCAGCATCCGGCCCCCAGGCCTTTGGTTGCCTACCCCTGCTCTAGATATTGGTTATAATTTTAAATTGTCAGCATAGGAAAAACTATGGGGGGGGGACTATGAACTTCTCTGCCTTAAGGAAAATTTACAAAAGATGTACCAGTGGTACCTAACACCCAGCAAACTGGCAAAAATTTACAGAAAGGGGTCAAATCTATGCTGGAAGTGCCATGAGGTAGATGGAACCCTGATCCCTATGTGGTGGTTATGTAAATATGCAAGATCCTTAAGATTACAATTCTCATAAGACCCGAGGCCTTTCTATTAGGGATAACAAGTGATGATCTCCCCAAAAAGGCATTCAATCTCTTTTTATATGTGACTGTCACAGCTGGAGTGGTATATGCAAAAAAATGGAAAGGGGGAAAATACCCACAAAAGAAATTTGGCAGAATAAATTGATAGAATACACAGAATCAGTAACTATGACTGCAAAACTAAGAAATAAGGATGAGTCACGGATAAGAGATTGGAAGTGTTTGGGAAAACATCTTAGAGGGTATAATAGTCAATTTAACCAACAAGTGGAAATGAACATATGAGCAGCAGATAACATTAAATAAATGAATATTTCAGATGAAAATGGGTGGAATAATAGATTATGCAGCAGACAAAAGACTACCTAGAAAGCCATGGAGAGATGGACTGGGAAGTCTGAGGATAAGAGATAATTTACAGGTAGGTAGCCATGTTGGTCTGCCATTGAAACAAAATAGAAAAATAGAAAAATTCCTTCCAGTAGCACCTTAGAGACCAACTAAGTTTGTCATTAGCTGATCTCTAAGGTGCTACTGGAAGGAATTTTTCTATTTTATTTTTATTTTGTATTTTGTATGATGTATATATAAGTTGCAAAAATGAACAAACAAACAAATAATAGAAGACTGGAGAGACATTTTTAACAATGCCAAAGCAAAATGTATCTCTTTCCACACCAAGCTTCCAATGCAGTTTTATGGCAATAGCATCCAAATAGCTATATGTTACCAAGCCTATGAATGCTGCAGTGATGACATTAATAGGATAATTCTTAACTGAAATACTGATTGAATCAACTGTTAAATTGAAATTGTTTTTTTTAATGTGTTTGTGCATTAATTCCAAAAATGGCAGGAAATCAGAACAAAACAATGTATGTTCATTTAATATATAAAGCACCTCTCTCTTTTTATTCACCCATCTCCCCTCCCTATAGGTGCCCTTTTTACTCTCAACCTGGATCTCTCACAGCACATGCAATAAATTCAGTTGCTGCAGCATATTCCGAGCCAGCCACTGCCACAGCTTCTTTTCATATAGCAGCAAAGCAGGATCCAGAAACACTTGCTAAGAAGGGGATATCGCCAGACACAATGTCAGCTTCCGAAAATCATTCCCTTCCTGCCGAATATGCAGCACCAGCTAATCAGTTCAGAACTACTTACTTACTACAAATATAGCTCTTGCTCAGTAGATACAGTAAATACAGCCCTTGTTAAGATAAGCCCACAGCAGATAAAACAACCGATTACGATAGCATGCCCTGGGGTATCAGCATACGGAGAGGGATAAGGGCTCTGAAGGGCTCTTTGGACATCACACTCACCTTCCATCGTTTTCTGAGCTGGAGAGCATATAAAAAGACTGAAAAGCTGTTGTGGCCAGAATGGTGGGGAACAGTGCTGGATCAACCCAACCAACATTGGTGTCATTTCAGCTTACCTGGATGGGAATGGGGCAGGGAGAGGGCAGGACCGTGCAGATGCACCAATGGGAGTGCTGGATTGGCTCTGCTGATGCCTCTGCCCAGCTTCAACCTTGCCCCACCCCCACCCAGGTACACTGGGTATCTGTAGTGAGGGATGTAGGTGGCACTGTGGTCTAAACCACTGAGCCTCTTGAGGTTGCCGAATGGAAGGTTGGCGGTTCGAATTCATGCAACGGGGTGAGCTCCCATTGCTCTGTCCCAGCTTCTGCCAACCTTGTACGCCAGTGCAAGTAGATAAACAGGTACCACTGTGGCAGGAATGTAAAAAGTGTTTCCATGCGCTCTGGTTTCCATCATGGTGTTCCATTGTGCCAGAAGCGGTTTAGTCATGCTGGCTACATGACCCGGAAAGCTGTCTGTGGAAAAACGCCGGCTCCCTCAGCCTGAAAGCGAGATGAGCGCCGCAACCCCATAGTTGCCTTTGTCTGGACTTAACTGTCCAGGGGTCCTTTATCTTTTACAGTGGTCCCTCTAGTTATGAACTTAATTCATTCTGGAGGTCCGTTCTTAACCTGAAACTGTTCTTAACTTGAGGCATGCTTTCTCTTGCTGCTGCAGGCACACGATTTCCGTTCTCATCCTGGGGCAAAGTTCTCAACTCAAGGTAACTCTTCCAGGTTAGCGGAGTTTGTAACCTGAAGTGTTTGTAACCTGAGACATTTGTAACTCGAGGTACCACTGTACTGTAGTGACTCTGGTATCAGGAAAACCACTCCATAACTCTGAACCATCAAACTCCCTGCTGCTGCTGAAAGGGTTTGATCAGAAAGCTGGGAAATGCAGGTCTATGCCATTCAAAGATGCTGAGCAGTGAAAAAATATTTCTTAAACCCTAGCTACTGTACTCTCCAACTACTCTTTGGGCTTTGCCTGAGCAAAGTCCCTCTGGGTTCAGTAACATCTTGTTTCCTGAACCCCTGGCCTACCTGAAAGCAAGTCAGTACATCAAGTCCCCAGTCTTGGGTTAGTCCACAAGCCCAAACCAAAGTACAGTCCTGCAGCAACCAAGATGAGCTCACAGCACCTCAGCTTTGCTGCCCTTTTATACATTAAATATTATGATATTTAAAACACAAAAAGGCCTGGAAACAATGCCTTATGAGGAACGGCTTAGGGATAGGGCTGCCAGACTCAATAGTGGATAGGACTCATGTGCCTTTAATTGCCCTGCTCTCTTTTGAGTCTGGAAACCTTAAAGAGAAACCAGCAGACCCTTTCTTTAATTTCCAAGCAAAGGGTCTGCTGGTTTCTCTTTAAGGTTTCCAGACTCAAAAGAGAGCAGGGCAATTAAAGGCACAGAAGTCCTGTCCACTATTGAGTCTGGCAACCCTACTTAGGGAGCTGGGTATGTTTAGCCTGGAGAAAAGAAGGTTAAGGGATGATATGATAGTCATGTTCAAATATATAAAAGGATGTCATATAGAAGAGGGTGAAAGGTTGTTTTCTGCTGCTCCAGAGAAGCGGACACAGAGCAATGGATTCAAGCTACAAGAAAGAAGATTTCACCTAAACATTAGGAAGAATTTCCTGACAGTAAGAGCTGTTCGACAGTGGAATTTGCTGCCAAGGAGTGTGGTGGAGTCTCCTTTGGAGGTCTTTAAGCGGAGGCTTGACAGCCATCTGTCAGAAATACTTTGATGGTGTTTCCTGCTTGGCAGAGGGTTGGACTGGATGGCCCTTGTGGTCTCTTCCAACTCTATGATTCTGTGATTCTATGATTCTATGATTTAAGACCTCTGGATTTTGTTTTCAAAATTCAGCTTCCCTGTTTTATTTTCTGACAATTCTATTTGCTTGTGTCAAAATTCAGGCTTAATTATTTCAAATGCATTAAATACAAATTTTGGTTTCTAAGGATTTGTCTTCTGTGCAACTCTTAGTTTGGACTGAGCTGTTTAATGTACTGCACCACACACAGTTAAAAAGGAGTACAAACAAATTAGCTCTATATTGCCTTTAAAATTAACAGCTTTTAAAAAGTTAATATATGCCCATTTCAGTGGATGCTGAAACATACATAAACAAAAGGAGGTCAAGTATTCATTAGAAAAAAAATAAAAATTAACAAGTTTAGAGCCAATTGGCATTATAAATGCTGAATAGGCAACACAACATGGAAAGCACTGTGGGAACATCCAAGCATTTCTCCTGGAAAATATACTTAGCAAAATATATTTGTGCTGACTCATTGTATATACAGAAAATTCTTCATATGTTCAGTATTTACAACTTAGGCCATATCAGGCATGATATTATTCATGTTGCTTGGTCTTGGGGGGGGGGTGTATATACAGTTCTGATGGAGCTTGGCCCATTCACGCCAGGTATTTGTTAGAAGAAAACCACATGAAGCCAAACAATATGAAAAACATTAAATCTAGTTTGGCCCTGGGAAATGGTCACTTACAAAATCTGGAGCAGCAGGACAGAAAGAAAGACCACTTTTGAATTTGCATTTCAACAATAATTAAGTAATATGTACAAGCAGTGCTATTTTTCTAGAAAAAGAGGTGCCGGAACTCACCATGAACACCTCCCTTGTTCTCTTATACTGGCAATGGTGCCCATCTGAGAAGTGCTGGAACTGAGTTCTAGTGAGTACCAGCTAAAAAAAATGCAGTGTACAAGATGTGCTGATAACTCCTAATCCTATTGAAATTGACATTCCCAAACCCTTCTTTTAAATATGATGGACATTGGATGTGCTAAAGGGGTCACAATAATTATTTCCCCCTACCCCTATGTGAACACTGACATCTACAGAGGGCTTTGGTATGACATGCCATGCAAGAAATTTAAATAACACGAAAGAAAATGTTTCAGGCTTTCAAAGCCTCTATGGGTATCAAATAAGCACAAATCTTTTCTATTCCCTTTGGAGTACAATCCACATTCTACTTTGTAATTTATTTCAAAAATTCTAAAGAAGTGGCTGGTTCAGAGTCTTTTCTTTGAATCTGATTTCTCTCTTTCCATCTATAGCATGTATCAGCATGATGTCTCAGAAGCCTTCCTCCAATATGAAATTATAATAGTCAGCAATCTTAAAATATCAGTACAAATTTAGGCAAATTTATCTTAGACATTTTATGTGATCAATTATCTTGTAGCAAAAAAGATGTTGGAGTTCAGTTTAGCAGACAAAGAAGAAAAGTCGTTTATTTTCTGTTATTATAAGAAAAAGTCACCTTACAGTGCAAATATTTTTGTAGTCACTACAGGTAGAAACTTCCAACACTGATAGCTGATTTCATACTTATAACACACACATATATGTATTTATTAGGATTCAAAGAAGTATGTGGCTGATTCAATTTGTGGTTAGGTTTATGTTTCTCAAACTGTGTGCTATCCTTGATTTCTTCGCATAGCACTCCAAGGCCTTGTGTGTAACGGAGGAAGAATTTGTGATGTATCTCCCTCATGAATCAGTGTTGCCAGCCAGAGACTAGAGTAGCATGGGCAGATTTCTTCCATGTTTTTCAAATGTTTCTTATATTTCCTGGGCAGTGTAGAGAGAAGCTATGTTCCATACCTTGTAAGTGTCCCAGAAAAACCAGGAAATCCCATTTTTTCCCCATGAGATCACAGTGGCCAATTTCGAACTGAGATCTCGCCCTAGAAAAAAAGCACCGGGGGGGGGGGCTGCAATCTTGCATGGTGCCCCAAAACATGTGGGTTTGGGTGCTGTGAAAGCACGACCCTGAAAAAAAGCATATCTTTTGGGCTCCGTGATGATGATGAGGATGATGATGATAATAATAATAATAATTTATTATTTATACCCCGCCCATCTGGCTGGGTTTCCCCAGCCACTCTGGGTGGCTTCCAACAGAAATATTAAAATACACTAATTTCTTAAAGATTAAAAGCTTCCCTAAACAGGGCTGCCTTCAGATGTCCTTTAAAGAGACCCTGGTAGTTATTTTTCTTTTTGACATCTGGTGGGAGGGCGTTCCACAGGGCGGGTGCCACTACCGAGAAGGCCCTCTGCCTGGTTCCCTGTAACATGGCTTCTTGCAGCGAGGGAACCGCCAGAAGGCCCTCGGCAGTGGACCTCAGTGTCTGGGCAGAGCGATGGAGGTGGAGACGCTCCTTCAGGTATACTGGACCAAGGCCACGATCACATGACTAGCACAAACAGGAAGACACACACCCCCGTTTTGGGACTGGACATGTTGAATTGTATGATGCCGCACTGGCTCCCAAAGCAGCCAAGCATCATTTCTTTGGGTTCCCTTCTTCCCCAGTCCTAACTGATAAAGATATTTTTGATTTCCACCCTGTGGTAAGTATTAAATAAAGGGGGGATTAGACATATCTGGTCTGTCCCTAAAGATACAGGAAAGTTACATCCACATGGATGCTCAGATGTTTCCCTCACGAAGTGAAGTGATAGTGTGCAGCTATCATCTACCCATGTAGTCTAAATCACCTGTGCTTTCAGAACAAGAGCAATACATTTTGCTGCCTGAGATGAAGGACAAAGTGGTGTCCCTACATATAAATGCAGAAGCTGACCCAAATGGCAGCTGAATCTTACTTCAACAGTTGCACTTACTTCAGCCTGACCACAGGATGCTGGACTAAATGGATCTTCCATCTGATTCATCAAAATTCTTCTTATATTTTTATAGAAAGCGACAGCATCCTTCACCATGCCTGAAGGCAGCACACCAATTTAGGGAGTGCAGGGAAGACTACATGACCATCACAATCTGCCCAATGGTGGGGCTAGTCTGCAGTTTTCCCGTTTCCACCTCTTACCTGTTATTTTCACAGCTACTCTAATTTTCCAGCATGTTAAAATAATGCCGTTTGCAAATGTGGTGTGTTAATTTTAATGAATATTCAAACAATGATTGTAGTAAATGTGAACTTTATCATCATCATCAATTACCCACCCTCCACCTAAGGTCCCAGGCAGGTTACAACATTAAAGCACAATCTTAAAAAACAGTTTAAAACAACTTTAACAAAGCAAGTCTTTGAGTCAAAGCAGCTGAAAACAGAACAAAAAAGAAGTTTTTAATGCACAACTGAATTCTTAGTTAATGATGGTTGCAGAGAAAGAGTAATTGCTTAACCTAATGATGTACAACTCATGATAAACAGATATTTTGACATTACTGGGAAGCATTTCAGGGATGAAAAATCTGAAAATTAATTCCATCATGCTTAACGAACCAAAATAGCTTAGAAAGAATTTTCCCATTCCACATTTATGAACAGAGAAGCCAAAGGAAACAAATGTTTCCCTTGACAAATAACTCTTATGTGTTTTAAGTTTGTTTATTCAGAGGTGGAGGCCACAATTCAATAAGCAACAATAAATTTTGCTCCCTGAGAAAAAGAACAAGATGGTGTTTGAATCATACTCCATACTAGTGATGGGAGAGTGTCCTCTATTCTACCTCAGGCAGCAGGCTAGAAAAGAGGTCCTGGGACAGGCTGTAGGATAGATACAATTCCATTCTCTAACTGAGGGGTATGGCCCAGGGACTTGGGATGAGGGAGTCTGCCTTGATTGGCATCTCTTTCTTTCTTTCTTTCTTTCTTTCTTTCTTTCTTTCTTTCTTTCTTTCTTTTTCTTTCTTTCTTTCTTTCTTTCTTTCTTTCTTTCTTTCTTTCTTTCTTTCACATATCTCTTTGACAAATCTGCCCTGGTTACCTTGGCAGAGCAATAAGGTTGTAGACTGTACTCTGTGGGTGTGGGGTATTCCTGAATTCTGTCTTATATAAAAACAAAATAAACCCCTGCTTGTAAGAACTGTAATAAAATGAGAACATCAGGGAGAATAGTTTACAAAACCCAGTGCATAAGGCTAATCTATCTACCTTCCTTCCTTCAATAAATGTGTTTTCCCATGCCCACCTTCCCACCCAAACCTCCAGTCTGATGTGGTAAAGTTCATTCTACTACCTCATTCTACTACCTCATTGGTAGACCAGACCTACCATGAAGGGCCATGGAGATAAAGAGGGCAAGGTAGCCTAGGTGCTGGGGAGAGAAGATATGGAAAGAAGACAATGTAATCAGAGGACACTTGGATGAGGGACCTCGAATGCCTGTAGATGTTGTTGAACTAAGTCCCATCAGCCCCAGCCATCAGAGATGATGGTCAGGAATCATGGGAATTGTAGTCCAATTGTAGTTCATCTGGACTCTGGGGGGGGTGTCCCTCATTCCCAGTCTCTGCAGGGAAAATGGAAAGAAGAGACAAGTCATGTAAATTGTCTTTGTTGTGCTTTGCAACTGTGGCTGGAAATAACATGGGTAGTTATTAGAAAACGATTTTTGGGTTTCAGTTCGAATTCCAAATAATTGCATTAGACGTGACCACTGTCAGAATAAGACTCCTTCAAGAGCTGGGCTGGAAGGAACAAGGTCTGAAGAGGTTTATCAGGGGCAGAGGGAAACTGCAGAAGGACAAAGGATGAAACTTCATTTGTTGTTAGCCTACAACAGTTTCAAAGTTCCTTCACTTATACCCCATTGTCTTTAACAATGCAATCTAATAAATGTCTGCTTGGAATTAAATCTTACTGAATTCAGAAGGCCTCAGTGCAAATGTGTTTAGAATTGCGCACACACACCCCCAAACCAGCCTCAATGCTATTACAGCCCCCTCCAATGTCTTCAACCCCACTTCCCACAGAGAAGCCAGACTAAGGAACAGGGTACATTTCCCATGTGCGTTAACGTCTCATTTCATTCAACGAATTCAAGGACATTCAGGCTTCAGCCACATTTCAGGAGGGTTTTTATTATCATTTATGGAGGCTCAAATTCTGGGAGCTTCCAATATTCTTGAGAAGCACTCTATAAAGCACATGAAAATTACTTGTCTTCAGAAAGAGGGAGAGATCAGAAATCTCGGGTCTTTGTGTAAATCACTAGGTAGCTGCTGAAGTGTTCAAATACCATGGTGATGAGATAGATAAAAATAAGACAAATTTCACAGATTAAATAGCTAGACTGAACTCCCTTTTATCTGTGGAATCCTTCCTACTCCCGATCTCTTGATATTCACACAAACTGAATTCACTAGCAAGCTATATATGAGCTGTATGAAGTAAAGCACAATTCTTGAAAAAGGTCATGGTAGAGATGTGGTCTAAGCCTATGACTTATTATTATTCTGAGAACCTGTTGGATACTGCAATAACTTGCTGCTTGAGAATCAATCTAATTTATATCTTTGATACAAAATAAAACTCAAAACCACTTTTTCATGTTTTCTCACTTTTAGACATTTTTCTCATACTTTATTTCTGATGCTATAGCAGGTTACAGCAAAGTGACTTCATACCTGCTTTAGACCACCAAATCAGCTATACAGTTTGTGTTTTAGTATTAGGGCCTTTCCAACACATCTTTTGACTATCTAGGTCATGGGTAGCCAACAAGGTGCCTTCCATATATTGCTGGACTATGTTTTCCATTATTCCTGTCGAGCGATGACGTTGGCTTGGGCTGATGGGCATTATAGCACAGTATCTAGAGCATGGGTAGGCAAACTAAATCCCGGGGGCCAGATCCAGCCCAATCGCCTTCTAAATCCGGCCCGCGGACGGTCCGGGAATCAGCATGTTTTTACATGAGTAGAATGTGTCCTTTTATTTAAAATGCATCTCTGGGTTATTTGTGGGGCATAGGAATTTGTTCTTTTTTTCCCTTCAAAATATAGTCAGGTCTGAGGGACAGTGGACAGTGGACCGGCCCCCTGCTGAAAAAGTTTGCTGACCCCTGATCTAGAGGATGCTATATGGGCTGTCTCTGATCTAGATGGCTTAAATCTAAGTAAAACAATTGTGTTTATGAGCAAATCAATCAAAATGACCTCAAGACAAGCTGAACTAGATTAAAGGTGCACTGGATTAATATTAGACTGGCCTAAATCTGAGCTTGGGGGGCTGATTCCACATCTTTTTATTTGCTATATGTTCAGTACCTAATTTTACAGGTGCTCTAAAAACAATTGCCGCTATAATCAATTAGAGAGAACCTTACCTGAAACTCTGCCAGTCAGTGTATATCACATATGCACCTCCACATGGTAGCAGTGGTTCACGCAGTTGGTACCTCCATGTGATTTCTGCTGTGATAATCCCGCTGATAGCCCTGCCCCCCCTTTCTGCAGCTCTCTTATCCTTGTGCATTTACAGCAGGCATAGGCAGGATGCAGAACCAGCAAGAACAGGCATCCCCAAACTTTGGCCCTCCAGATGTTTGGGACTACAATTCCCAACATCCCTGACTACTGGTCCTGTTAGTTAGGGATGATGGGAATTGTAGTCCCCAAACATCTGGAGGGCCGGAGTTTGCCTATGCCTGTTTTACAGGGTTGGACTCTATAGGGTTGTGACTATTAGGAACCATGACAGCATAGAATGAATTCAAATTTTGTTTTAAATTTATAGTCACTGCTCATAAGAAGAGACAGAATCAGTAATGAAAATTCAAATATTCATTTATTGCTTATTGTAAAATGTTGCTTGCTGGCATGAAAATAACTTTTAATTGAATTTTTATCACAAAATTACAGTTTGTGATTTTCTTTTTTATGGTACAGAAGCTTTTCCTATCAACAACCATCCACCCCATATGTGACGACAATTACAATGTGTTCACAGTGGGTGGGAAATATTATGCACTCCTGAAAAATGAGTGTCACATTTACAGGTTACCAATTGATTTATTGCCACAAAGTATGTGAATGCTTATGTTCCAATTACAGTCTTAAAAACCATCAATAACACAGGACTTCAAAATACGTGCGTTGCTTATCAGTAATATTCCAGTTGTCAGTATCCAGGTTGGTCACTTTGTCTTAGGTCCCGACTTTAAAATAGTAATTTGTCATATTACAGACTCAGCTCTTTGATATTAGTCTCTCTCGGCTACAAAAAAACAACAAAAAACTATCAGCAGCAATATAAGCCAATACACCACCTTTTTGAAGATCCAATGCGTTAGGTAGGAAAAATTTAAATATTAAATTATTGCTTACTGTAAAATGTTGCTTGCAACATCCCCGCCCCCGCCCCTCGGCCCAGGAACAAGCAAAATGTGCGCCGAGCAGGTGAGCAAGCAAGCTGCGGAGCTCCGAGGACTGCAGAGGATCCCGGAGCAACACTGCGCATGCGCCGTATGGAGCGGGTTGCCGCTCCGGGTGCCCAAGTGGCTAGCTACACCGCTGCTCCTGTCCCCACCGTGTCACTGTCCCACTACCTCTAACCTCTACTGCCAAAATTTCACCTCATTGCTCTGATGACATGAAATCCTACCATTAACATCTAAACTCTCACAAACCCTTTTCCTGTTTTGGTCTTACATTCTGGGGTGGTGGTGGTGGTGGCAGCCTTTGATTTTTTATTTTATTTTTTTTGTTTCTCCATGTCTACCACTCTGAGCCATTCTGCTTCTTCAAATTGCACCACTCTTTCTGTCCCTTTATGGTTGGAACTAACTCCCAGAATACCTCACTTTTTCTGTAAAACCTTTGGTTACATGTATTGTAGGATGTAACATCTGGAGAGTACCATATTGGCTATCCCAACTCTACAGTAACTAAGCCTTGCATTAAGTTTATGTGTAACTGAAGTAATGCCAGTTCTGTTCTTGTGTACACTTACCTTCACTTCCTCTGTTGTTCTTTGTTAAGTATGTTGCACTGAACACCAGTGCAGTCAGGAAAGACTGCTTCATACAACACACAATTTAAGGAATTACAAGCAAGATATGGTAACAGCCAGCAACTGTGATGATGGTTATTAATAAGGGTTGAACAAATCCATCGAGGATAGGGCCATCAATAATAATAATAATAATAATAATAATAATAATAATAATAATAATAATTTATACCCCGCCCATCTGGCTGGGTTTCCCAATGGCTATTAGTCATAATATATATTCCATGTTCAGAAGCAATATGCCACTATGGGATTCCTTCTTATTAACTTCCTTTTGGTACATGGGAAGTAGGATGGATCTAATTTGATGGGTCTAATTTGAGTGGCTGGGGAAATTCAGATGGGCAGGGTATAAATAATGAATTTATTATTATAGTTATTATTGATACAGAAGGGTTTTTCTTGATTTATTCTGAAGCCTTTATTCCATTCTCCATTTTAAGGGCCATCATTTAAGACTGCATCTGCTTAGATTTAAATCTTTGAGCATATTACAGTAATTCCTAATTTCTGCTGTGTTTCTTTTGTAATCTGTGATGAGATTTGACATCAAACTTTCCCCCCACAGAACACACAAGAAAGAACTTTTAAATAAAATGTGGATTTTAAATAAAAGATTTGTGAGCTAGAGAGCTGAGGTATATCTAATGCCTGTTTTTTAGATGTTTCCTTTAAAAATCATACTGATGCACATTCTCCTTTGGAGGAAAAAAGGTAGCATCGAAACCAACCCTTTGTAGTCTTTGATCTGGTTGATATGCGCATAAGTGATGCGCATGTGGGAGGAATGCTGCTGGTCAACATCTGCAGGGGGTGCTGTTTGAAGTGTCATTTCCTATTCCTGGCAAAATATTAAATAGCTATGTCTATAGTGCCCAGAATTCAGCTTTGAGCAGAGGCCCTGTGGAAGTGGATATGTTATGTTGTTCAAAGGTACCAAGACGTGTTCCACTGTTATGCTCATGAAGCATTGTCTTACTACACTCTGGGTGACAACTTATTATTATTATTATTATTATTATTATTATTATTATTATTACCCCGACTGTCAGGAGTATGGGCAGGAGTCAGGCTCTGGGGCCTGTAGTGCTTTGCAGGACTGGGTCCTGCCTCAGCTTGTGCTGGAGAAGCAAGGAGTGGCTACTCAGGTGAGGCCACTTGATAACTCACTACACCTGGTGGCAAGAGCTGGGAGGGATAAAAGCTCAGCATTTTCCTTCAGCTCTTTGCCACAGCAACGTGATCCCTGCCTTGTTGCATCTGGCCTCCTGTTCCTTGATCCTTTGCCTTGCTCCTTGGACCCTTGCCTTGCCAACGCCTCGCTCCTCAACCCTTGGATCTTCGCCTTTGCTGACACCTTGCTCCTCGACCTTCACGACACCCTGCTTCCTGACCTTCGGTTCTTCAACCCTGTGATTTCCTGCTGCTTGACCCGCAGCCCCATGTCACCTGGACTCCCATTCCTGCTTCCACCCTGCCATCTTGCCTTTGGTCCTGACGTCCTGAGTTGGGACTGCTACCTCCCGCCAGCCAGACCGTGACACCGCCCATCTGGCTGGGTTTTCCCCGCCACTCTGGGTGGCTTCCAACACATACCAAAATACATTAAAATATCACAGATTAAAAACTTCCCTAAACAGGGCTGCCTTTAGGTGTTTTCTAAATGTCAGGTAGTTGTTTATCTCCTTGACCTCCAATGGAAGGGCGTTCCACAGGGCGGGCGGGCGCCTCTACTGAGAAGGCCCTCTGCCTGGTTCCCTGTAGCTTTGCTTCTCAGTGAGGGAACCACCAGAAGGCCCTCGGTGCTGGATCTCAGTGTCCGGGCTGAACAATGGGGGTGGAGACGCTCCTTCAGGTATATAGGACCGAGGCCATTTATTCAAGATGATATCTAATTATTGTGAAAGCTGAGTTCAGTGCTAGCAAATAACGTATGCTGAAATTCAGAAAAGTTTAGAAGAGATGTGGCCAAAGATCCTTTGAATCACTTATGGCAACATTTTCCAAAATATTTGCCTCATTCTTGAACTGGTATTCCCACCAGGCATCTTCATTTCTGCCTTCCTCTCCACAGTAACCACTTTTCCTTGCCCTAGACTTCCTCCAACCTCTCTTCTTCATCTCCACATCCCACCACCATTTGATCACTGCAAATTCTTGGGTAGTGCATTGCTTCTTCACCGTCCCATTTTCCTAGACTATGTTGCATCACATCCCAGGAAAAGGGAGGCATGGGATATCAGTCAAGTGAAATGCACAGCTTGCATACACTGCAAATTTCTTCAGTAATTTCCATTAATTGTTTTCTAAGTTATTTGAGAAATGTGATTAAAACTGCAGCTTGCCTTCCCCATCTATAGACATAAATTGTTATGCTACCTTAGAAACCAATATACTGTGTCAGGAACTCTCATTGGCAAAACCTGACTTCTATCAGATGCACATATTGAAGTTGGTTGGAATATAGTGGTGCACTATAGAATAAAGCAGGTGAACCAGGTAAACATGTAGTATTATGGGAATTTTTAAAAAATGCAGACACGCATTCATTATCTAAACCAGGCATCCCCAAACTGCGGCCCTCCAGATGTTTTGGCCTACAACTCCCATGATCCCTAGCTAAGAGGACCAGTGGTCAGGGATGATGGGAATTGTAGTCCAAAACATCTGGAGGGCCGAAGTTTGGGGATGCCTGATCTAAACAGTTAATGGGTGTATTTTAATTGTATTCTATGCACTTTCCAAGTATATGTGTTTTATTGCTTTGCATAGGAAAAGCATTCCATCATGCAAGCCCCTACCTCCAGTATAAAGTAATACAGTTCAGACATACGTTTTCTAATCCACCTGATGTTAGTGAGTATTAGGGCAGTATCATGGCTGCAGCCCTGGTCAAGATGATGAAAGCTTTGCTCTAATGTAGATGTCATGTAGCCAGTACTGACTGACACTGTCTTCAGTTCACCTCAAATACATTAACATCTGACAAAAGGCAAGCCAAACCAGGTCCACTAGAGTCCTTAAAAATTGGTACAATCTAGGTCAACTTGATTTGGATTACTGCTATTTACTACAGGAGGTTTGAAAATATCCTGTCAACTGACCATTGACAGGCATTTTAATATATGCAATTTACAACAAGGTGCTGGAAAATTAATTATTTCATTAAACAGTGGAACATATTTTGAGTACTTATAATAATATCCTTATTTCACAACAGTGGTGGGTTGTGCTCATTAGGACTGGTGGGGAGGTAGCCAAGAAGCCAAAAGTAGGTGGTATCTGAGCCAAGGACAAGCAGAATAAACTAATCCTAGTTTTGTCTTTATCTTGAGTCCAACCATGACAACCCTGAGACTAGGAGGGGAGGAAGCTGACAGCCAGGGTTACCCTCTGGACTGGGTATAAATAAAGAGGCTGGCTGATGGAGGCTGGCGAAGGGCAGGCTGAAGTTGGTGGGGCCATACCCCAGGCTCTAGTAATGGACCAGCCTCCACCCTCTCAAAGTAGGTCAAGTGCAACTCAGTACACTCTTGATCTTCCAGTGCATTGAATCCAAAGCAATTAACACCTATAAAAAGGTAAAAGGTTGGTCTCTAAGGTGCTACTGGAAGGAATCTTTTTATTTTGTTTCAACTACGTCAGACCAACACAGCTACCTACCTGAAACTAGAACTAGCTAGTGCTGTGTATGATACTTGTATTTGTATTTGATCCTATATTAAAGGTAAAGGTAAAGGGACCCCTGACCATTAGGTCCAGTCGTGACCGACTCTGGGGTTGCGCGCTCATCTCGCATTATTGGCCGAGGGAGCTGGCATATAGCTTCCAGGTCATGTGGCCAGCAAGACAAAGCCGCTTCTGGCGAACCACAGCAGTGCACAGAAATGCCGTTTACCTTCCCACTGTAGTGGTACCTATTTATCTACTTGCACTTTGATGTGCTTTTGAACTGCTAGGTTGGCAGGAGATGGGACCGAGCAATGGGAGCTCACCCCATCACGGGGATTCGAACTGCTGACCTTCTGATCGGCAAGCCCTAGGCTCTGTGGTTTAACCCACAGTGCCACCCGTGTCCCTATTAACACCTATACTGATCCCTAAATAAGGTGAATGGATCCTTGCTGCCATCAGTCCTGGCTTTATGTAAAACAGGGAATAACAGTATATGTTTGGTACTGGTTTGAATTTTGTAATTTTTGTATTATAAAAAATTTGTATTATAAAAAATGTAATTTTTATTATTCTATACAAGTAAACAAGAAAACACCCAATTTTCAAATTGCACCATTTTATACTTAACTTCAGTACAGTATTCTTATCTTCATACCTTGCATGGTGACCTAGACAGTGCTTTGCTTTGTTATATAGTGGCTCCCTGTCTCTTCAGGGTTACAAATGAATAATAGAACAATAAAATAAAATGCGGTAGTAGCCTGCAGCCATAGTGCCATGGGTTCTGATCTTGTCAGATCTTATAAACTAAGCAAGATCTTATAAACTAAGCAAAAGGCTGTCATGAGTAGAGATAAAAGAGGAAAATATCTGTGATTGTGTGTTTTTTTCAGCCACATATCAATCATTTAGCCAGGGAATAGAGCTCCCTCATGAATAAAAAGAACAAAGACCCATGTGACATTTTAAAGAGTTACACATTTTGTATGGTATGCTATAAAGTATTTCACCATGAATAAACTGTTTCACCATTGGCATAAGCCTACTACCGGGTATGCACTTTCAAATGTTATTAACCATTAGGCATGGATCTGATTAGAGTAGCATTCCCCTAGTTTATGTATGTTGACATGCTGCAGCAACACTGCCGGGTCTAAGCAAGTCTGGCTCCAAGAAGTGTCTGGGTGGAAGAGTACCTGGGAACCCAATTTATGACATTTTGAGATCATTCATGGAAGAAGGGAAGGATCTCAGCAGAATAAATAAAAATAAATATATAGACCATGGGTCAGCAAACTTTTTCAGCAAGGGGCCGGTACACTGTCCCTCAGACCTTGTGAGAGGCCGGACTATATTTTTTTTTTTGGGGGGGGGTGAACAAATTCCTATGCCCTACAAATAAAATGAAATGCATTTTAAATAAAAGCATGCATTCTACTCATGTAAGAACACCAGGCAGGCCCCACAAATAACCCAGAGATGCATTTTAAATAAAAGGACACATTCTACTCAGGTAAAAACACACTGATTCCTGGACTGTCCAAGGGCTGGATTTAGTAGGCGATTGGGCCGGATCTGGCCCCCCAGGCTTTAGTTTGCCTACCTACGGTATAGACACTTGCTCAAGGGGGACACTAACGTTTTATTGGTTTCATTACATAGTAGCTAGTCATGGGAAAGATTAGTGAAAATGTTAACTAGTTAACATTACAATTTAGTAGCCTTCAGAAGTTGTTTAGTTAAATATTTTCGCTTTCAACTAGTTAAAGGGTAAGTTAAAAACAAAGTAACTCTTTAAGTTGATTTCTGAGATAGCATGAAACACTGTGTATCACCTATTTGCATTTGAAAATGAAAAATAATGCTATGAGTGGTTTTTCCCCACAACCTCACTGCAACACACTAATTTACTTTGAACTCATTCTGCTTTATGCAGCTTTCAGAACAACAGTTTACCAATACCTGTTTTAGTTCCTTCCCCAGGTGAAGTACTGTACTTTATAACAGTAGAACTTCAGAATAGCCAGCAAGGTGACAAATGGAAGCTGTTTCCTACAAAAACCCCTGTTGCTGCAATCTTTATTGTTCTAAAGGTAAAAAAGGGTTATGAAATATGTCTGTATTAGAAGCAATAAAAGTCTAAAATAAAATTTAGACTGAAATGAAAAAATAAATTTGGGTGATGAAAGGGACGTTCAGTTGCATGTCAGAAACTGTTTACTGGTATAAATTCTATTTGAACTTTAGCAAAAGTTCCGTTTCAAAACTTACATCTGACAATTTTATACCTGTCTTGCAGAATTATGCCCCCATATTGAACAGTCACCCCATATGGGTAGATGAGGGCATATCTGTACTGAAATAGATGCACAGGACTGTGGTTTTGTTTTGCTTTTTAAATCCTAGTGACATTTCAGTTAAATTTCTCAAAGATAAAAAATAAACTTCAGCTTCATGGACCCTAGACTGCTGGTTCTGAATTTCATGAAAATTTTAAGAAGTCATCTAAAAACGTCTAGAATTCTGAATTTTTATCACAAAATCTCAGTGGCATAAATTTCAGATAGGCTTATAAATTTGTAAATTATAGAAGGTTAGCCCATTTACTTATATATTCTGTAAAATTAGCAGCAAAAATGGCTCTCTCTTACTGGGGCCCAATCTATCTGATTATTTGTTAACTTTTAACTTTGACTACTTAAAACTTTCAGCTGCCAACTTTTAATTTTTGTCAATTTTAAAAAGGTTAACTGACTTATTAAAGTATAAATTAAACAAAAAGTAAAGAAACTGATTTCCCCAAAGTTTTTCTTAACACAGCCACTGTCTAGGACCCTATATAGAATTACAATATTTCTTCATTGACGCTCTAGAACTTCTTATGTGAAAGACAGATTATGTCTTCCTAGGGGTATGTTGTCATGCAGGCGCGCGCGCACACACACACACACACAAACACACACACACTTGTATAAGTCAACAAGGCAGTCACTTGGCTGCAGGAAAGGAAGCAAGCACAAATTGTTTAACTTTTTAACTACCGGTAGCTAATTCTTGATTAACTGCTCTGCCAGAGTTAATTCCTCAATTTCAAAGCAATGCTTCTTCTTTTTCTTGACTTGCCCTTTTCTCTATTAAGACACCTGCGTCCCCAGATGCGATTATTATTTGGCTCTCAACCTATGTGGTCCGATTCTTTTACTTACTGCAGTTTTTCATACTTCTATTGTACTTCCATAAGGAAAACTATCAAACACCTATTGCTTGAAAAATTGCAACTATCTTTAGAGTCATAAAAGGAAGCTCAAAATGGAGTGCTTTAAAAAAAAAACACATTTTGGCAACATTAAAAGAAACCTGCATCTGCAATTTTTAGTTGCTGTTGCGAAAGAGATCTAAAGTGTTTTGACTGTTCAATAAGCATTGTACTCCATTTTAATTGGCTTTGTTTGTTCTTATGAACGTCAGTGCAGAATCACACCTGATTGGTTATAAAAAATGTGGATGTTATCTCATTTGCTATATATTCCCAATTAGCTGGGAATGTGATTAATCCAGGAGGAAAACACAATAATTGGAAAGGAGGGGGAAGAGTGCAGAAACAGAAGAAAATAAGGATAACAATTGTTAGCAAAAAATAATATCACAATTGAGGAATGATGGGAAATATTTCTGACATACAAAAGCACTAATTTCAATTTGAAAAGATTTGGGGCACACATTCACAATTTAATTTTTTTTTAATTTTTATTTTTTATTTTTACAAGGAGGCATTTCTTCCTATATACATAAAAATGTAAAGCTGTCGCTGCACAGCCTTCAGTAGAGGATTTGTAGTGCTGCATCACAATCCTGGACTTGCAAGAAATCAGCTTGGAGTAGAGGAGCAAAAGAGGAGGCAGGTTGCACAACACCAATGGCCATGGCATGGGAATGAGATGTGAGGGACACTAAAAGAGGAAAAGCGGTGGTTTTAAAAAGCAGATGTTTCAGTAAAGCAGGGATGGAGGGACACAGGAAAAATTGTGGTTTTAAACAACAGCAGAGGTTTGAGAAGAGTGAGCAGGAGGAACAAGTGGCCGATTATAAAAAAAGATTTGATATATTCAGTGCTATGGGGTGTGTGTTATCTAGTCTAAGAACTCAATCTTGGAACTAAGTCTACAAGCTGACCTAATTTTAACACATCTGCCTGCCTGCCTGCCTGCCTGCCTGCCTGTCCGTCCGTCCACCCATCCTTTATTCCCCCCCTTCCTGCTTTACGTAACATCTTGCCTGATGAAGAATTCTGGAGAACTTGAAAACTTTCCACAATTTTGTATAATTTTGATTAGCCCAACTGTGAATTTGGGAGTTGCTTTTTTTTAATCTTGTGGGCCGGCACTGCCCACTTTTGCTTTTTATGAATCTATTCAGAAGTCTACCATTCAGATTACTTTGGAAACCTATCTTCTCACAGCTCCATCCAAGGGTTGAACAAGGTTAAGAGATTGGAAGTTCCCAGGTTCTAAAGACTTGAGTTAGATGTGAGACATTTCAGTTATTTGAATGTGGGCTATTCATATGTGACATAAGTCTGAATTGCATGCTTGAGGAGGAAATGAAAACAGAGATATTTTGCAAACAAAAACCATACCCACAAAGTTCTCTATATTTTATTTTTAAACTTGTTTATGTGTGGATGTCATTTTATCACTGTCATAGATCTATGAATGAGATATACGCCATAAAGAACAGCTCACAGGAAAGACCCATGTTGAATGTTACCTGTCAGTTCACCAGCTTTCTATAGTTAAAAGTTAATGTGCTATGTGACAGAAACTTTGAATCGGTTTACTGAAACCGGTCCACCTTATGTGCTTTAATTTCATGGAATATTTACGAACAGTCTAGCTGCTCAGTGGTTAGCGCAAAAGCCTGGAGACAGAAAGTGTGAGTTTATGCTGTGAGACGAAGATGAGATCTGAATAGAGAATTAAAAAAATAATAGAATATGCATATTTTCAAAAGCTTCCACTTCTACATTCATATAGAAGCCTCATGATGCATGGCTTGCTCAGGAGCCTACAACAACTATATTTCAAAAAAGAAATACCTGGGACTGTTTACTGGCAATGTTCAATGTGGATGGAAACATATTTCTACAGATCTTAAAGAAGCATTACATTCCACAGCTGCTCAGTGCCTTTTGACCTATGCTGGGCAGTGTACTTGCCAGACTACCAGTCTGCAGCATTAGCTCCACACTCTGGACTTCACCTTTTGAATAACGAGTAGGAAAGCACTGTCCTTTGTATGATTTCTTGTGGACCAGCATTACTTTCTCATAACTTTCCCAGTTGGTCCGAACCATTAGAAACTTGCAAATTCATCTCTTCAGCTCTCAACTGTCTTAGCCAGGTTGAGAAATGGTAGTCGCTTGCTGTAATTTCTAACACTTGCTCTCCAACAGAACAAAACACAGTGTTATCTCTAGATCTTTAAATAAGCCTTCAACAAAGCAGTTTCTAAGTCTGTCTGTCTGTCTGTCTGTCTGTCTGTCTGTCTGTCCGTCTATCCATCCATCCACACATGGTGTCAGAACATTATTTTTACCTAGTTACATTGCATCGAATAGAAACAATTTCAGAACGACCAAAGGCACAATCTTGCAGCTGTGACAGTGGACACCTGCACACCTGCAGTTAGAAAGCTATTATGAGGCAACAGGCAGAAGGTGGGTTTAGAATATGTGCCAAGATGTAGAGTACCAAGTTGCAGCTGTGTCCCCAAGGAACTGGAACAGCAGAGCTGTTTGGCTGTGAGGTGCATCAGACACTGCATGATGTTGTACCATTCCTGGCCGCATTTCCTACGGTCTCACATTTGGCACACTTTGGGTATCTGCATTCACAGTTGATGAATGTTGCTGGGAAGAAGATACATCAGAAGAACAACTTCAGTGTTCTGTGGTGATCCCTGAAGGTTTCTTATTTAGTTTTCTGCTTCTTGCTCTGTAATTAGTGCCCTAGCCATGCAGAGGTGGATGCATTCACAATTACCAGCTACAGCAGAGCTTTCCAAACTATGTGTCGGCAGCAGTGCGTAGGTGTGTCGCGCGAACGCTCCTTCCAGAGCTAGAAAGGGGATGGCTTAACCTTTAGTTTGCTAGTAAAACTGAATTACTGGGTTGCAAAATGATGCATGTCTAAAAAGTGTGTCACCAACATGAAAAGACTGGAAAGCTCTAAGGCAGGCATCCCCAAACTGCGGCCCTCCAGATGTTTTGGCTTACAACTCCCATGATCCCTAGCTAACAGGACCAATGATCAGGGATAATGGGAATTGTAGTCCAAAACATCTGGAGGGCCGAAGTTTGGGGATGCCTGCTCTAAGGTATAGAATTGTGGTGCAAGACTGCAAGCCTCTTCTTATAAACATTTGTAGCAGAATTCCTATTGATTATTATCCAGCAGGATTGCAGGATATTTAAATACATATTTCAAGTTATAAGTATTCTAGATGCTAAATTGTATAAAAACCCAAAACATCATTCCTGTGTGTATAGAATAACATTGCTATTGCAAAAAATACATACTTTTAAAAAAAAATGGGGTAGGGAGATGTTAGCAGTTTCATATCAAGACACACAAATGCATGTCACTGATAGTATTTTATTGAGTATGTTCTCCCACTGACTCTGACTCAAGCTATTAACATATTTAATATTGTATTATGGTTTTAATTACATTATAAAGCTATATTTTCCCATGCGCTGCTTGGTGCTAACAGGCATATGAGATAGACATCTAACAGATTCACATCCATAGCATGATGCAAATTAGATTTTTGTCATATATACTAGAACACCACATAGTTCTGCTATTAGAGTCATCTTGCTGTTTTCAATAGCAATAGCAATTTGCTGATTTCTAGAAGGTTTACATATTCATAAGGCTACCTTGATACATATCACTTTATGCATACCTATTTATTATAAAGTATAGCACACTGCTGTTGATTTCCAAACTCAGTTGATAAGGGAGCAGCTGGGAGCAGTGCAAAAAGCCATAACAAATCTACAAAAAGAGGAAAGTAACTATTTTTGTTAGTACGCATTTTGAACTCCAATAATAATAAAGAAAGCATTAAGCAGCACTGTGTAGAGAGATGAGGCTGCTATTATTTACTGTCATTTCCTAGGGAGAATGGGGAGTTAAAAATTGTGGGGATTGAGGAATTGAAGTAAAAAAGATTTAATTTAAGCTAAAAAGTTTGTGAAGTACTTATCTACATGGGAGCAAATGAATTAGGAATGTAACTGAATAATTTACAAACACTAAAAATAATTACATTGGAATATGATGAGAACCAACCAAAATGATGTAATCAATCCATTGTTGAGCATGATAGTGGCTGATTAAGTAAGAGAGTAATTTTATTGAATGATGATTTAACTGTATGCTATAATTTTCAAGCATTCTGAATGTTTCACGTGTACTATGTCACCCCTGTAGGAAGCAATTAAAATTGTATCTATCAATGAAAAAAACTTTTTAAAGCAAGCTGGCATCCCCGGTCATCAACAGATTTACCTACAATTCCTATTGAGTTTAATGGCACTTTTACGTAAGTGTTGCTAAAATTGCAGCTTAGTGGTCTTACAGCCCAATCATAAATATACATATACAGTATTTGAAAATAGTCACTGAGCTCACAATGAGATTTGCTTCCTCGTAAATTTGTTTAGGATTGCTGCCATAATCCCATCAGCTGCTGCAACTGGCACTGAATTTTGCCCCAGCACTGCAGGGCATAAATCCTGTTGCACATCTTGGAGCAATGACTTTGCACACCGCTCATTTCCAAAGCACTTTGACAGGTGTACAACCTGAGAGAAATGCGGGCGTTGGTCAGGAAGGGAGAAGACGCTTACCAATATTTTCAGCACCACTTCCCCCCCCCCCCACCGGCTCCAAGCTCCAGACCCTAGATTTCAATGTAGACCATTGACTTTACTCAGAGCATGTGCAGAGTGCATGTCCCTCTGTGCACCAGCTGCATGTGTGGCTGATGAGGAGGTGGGGCTTCCAAAGCTGCAGAGGATGCTGCATTTAACCCTCCACATCCCTTTCAGCAGGTGCTTTTGATCCACTAGCACATCCAAACCCATTCCCCATTCCTCAAAGCTGCTCCCTCTAGGTCCCTAGCCAAACTTCCAGGCGGGCAGGAAGCAGCTCTCCTCTCCTTTTGATCTCGCTGGGGCGCGAGGTGCAGCAGCAGCAGCAATATTTCAAATTCCTGACAACCATTAGAGGAAGGCGCTCAAAGCAGCCCTCCTCCGGTGAGGGAAGTGGAGCCATGATAAGGTGATACTGGAAAGGGAAAGCGAGACGCAAAAGCAAGTCTGAAAGGTGTATTATTGTGGTATGAGGTTGGTTGGTGCCCACTTCCTCTCAGTCTCTCTCACACACAGCAAATTTGAAGGCGCCACAAGACACCCTTTTCGTGTGTGTGTGCGTGCGCGTGTGTTTTGTGTGCTGTTCCCTCCGGAATTTGTCCTGGTGGCGGCGTGGACCGCGAGCGCGGAGGGACAGGAGTAACTTTTGAGGGGAAGTGGCGGTGGCAAGTTGTGGCTTTTTGTGTGCGCGTGCGTGCTTTCGCCTACATTTGTCTGTCACACTCCTATATACACACACACACAGAGAGAGAGAAAGAGGAGCAGAGCAGCTGCTTCCTCACGTCCGTGAGGAAACTCTCTCCCCCCCGCTCGCGCACCCCCCCCGCTCGCCTCGCGCTGCTTTTCGCGCCTCCCTCCCCCGCTCCCCACAGGCGGCTCTTCCTCTCCGCGCGCCCGCGCGCGTGCGCTTGCCTAGTGCGGCGCGTGGGGCACCTGCTTGTCTGGGCTGCTGTTTGCCGCTGCCGCCAGCACCACGCAGGGCTGCCGAAGCTAAGAGCTGCTGCTGCTGCTGCTGCCGCCTCCTCGTCCTCCTTACTGCCGGTTCCAGTTCCTTCCTCTGCTGGCGCCGCTAGTGTTGCTTCTGCTTCTGCTGCCGTGCGAGCGACTTGGGCTCCTCCGGTGGGGTTTGCCCCTTCCCCGCCTGCTCCTTCCCCCCCACCCCCTTTTGCCTGCGAGTCAGCCTGGCTCCGAATCACGTGGCAATTGCCTGAGGCTGAGACTAAAGAGGGGGAGGAATAAAAAAAAGGGGGGAGAGAGAGCGAGCAAAAAGCGCCTCATTCCTTCTTCCACCGCCATACTGTATTTTATAGTAACTCGCATTTTTATTCCTTCCTTTTACTCCCGCTCGGTGAGTACCTTTCCGCTGACATTCTTGTCCTCCTTTTTCGTCCTGTTTTTTCCCCTCTCTCTTCCTTTTTTTGTTTTTGTTTTTGCTGCTTTTTTATTTTTTAACCTCTTTGTTTTCATGGATTTGATCCTTTTTCTGATGACAAGTTTTTTTTTCTTAGCATGCGATGGTTTACTAAACTGGGAGCAAAAGGTGTTGCTGGAACTGGAAGTCACTGGGAGCCTAAAGAGGAAAGGAGAAAGAGAGCGAGCGAGAGAAATAGACTTGCCAGTCCAGCAATAACGTAAATGCAGATAAATTATACGTATTTATACATATGCAACTGGTTTTGTTGTGAGAAAGAAAGAAAAGCGATGTGAATTATGATGCATATTTTTTTTATTAAAAAAAACCAAAGAGGTGAGAAATGGGCATGTTGCTTAAACTCTGTTTTGCAGAGATTTTTGATGGTGGTGTTTTGTTTTTTTTGTTTTTTTGTATATATATGAGATTTGAAAATGCATTTTACAGCAGTGTTTACAAAGAGTTTGTAATCTTGCAATACTGGTGCAAGCCACTAAGCAAGATATTAATTTTGTTAAATGGTTTTTGTTTTTCGTTTTGTTTCCTTTTTTTGGACACCCGGTTGCAATCAGCCGTTTTTCTTCTTTTTCTGTTTTTGGTGCCCGGTTATAATGTGAAACTTTTCTTGCAGCTTGGTACTGTTGATCATTTTTAAATACACCCCCACTTCCTAAAAAAAAAAAATACCATATTGCAAAAAAGAGAGAAAAAGCCAAAGATAATTCCTTTCCAAAATTTCACTTTTTTATTCTTTTATACCGAGATAATGTTATGATGATTATCATAATGTTGATAGATATACACATATATACAAATAAGTACGTTTTCAAATGATGGCAGTGGAAGGTTTTCCTGGAGAATGAAGTGCGGTTTGGTTTCCTTGTCAACGGAAGATGAAGTGAACAACTGAACATCTCCCCAGTGCAGGTACTTTAGCTCCTTGTAGGCGTTTCCACTCTTTGTAAATTACATTACCAAGATTCCCCCTCCCTCTCTCCCCAAATAAGATCTCTTGAGCCTTAGCTGCAGAGCTGTAAGTGATGAAATGAAGATGAAGCTAGGTATTCTTTTGCTGTTTGAATAGATGCAAAACTGTAGTAATTGTGCACAGGTCATTGCATGGTTTGTGTGCATAAAGGGAGCTTACCTGAGTGGAACTCTTGAGACACATCTCACAGACAGGGACTCTTTGATCGGGTTAAGGAACTGACAATGCCAGGACTTGATAGAGAGAAAGATGTTGGGGTTTTGTTATTGCCCACTAGGTGTTTGAGACAGACATAGCAGCAGCAGCAACAGCAGCATCCCTCTGAAGCTTGTTACCTTATCAGGCTTGAGCCTGAGACATTTTTTGCAACCAGATACACCACACACAAACACACATGCACACCTCAAACCCCCCCCCCCATTTCCAACATCTGCCTTCCTCCTTAACAATGCCTAATAATGCACTGTGACTCCTACCTATCAGTTTTCAGATATATGGACAAAGATTTGCCTATAAGAAAACACTTGGTATTTGTTTTCATTGGGGTTTAGTGATTATTGGTGTTACTGACCTCCAGTGCCTGGGAAATAGTTACCTTTCATCATAATTCACGATTTGGGCAATAAATGGATTGCTTTGTTCGCCATGCTGTTAATCATTGAGTAGTGATAGATGATGTTTTTAAAAGAGTGTAAATGAAGATGCGGTTTGAAATTTTTTCCTCCTTCCCCCATCCCACCAAGCTTTATTTGAGTAGTTCAATATGTGGTCAGAGTTAGATGTTTTGCATGTTTGCTGTTCTGTACTTTAAAATGGTAGTGTTCAGATTACATGGACACTTACTTTGTGGTTTCTTTAACACAGCCAGGCACAACAAGTGTGCAGTGGTATATTTTCATGTTTTTAACCAAATGCAAAATAGTTTTACTTAGGTTGGAGAGAAAGCTGTTCCTACATCTGTCTAAAATTTATTTAATTTGAAATGCTTTGCACATGCATATGGTAATGATGGGAAAAGTTTGTTCTTGCATAATCTGCAGTGCTAAGGTTGTTGGGATGTGGAAAACCAAATTAAATCAACTGAGTAATGCTGTATAGAAATGCAGAGACTGAAGATATACATTTTCCAGTAGTATGCAATAAAAGTACTTAGCAAACTTGAAAAAAGGGTTGTAAATTTCATGCAACTGACCCAGCAGGACTTCTCAAGAGATAGCTGTTTATCTAATTCATATGTGTAGCATTTAACAGAGGTGTTGATTGTACATCTCAAAGATAAACACCTTTCTGTAGAAATGAAACTTTGTTTCTGTGTAAATATGCTTAAAGCTACAATCCTATCTACAGTACACACTTTCTGGAAACCAAGTCCTATTGAACTCATTGGGATTTACTTTTAAATAAACTTGCATAGGATCAGGTTGTACTATTGAAGTACCAATTTAACAACATACTATACCATGTTTTAGAATATATACTGAAAGTATTAAGAAAAACAGTCTGAAATACATCAGTTTCAATTGAATGTATATTCAGGATCCTGGCTATATGTAGAGAATATAAGTTGCTTGTTTGGAATAGTTACTGTCTTCAGCAAAGCATTTGAAAAGCATTATTTTAAAATGTTTAGGCTTCTAAATCGATCGGTCAGGGGCTGAGAAACCTTTGCATTTAGCCACCATTGTTTCAGAGATGCCTTCATTTTTGATATTTTAAAGATGCTTTTACCAAACAAAGCAGACTTGCCTTGCCTTGCTTTGTTAGATAATGCAGATGTGTTACCTCAGTGATTTTAAAGAATGCCACTTCACTAGGTGCCATATCTTTGTGCTTTTTCATATAAAATTAATTCCGAACACTTTCTGATGCATGTGGGAACTAATAAAACTTTGTCAGATACAGTGTTTTAGGAGGAAACATTCCAAATTATGAGTATATTCTTAAGTGCTTTTTCAGAGCACTTCCATTTTCTTCTGGGTGAGTAATCATTGAAGGTCCTCTGGAATATTCTGAATGTAATGAAGAATATGTGTACTGTATAGTATTTTCAAAACTTGAGCCAAATATTGTAGAGTTTTGGAGAATTGCCATTTTGAGATGCGTACATAGAGTATACAGTAATATTTTGTAGACAGGTGCAGCCAGATCCTAATTATATTTACACAGAGGCAAGTCCCTTTTATTTCAGTGAACTTTGTCTCCAAGTAGTAGCCTGGTCCTATGCAGAATCAGGCATGTGTAAATATGTGTTGGATTGGACTCTCAGGTGTGTTTTGGAATGCAGCCCCATCCTTTTTATTTATCAGTGTGCATGTCTTAGCTGATTGAATTTAATGCTGTCAGAAACTGAGTTTTCTCAATGAAGTGACTGGAAGTCTGAAAATATTGAGATATCAGTGCTTTTTCCCAATATCTGAAGCAACAGATTTGTAAATTCGGAATATTTTATAATGGATGCATACAAGATTGTGTACCCATAATAACATTTGAAAATGGCAAAGTAATTGAAATACAATTTAAATATCTCAGTTTTCTTCAAAGGAACACAATCTTACTTTGAATGGCTCTCTAACAGAATATGTTAGTTGTGAAGTCCAACTTCACTATTATCTGGAAATAAATCTTCACAGTTAAGGGCTCGTCTCAAGAAGGTGCTAAGTGCCCCCATTTAATAAGAGTGTTTTTGCACTGATATAGACAGAGATGCACAGGAAAGGATCTCTTAGTGTCTCTGTTTTGGATGTTTGTTTGTTTATGCTTGCAGCTTGCCCTTTGAATTGGTGTAAGGATCTTAAGCATCCTTATATGGAAGTAAGACAATTCGTGCTTAGAGACTTACTTCCAAATAAACATGTTAGGATAGCTCTGCATGATGATAGTTCTTGCATACAGTACATTTGATAGATCTAGTTAATTCTCACAGCTTGATCCTATGCATGTTAGTTCCATTGAATTCAGTAGAAATTAGTCTTAAATACAGTAAGTATGCATAGACTACAGCCGTAGTATAGAAAGGTTTTCAGTAACATACTTGCACTTCAGCTAGTGAAAAATACTGCAGCCCTGATGTTGGTCAGGGCAAGGTGCTCAGAGTATATTACTCCAATATAATATTAGCTATACAGTGGTACCTTGGTTTACAAACTTAATCCGTTCCCGAAGTCCGTTCTTAAACCGAAACTGTTCTTAAACCGAGGCACGCTTTCCCTAATGAGGCTTCCCGCCGCCAGTGCCCTTCCACATCGTTTGTAAACAGGGCTGTTTTTAAACTGAGGTACCACTGTACTGGCAACTAGTTGGTTTCTGAGTCCAATTCAAAGTGCTGTTTATGACCTTTAATGCAGTTAACAGTTGGGGACCAGGTTACTTAAAGAACCAGCTGCATCCATGTAAACCTGGCTGGACTTTTAAGATTGGCCTAGACTAGAGGGCCTGCTTGTGGATCCATCAGTAGCTACAACTAGATTTTGGCGGTGGAACTCTCCATTATTGGAGAGCTGAATTCAACATTCTCCTTGATTTCTTTAGGCAAAACATAAATATTTTTATTTTCCAGTTAGTGTTGGTTAAGCCAAGCAGGTATCCTGTACCACAAATGAGGGGGCTGGCTCTGTTGTTCTATATGGTCTTATCATTGACTGCCTGGTTGTTTTTATTCCATGAGTTAAGTATTGCATTGCTTTGTGTTGTGGATATTAATGTGACTACACACACACACACACACACACACACACACACAAACTTAAAGCTGCTTAAAGTAAAATGATCAAATCCTGAAAAGCTGCACCTAAATTGCTAAAGAAAATAAACAAACAAAATATACCTCTGTAACTTTATGATACATTTTGCAACAGTAGTGATATATCTTTGATTGGGTTGCACCAGAGATTTCCAGAGCTCAGAGGAGATCTCCTTTCTCCATCCACGGAAGAACCCATGGTACCGTGTTTCCCACATTTTAAGACACCGTCTTATATTTATTTTACTCAAGAAAATAAGCCTATGGCTTATTTTCGGTGGGGTGTCATATTTTTTTAATTAAGCAATCTACATTTTGACCTTTGGAGCTGGGCGCACGTCATACTTTTTCACAGGCGAGCGTGGTCAGAGCCAGGAGCGCGCCCAGTGCTGCCCGCGCTCCTCCTGGGGCCGCCACGCTCAACTCCCATGCCCAGCCAACCCAGAGACCCTCCCTCATTGCCGCGGGGCATTTCTTTTCATAGAATCATATGATTCTATGCCTCTTTTCAGGAGGAGGAGGCAGATGCCCGGAACCGGCTGCTGCAGCTGGGCCAGGCGGAGGCGAGGCCGCTGCTTGCCCCTGGGGGCTGCGGAGGTGGCTGGGCGGGGACAGCCGGAGCCCAGCCAGGTACCGGTAGCAGCAGCAGCGGGAGGACGAGTACGGTGCTGCTGCTGGCCACGGCAGGAGGAAGCAGGCGCCCGAAAGCGGCGGCTGCTGCAGTCCCGACAGAGCGCGGAGCAGCGCCGCTCGTCACGAGGCAGTGGGACCCAGCAGCAGCGCTGTCCTCATCCTCCTGTTGCTGCTGCTGCCGGGCCAGGTGGCTCCTGGGGGTCGCAGAGGAGGCTGGGCGGGGACAGCCGGAGCCCAGCCAGGCAGCAGCGGAAGGACGAGGACGGCGCTGCTGCTGGCCGCGGCAAGGAAGCAGGCGCCCGACAGAGCGTGCAGCAGTGCCGCTCCTCCCGAGGCAGCAGGACCCAGCAGCAGCGCCGCCCTCGTCCTTCCGCTGCTGCCTGGCTGGGCTCCGGCTGTCCCCGCCCAGCCTCCTCTGCGACCCCCAGGAGCCACCTGGCCCGGCAGCAGCAGCAACAGCAACGGGAGGATGAGGACGGCGCTGCTGCTGGGTCCCACTGCCTCGGGACGAGCGGCGCTGCTCCGCGCTCTGTTGGGACTGCAGCAGCCGCCGCTTTCAGGCGCCTGCTTCCTCCTGCCGTGGCCAGCAGCAGTGCCGTCCTCGTCCTTCCGCTGCTGCCTGGCTGGGCTCCGGCTGTCCCCGCCCAGCCTCCTCTGCGACCCCCAGGGGCGAGGCGAGCAGCGGCTCGCCTCCACCTGGCCCGCTTTCGGGCGCCTGCTTCCTCCTGCCGTGGCCAGCAGCAGCACCGTACTCGTCCTCCCGCTGCTGCTGCTGCCCGGCTGGGCTCCGGCTGTCCCTGCCCAGCTGCCTCCGCAGCCCCCAGGGGCGAGCAGTGGTCTTGCCTTTGTCGGGTCCAGCTGCGGCAGCCGGTTCCGGGCGTCTGCCTCCTTCACCCGAAAAGAGGCAGACAACCTCCTCCTGCTGCTGTGGCTAGCATGCTCTGTATCACTGGCTGGCTGGGCGCTCGTGGTCTCACTCCGCGCAGCGCGGAGGTATGGCTTATTTTCAGGGGGTGTCTTCTATTTAACAAATACTTTAAAAGCCTGCTACGGCTTACTTTATGACTACGCCTTAAAAAGGGGGAAACACGGTAAATACATTTGAATTTACATTTGACTCATTGAGGTTTTTTCCCATTATCTGTTTCTTTTTTCATGCTGGCATGTCATGATTCAGTTTTCCTTACACAGCAGTGTGACAGGCTTTGATCAGAATCCATTCATGACACCAGTCTGTTTTTATGGAAACTGAAGTCTCTAGGCTGTGGTTGGGCATTTCCTTCCTCTGCTCTGATTACTTTGTCATGATGCAAGTGCAGCAATGGGCATTCAGTCTTCAGTTGTCTTGCATTCTTCTGGACTAAGGCAAATCTCTTTTTTTACATTGCAGTGGAGACACATACATAATTCTGAATGTGTGTAAGCAGTGTTCATATAATTTGTCACCTTGCCTCTGACAAATCAGAAATTCAAATTTTAGCCTTCCAGAGCATGCAATGGCAGGGCAGTCAGTCATATGTTGCACCAATTTACAAAGACAGACTTCACATATATATCAAATGTTTTAAGTAACTGCAAGAAGGGTTGATTGCATTAACGAATCCCCTCAGTTTTGTGCCATTACTACAATACCTCAGGTTACAGACGCTTCAGGTTGCGTCTTTTCAGGTTGCGTCCCGCACTGAACCCGAAAGTACCCAGAAGCACCGAATTGCGACCCGCGCGTGCGCAGATGCAGCGCTGCAGGTTGCGAACGTGCCTCCTGCATGGATCACGTTCACAACCCGAGCGGCCACTGTACTCAAACTCATATATACAGTAGTCCGTGGTGCAGTTGTCCTGGGAAATTCAAAATGGATGTATGATTTAGTATGTTTAGATGACTTACATTTAGTAAAAAAAGAAAAAAGGAAAATTATATCATGTTAGCTTTATATGCTGTATAAATACAAGAAGTTATTCCAGTAGTCAAAAGTAGTTGGAACTGAAATAGCTATTTGCAGCAGTAGGGGTAGGATTCAATAAAGTGCACACAAAATAATCCTGTACATGTTTACTCAGAAATAAGTGCCACTGTACTTCATAGGATTTACTTCCTAGTACTGTACACGTATTAAGGATTGTTGTCAGGCAGAGCACTCCAAACTCACTTTGTAGCAGGTTGGATGGTGATGGTGGATTGGGTAAGGGTGTCACCTGGCCCAGCTCTGCCAGCCTCCTGCCAGCGTGGAGCTTCCTCTTTACCTACCAAACATCTATGCAGACAGAAGTTCTGCCACGGGGATTCTCACTAGCAGAAGCCCTCAAAACGGTATTCTGGAGGCAGTGAGGGGGAGGCCTGATTGTACAGCGATTATCCTTCCCCCCCCCCTCCTCACATCTCATCCTGGCCACTGTGTGTGGCCAAGCTACAGAGGCAACTGTGATCCTACTGCTCTGTAAAGCACTGCTAGTCAGTGGCCGGGACTTGGATGGTGGCTTGCTTCTTGCATTCAAACAACTTCTAAGGATTTCTTGGAAATCATTTTTGTTGGAATGTTCTAAACCAGGCACCCCCAAACTCAGCCCTCCAGATGTTTTGGAACTACAACTCCCATCATCCCTAGCTAACAGGACCAGTGGTCAGGGATGATGGGAATTGTAGTCCCAAAACATCTGGAGAGCCAAGTTTGGGGGTGCCTGTTCTAAACATTCTAAAATATGGCAATACCATTCTCTATTGGTACATTATATTTTAAGGGGGAGGAATCAATACCCTGAAAACACTTGAATCTACTAATTTTAGCTTCTCTGAAGATCAGTGCAAATATGTGCTGTCTGGGGATAGTTACATGAAAAAGGTTAATTACAACTTTGATTGACTAGTGTTATATCACTTCCAGTTGCTCTGTTTGATTCGTATTGGCTTAGTGAGATGTGTATGAGAAGGAAGGAGCTATTGTCAGCCTTTGGCTCATATATCCACACTCTCCCAACTGATATAGGAGGAATTTGGCAGCTTTTAAAAATAGAAATGTGTGCTGTATTATCCACAAAGGGATCCAGGTTTATAACAAACTCTGGTTAGTTTAATAAGCCAGCTTCAGAAACAATGGTTTGAAGTTGTATTGCTTTGAAACTGACAATCATTTGTTATAAGTTACAATTCCCAGTCCAGATAGTCTAACTAGCTGAGATTCAAGGGAGGCTGGGGTGCAGGGGTTGGGAGAGGGTGTTAAAAAAGTCCTGCTCCTGGACATATGGAGTGGGGAGGAGTGTAGAAACCTGTGGTGCACAGCAGGTCCTTTCTGGTTGTGCATGTCTTGGCAGATCATGGTTTAGTGTGATGTGTTAGCCAGCAATGCCGTCTTGATAGTATGAAGTAGCATAGATAAATAAATGTATTGGTACCTGAAGTTTCATTTAAAATTCATTTTGACATAATACATTTTTGGCTTGAACAATTGTTGATGCTATACGTACTTTTGTGGAGACTAAGTAAGAGCCTTGGTTTCCTGCAATATACTGTACAAAATTATTTCAGTAAGCCTAATTACATGTTAATCTTAAGAAATGTTTAAAATTGAGGTAGTATTTTAATGCTTTCTTTTCTTTCCCATTTGTGGAGGAAAAGATTGAATAATTTTAAAACTTGATTATTTTCCTTAGGTTTAAAAGAGTTGAAAAGTGTAAGTTAATTTGAATAGTTTATTTAATCTCATAGAAGCAATTGGACTTTGATTTGTGATCACTTATGTAGGAAACATCATTCTTGCACAATTGACTGATTTTATAACACAGTGAGTCATCAGCCAACAATTCGAACAAATGATATAATTTACTTTTTGAATAACTGAGCGAAATTGCTAAGCAAAAAAAAATGAGTAAAAATAAATGGGTTAATGTTATTAATTAAGCATCCTGTGCTCCCCCACTCCGGGCTCTATAAATGTAGTCCCGCCACCTGGTCAGCATTCATTTTTCAATATTTTAGTGGTAGGGCTTCTCCTGGCGTTACCTGAGATCTCATGTGAAAGATGTGGGTTCCCTACTTTAGTCCTGTCACTGTTCTCTCTTTGTCTCCAAAGAATCCCTTGGAGTGTGGTATGACATATCTTCCCGTGCCAATGAGTCCTCTGTACAGTAGAACAGGGGTGTGGAACCTTGGATCCTCATAAATGTCGCTATACATCAGCTCCCATAATTGCTGACCATTTGTCGTGCTGGCTGGGGCTGGAGGGCCTCATCTGGAAGGCAGCTGGTTCCCCATCCCATCAGCAGAACAAAGCGGTATTTAATAACATGTAGTTCAGCCAGCTGAATAGGTGACTCTGTAGTTACCAGGAAAGCCTGAACAATACCTTTTATTCATATTGTATATGGGGAAAGTTTTCCCTTTGTCATCACTAATAAGGGTAAATAAACTTCCTTGGCGTGAAGTACAGAAGGATGCTCAAGTGTACAGTTTTAGTTCAACTCTATGGGAAAGGCATTCAATGGTAGAGCACATGATTTGCATGCAAAACACCCCAGGTGCAACCACCAACACCTCCAGGGAGAGCTGGGAGAGAGACCCCTGTCTGAAGTTCTAGACAGCTGGTGCCAGCCAGTGTAGTAGACATACTCAGTTAGGTGGACTAATAATCTGACTCAGGATAAGACAGCTTTTTTTTTGTTATAATTACCCATTCTAGAACTTGTATCAAAAGAGCTGGACAAGGTAAATTTCCAAAAGTATGGAGGAAAGGAAAGACCAGTGAGCTGGTCAGGAAGTGCTCAATGGAGCTGGCGTGGGTTGAGGACTGAAAATCATAGTGTATCTTTCAAATTCTTCAGAGCATTACTACTACCGTGTTTCTCCGAAAATAAGACACTGTCTTATATTTATTTTTCCTCAAAAAAAACCACACTATGGCTTATTTTCAGGGGATATCTTATTTTTTTCCTCCTCCTGCCGCGACCAGCATTGCTGCTGCACCTATCACTATGTCTTATTTTCGGGGTATGGCTTTTATTCCTTGAATGCTTAAAAATCCTGCTACGGCTTATTTTATAGCTATGTCTTATTTTCGGAGAAACAGGGTAGTACTACTACTATTCCGTACATTCATGGTTCCAATTTGTTATTAATCTTAATTTTGCACTTTTCTCTCATCATGTTTGTTTGTAAATATATGAATGATTTGCATTTCTATAGCTTAGAGCCAAAATAGACATTGTATCTGGTTGTACACACCTCCAATATTTGCTTCTTCTTGTTGTTTTTGACATGCAAAGCATTCGACTTGAGAAGGGGTGCTTTAGTCTTTTCAATCAGGCTGTTTTACTGCTCAATAGCCCTTCACTGTGGAGCTTGGGGTTCCCATATCTTTTTGCTTCTGGGGGGAGGGAAGCAACAGAACACAGTATTTTAAGCAGGAAAATGGTATGAGAGATTGATTTAAGCAGCCCCTGTGTCCTGCTGGCTCTCTGTTCAAGCTGTCACCAACCACGCTGCTTTTCCTTAAAATAAATACATCAGAACAAAGTTACATGCAACTTACCATTCCAAGAGAAATGCTTAATGCCACTGTGTTTTGATTGGTTTCTTTCAGTCTGTGTTGATCTGGTATGTATTATTTCATTGCTGTAGAGTTCAGGGTACATGATGTGACACTTTGCGTAATAAAAAGTGATGGCCTAATTAGGGGACGGTCACGCTTAGCTAACCAAGTGATGTATTATTAAGTTCAGAATAGGCTAGAAGTTTGTACCTGAAAGCAAAAGTGAACAATAGGCCAGCAAATCGTGTTCACATTTCATTGGGGGGCCACTTACAGCTAGCTTTTATCTAGATTTTTTTCATGGTTATACATTTAGGTGATAATGAGACTGCATAGAGTTCAGGGCCAATAAAAAACATGTATTTTATCAAAATCACATTTGAATTTGCTTTAAAAGAGAGTTCAATGTGGGCAGACTTGTCACTAGCACATTAATGCCACAGGAGGCCATGAATGTCTGCCTATCTCACAGCTTTCAAGCATTGACTTGCAAGGTAAAAAAAAGAAGAAGAGTTTTTGAATACCTGTGTTGTAGTGATTCTTATTGCTTATGTTTTTTAAAATTTATATTTCAGACCTGTCTTTTTGGATATTTTCCTTCACAGCACTGTTTCATTCTAGAGCTCTTTCATATTTTGGCTGCAGTCCTACACATATTTACCTGCAAGTCAGCTCTGTTGAACAAAGGGGAACCTACTTCCTAGTAAACATGCACAGGAGTGTACTATTAGAATAGTAGAATGTTTGCACCATACAGAGCACTCTTTTTATCTCAGCAATGGCACTGAATTAAATTTGAGAAAAATGATTTCATATTTTCAAAAAAGCTTTATAGAAGCCTTTCTAGTCAAACAAGGGCCGATCTCAAGACACGCTGTGCCTGCAGTTCTTATTGAACTTAATTTGTGTTATGACTGTTTATTGCCTTTTAAAAGAAATTATTCTGAAGTGTGTGGTAGGATGAGGATAATATTTGTGATGCTGCTTCAGGCTAAATGCATGAGTTATACAAAAATATGCAGATACCATGCCATATTTTATGTCACCCTAGCCTAGAGCTCTTTCTTTTTATCTCTCCTAACTCATGGTGGTCAAAAAAGTATGAGATGGACTCAAAGAGGAGAAGGCAATTGCTTGGAGACATTCCTATATCATCATTGTCACAGGCTAGGTCTTGTGTAAGTGCTTTTATTGGCCTAAGAGCAGAATGCAGACTCCCCCCCCCCCATTGTATATTAACAGCATATAGGAGTGTGCCCTCTCCACTTACTGAAAGTTGTAGCAAACAGTGGGACTTGCTGTTCTTTCTCCCCAACCCTAAACAGATTTACTTTTAAGCGAAGCAAGCTTTCTGGGAAGCGGAATAATTTTGAAGGATTAATAATAATAATAATAATAAATAATAAATAATATTTATACCCCGGCCGAGACCGGGCTAAGGGTGGCTAACACCAAATATATAATACATTAAAAACACAAAATCAAACAATTAGTTTAAAATACAATTCGAATCACATTTAAAATCAACATAAAATTAAGTTGGAACCCACAAATCATAACTGTAGGGGTAAGGAATTAAAAGTTCACCAGGCCCGACCACTTGTGCTGGTCCCATATGGGCCAATAGAAGAAGGAGAAGGAGAAGAGGAGGAGGAGGAGTTGGAGGAGGAGTTTGGATTTGATATCCCACTTTATCACTACCCGAAGGAGTCTCAAAGCAGCTAACATTCTCCTTTCCCTTCCTCCCCCACAACAAACACTGTGAGGTGAGTGGGGCTAAGAGACTTCAAAAAAGTGTGACTAGCCCAAGGTCACCCAGCAGCTGAATGTGGAGGAGCGGAGACGCGAACCCGGTTCCCCAGATTATGAGTCTACCACTCTTAACCACTACACCACAAGGTATGTAAGGAGGCCACTTACATACAGGGTCCCATAGAAAGATGGGGGTCAGACTGGGCCCGGACCAAAGGCCTGGCGGAACAGCTCCGTCTTGCAGGCCCTGCTGAAAGATGTCAAATCCCGCAGGGCCCTGGTCTCTTGTGAGTGAGCATTCCACCAGACTGTTGGCCATGTATCCTCTTCCAAGTAGCACAACTGTTCTCCAGTCTTCCAATCATTCATTACTGCAATACCTTTTATTTGGGCAAGACAAGTCTGTATATGAGAATACCAAACAATTGTGACGCTTGTTATAATATTTTTAGTCTTTCTATCTACCTGGTGTTACTTTTGCCTTGCTTAGGTTGGCTGTTTAGTTCCCATTCTTCCACCAAAGCCCTGACTTGTGTGACTTCCACACATGAATGTACCTTTTGGTACAGCTTTTGTCTTTGGGACACTCTTCTGCATGGAAAAAGTGACACAATGAAAGGGCTGGTGCTTTGCTGTTTTTATTGTAGTTATTTGTATGTTTTAAATATGTATCGAGTTGTAATCTGTTCATGTTTACTTGTTTTTTAATGATAGTTTTTTCTACGTTTCCAGTGATTCTTGATTTTATTTGTAAGCTGCCTAGAGTTTTGTTAGGGAAAAAGGCGATGTAATAATAGTAGGAGTAATAACAACAGGAACAACAACAATATAAACACGATCCGTTGCTTGCTCAATACATACATTCAGATAAGTGTACCTAGATTGTTCATATGTGTTAATATTAAAATCTATTACCTGCCTTTCACCCTAGGGTCCCAGGGTGGGCTACAACAATGTCAAAAACAGTCTAAAACATATTAAATTATAAAAAATGTACATCTCAAGTGTCAAAAGCCAGGGTAAAGAGGTGTGTCTTCAGCATTTGCCAAAATGAAGCTGCCAGGTGCATCTCTGTGGGGAGGGAGTTGCAGAACCCAAGAGCTCCCACAGAGTGTGACCTCTCCCAGCCTCTCACCCCCTTCCCTTCCTGCCCCATGCACTACACCAGATCAGCACAGGGGCTGGGCAGGGGGGCATTGAGAGAATCTCCCAGAACAAGACATGGTGGTAGGAGAGGAGCACTCGTGCTGATTAAACGATCATAATAGCGCAACAATTTCTCCAACTACGGTATGTCAAATTTGAATGAATGACTTCTAACAAATACTCTATGCTAAGCATCTCCATTTGAACTAGGTTACATCAAACATCACTTTAAATGATAATATATTGAAGTAAGAGAAGTTTCTGTTACAGATTCTCAATCATATGAATGACCAGTTGTGGACTGACGGGTGTGATAGTTATTCTATATTTAAATTAATGCAGCTGTAAATGTTTCAGTCTCTATACATTCAGTCAAAAGTCTCATAAATACTTGTGAAAAGCCCAGTCAAGCACCTGCATTTGCAGTTACATAGTTAGGCTTTATGTTTACAATGTTAAGAGTTCAAATAAGTAATGTTATAGTTTGATTGTTCATAGCCAAAGCATTTTTTTTAAGAATTCATTTTCTGGTTACAGGATTTATTTGTGGTTGAGAATTACAAGAAATTGCTAACAAAATTAAAGACAACCACTCGTGATTCTGGCTGCAGGGGAAAAAAAATGCATGTGACAAGTTAGTATTAATTTGAAGTTTGATGAATGTTAATGTTCACTTGCACTTGTTTAATGTCACTATCATTTTATATTAGTATGAATGTACAGCGGTGCCTCTGGTTACAGACGCTTCAGGTTACAGACTCTGCTAATCCAGAAATAGTACCTCGCGTTAAGAACTTTGCTTCAGGGTGAGAACAGAAATTGTGCTTCAGTGGCGCGGCGGCAGTATGAGGCCCCATTAGCTAAAGTGGTACCTCAGGTTAAGAACAGTTTCAGGTTAAGAATGGACTTGCAGAACGAATTAAGTTCTGAACCCAAGGTACGACTATATAAATCATATACTGCATCCCTCTTTAACTCAGAGACCTTGGGCTGTATGCAGCATGCGACCCTAGTGGGAAGAGCCACTAAAACATGATTTACAAAGCTGCTTAGCTACTAGGCTTGCATGTTTTGCTACATGTTACTCAGGGGATGGCAGGGAAGCTATGAATTAGACAGGCCTATTGTCTTAATGGAATTTCATTATGTCTCAAAAGTAATAAATGGAAATGGTTGAAATGATGGGCTTCTGCTGAATGTTTATATATGCAGTTCCGTGCAGTAGTTGATGTGTCTTGTGGGGTTTAAACTTCTTATAGGGTCTAGACAAATTAATTGAAGATAAGGCTATCAAAACCTGCTAGCCGTCATGGCTCTGTACTATCTCTAGTATCGGAGAGGGTATACCTCTGAATACCAGTTGCTGGGAATCACAGGTGGGGGAAGAGTGCAGTTGTGCTCATTCCTTCCTTCTGAACTAGACATGTGGTTGGCCACTGTGAGAACAGGATGCTAGGCTAGATGGACCTTTATTCTGAGATTCTTTCTTCTTCTTTTTTAATAAGAGTCGGGCAGACATCTCTACTGACTGTGCTGCTGTTTAATGTCAAGATGCTGCATGCTGCCCGAAGTGATTTCAGTGGAGATGGTAATGAGCACCAGTAGGATAAAGTATAATATGGCTAATAGAAGACATTTGAATCGGCTGAATTGATTCTGAAGAAAGCAGTATTATTTTTTTTGCAGATCCTAAACTAAAGTGCAATCAGCATGCTATAATAACTATGCTGAAAGAACCCACATCAACAGACTGAGAAATCTGATGATTAAGACAGATGATAGATACTAAATGGTGCTCACAATGCAAAGCACAAAGTTAACTAGTTCAGAACTCCAGTTCTTAGCTGCCATTAATGTACATATAATTAGAGTATTGACTACATCTGGAGGCTCTGCAGTTGACCCTTTTCTCCCAGTCAAAATTATTTTCTTTGGTTTTTAGAAATATTTTTATTCCATGGATCTGATGGAGTATTAAGGTCTCCCTCCTCTCAGTTGTGGTGATCAAGATTGGGGTCTTTTTGGTTGTTGTGCTTTCATGAAATAATTCTGACATCAACAATTCTATTCAGTACAACAGAAGAGTGCATTAAAATTATTGTTTTGTTACTTGCCTTTCTGGACTTATTTTTATTTTATTTATTTTATTTTTGTTAAGCTTTTCGTTCCCTTATCTTGGGATATGGGCTTTTCTGTTGGTGCCAATACAACTCTGAAAGCAAATAGGATAGCGATAGAAGAGGGCCAAGCAAGTGAAAAGAGGAGGAGGGCAGCAGCTGGAATGGGTGAAATTCCATAGGTGGTTGTATTTCATTGCTTTAGTCAAGCAATGAAGACTTACTCAAAATTGCTCTGTGGTAAGACCTGCTCTGTGTTCAAGATGATGTCCATGTTACCCAGAACAATATGTTCACTTTCTGAGAAACTGAACTTTGAACCCATTTGGACAAATTCAATGAACATAATCTTTTAGAAAAGTTGAGATGTCTTTACAAATTCAGTACAGTGTACCGCTCTGGATACATAACGTTCGGGTTAAAAACGCAGCAAACCCAGAAGTGTATACTTCCGAGTTTCGCCGCGCACACATGCGCAGAAGCACTCAATCGCACCGTGTGCGTGCACAGAAGTGGCATCTCTGCCTACGAACTTTTAAAGTTGCGGACAGACCCCCAGAATGAATTTAATTCGTATCCAGAGGGTCCATTGTATTGTTTGCTTCTTCTGTTTAAGAGTCTTGTCCCTTTATAGAATGGTTGCAGTAAGGAGCATCCCCAAACAGGCATCCCCAAACTGTGGCCCTTCAGATATTTTGGCCTACAACTTCCATGATGATCTCTAGCTAACAGGACCAGTGGTCAGGGTTGATGGGGATTGTAGTCCAAAACATCTGGAGGGCCGAAGTTTGGGGATGCCTGCTTTACAACAAAAGGATAGAATCAGCTCTGGCCAACTTGCATTCAACAGGATTTTGCTTTAGCAGTTGTAGTGCTAATGCTTTAAGACATTCAGCATAGCAGCTAGAGTAGAGGATTCAGCTGCCTATCCCATGGAATTTGTTGCTTTAGATTGTTCCATTAGATCAGTTTAATTTACTAGCTGAATGAGTTCACACTTCAGCATAAGTGTCAAACCAAAATATTCTTTGCTCTACTGTGCAAGGTGTTATGCTGCCGTGCGAAGAAAAAGGTAATAGCTGTTAATGATCAGAAGACTAACAAAACAGAAAAGAAAGTACTTCATCAGTGGAGCAATGTCCTAAATTATATTATCCTGAAAAAATAAAATGTAGAAATTGTGGTGCTATTTTCTTCCTGTGCAGAAATGAAATGCTCCAAATGAACTTTCACATAAGCTGAATTATATGTTTCAAAAGGGACAATTAAAACATTAAAAGGATATTAATGAAATGTGTATATTAAATGGTAAAGGCTGGGAAGTAATCCATACCTCAGTGCTCGGTACCTGCAACGTGCTTTGTTGCTGCTTTATTGTAGCTGTTTAATAATCCCATTCGAAATAATTTCCCTTAAGAATTGATTACATAAAATTGGTTCACAAGTCATTTTCTCCCTTCACCACCATAATTATTTTTTCCAATAACGTTATTGCAAGAGCCACTGAGAATGTGGCCCACTTAATACAGTACATACTTGGTAGTACTTAAAAGTATAGTTTCAATTGCTATTATTGGAAATTCTGATTAGTCAGTGAACTGTTTTTTTGCCGAAACGGTAGCATAGCCAAGGAGGGCTCATCAATCACCACCATTTTGGATTAGGTCAGTCCTGCCAATGGAAGGTACTTGCTAGGTGAGAGGCAAGGCATGTTGCTGGATTCTGGAAAGGCTCACCACTGTGCCATTTAAATATATTCATATAAAAAGCAGATTTCAAAGCAGGAGGGAAACAATATACAATTTAACAAACTTATTCTGAAATCTGTATTAAACACATACTGAATGCAGCAGGGAAACCTGTGTATGTGTTATCCACAACTTTGTTACATGCTACCTATTCTGCCGGAACACCTTTGGCAGTGGAGTAACTATAACAGTGGACAGTTCCACTAGAGTATTAGAGGTCATGATAATGCCGTACTGTATTTGGTATTTCACTGCTGGTTCCTGTGGTCCTCATAGCTGAAGAATTTTGGCATAAGACTGCTCCCTTAATAATCATTCTATTGATTTCCAAATTTTAGATGCCCATCCCAGTCCTTGTATAGCCAAAATTCTCAAACGAGAGAGAGGAATCAGACAGCCTGGGTGAAATCCAAGGTTTTTCAGAAGTTCCTCGGAAAAATTCTTAAGGGAATGGGGAAGCCCCCAAAACAGCCCCATGTGGGACTGAGCATGCTCAGTTGCCTACCTGACTTCTTGTAGAGTATGGAGTTGTGGAATGGAATACCAAATGAGAGAGGATACAGAGGAGTGTTCCGGAAGAAGGCGTGGCTCACTAGAATGGGAAGGAAATAGGTACATTCCACTTTGCAACATTTTGTTCTGTTTGATAGCCAAGGCAGCCTTCCCCTACCTGGCATTGCCCATTTTTCTTGGACTATGAGTCCAATAATCTCTGACCATTTTTCATGCTGGCTGAGAGAGTGGGAAGTTTTCCAGATAGCTTCATCAGGCTAGATTGTAAATTAAACAGAGTGAGCAGGGGTGGGGGTGGGGATTTCCTGGCCACGAGCCTGCATCTGTATTAAGGCAGAATATGCATAGCTGCCAAGTTTTCCCTTTTCTCGCGAGGAAGCCTATTCAGCATAAGAGAAAATCCCTTAAAATAAGGGATAACTTGGCAGCTATGAGAATATGGAAAGACTATTCTAGATTCTATACAGGTATCAGGTTGCATAAAGGTCTTTTGGGAAGAAGAAATATAAAAATGACTAGTTCCTGTTCTCTGGAACGGCAGAAACCACCTGTTATCTAGACTTGTCTTCATCTGTAAGCAAAACCTGCAGGTTTTTTGATAGGTGATCCAGATTGACTTCTGTTGGCTTTTAAACCCAGCATACTAACTGAAATTAATTTCTGTGGATTTCCCCCTCTTTATGGCTGATACAAATATACATACAGTATCCAGATTCTTTGCAGCACTTTCCAGCACAGTGGCAAATAGCACTATTCCTAGCAGCAAACTAACTAAAATTAAATTACAACAGAAGTGTTTATTTGAGAGAAGGTATCTGATTCCTCTGCAACAGTTGAATAAACTCTGGACACCCTTTACAAAACAAACAACCATCTTCCATCACTTTGCTTAACAAGGCACATGTTACGACTAGATAGAAAATGAACTGAAATTAATCATAGCAGAGTTATCGTGTAGAAAGTCATTATACTAAATAAAATTTTCCATGGTCCATGTTGCAAAAAATGGTGGAGATTGGGTACCTTGTGCCAACTTAGATGTAGATGAAAGATTATCTGCAAAAGTGCTTCTTAATGAACTACAGGTACTTCATTTTACCCAATGTCACCTATGCAAAGTATCTAACTGGTGCAGGTGCTACCAGAAAGCACCAAACTAAATGGACTCAGCAGTTTGTTGAAACAAAATAAAAAAATTCCTTCCAGTAGCACCTTAGATACCAACAAAGTTTGTCATTGGTATGAGCTTTCGTGTGCATGCACACTTCTTCAGATATCTTCAGGTATCTGAAGAAGTGTGCATGCACATGAAAGCTCATGCCAATGACAAACTTTGTTGGTCTCTAAGGTGCTACTGGAAGGAATTTTTAAAAAATTTTGTTTCGACTACGTCAGACCAACACGGCTACCTACCTGTAATCAGCAGTTTGTAATCTTCATCTGTGAAAGCACAAAGCAATCAATGTGGCGCCAAAAGCCATGGGAACTAAATGGAACCCCGAAACCTATTATCGTCATTACTGTTCTTATTTAACAACGGGATGGAATTTTGCAGACAAAATGTAATTTTTTTGTCAATAGTTTGGGAACTGCTTCTCAATTCCCCATCTACATGGAATGTCAACTGGCAATTTTCAGCATTAAAAATAAGATGAAAGAACTAACAGTCAAGCTGATTTTTCTTAAGTACATATTTAACCAGAACTCCCACACAAACAGTACGTGCCTTTTTTCGTTTTGGCTAGGAACCATTTATTTGTGAGATGATGACTCATCACTGGTTGTTGCTCTCAGGCTATTATGGAATGGTTCCCCAGGGTTTAGGGAGAGAGGCTTAATTTGTATCTGTCGTATTAGCCTACTAGTGAAGGGAAAATGCATAATTCAAATAACTCAGTTTTCTTTGAACCATACTGATTTAAAATATGATCTTCCCTTCTTGCACTAGGAAGGTGATCCTGTCTACAGAAAAGATCTAACTTTTTTGTGAGCTTCAGAGGCATGTTTCATTTGGAGAGAACAAATGACCCCTTACCAACTGACAGCTGTAAATACATAAAATGTTGAAGCTTTCTTGAGGCATGACTCCAAATGCCAACACAAAATCAATACTGAAAATCAATACAGTATATGTGCTGTAGTTACTTAATCATATTTTTTCTTAATTTATTTCAGTGACAGAGAGAGACAGATCCTTAAGGGCAAAAGTTCTGTTCATGTCAATGGAGATATACAACATTACACCCTCTATTGGTCTTGCTAGTGTATCCGCTGACAAACCGTGGAACTAAATCCAGTGCAATTTCCATGACATATGTAATTTGTCAGCACCAAATGTGATTGTGACCGATACTGTAATCTCAGAATTTTGGGGAAATCTGCAAAATCTTTTTATCAATGTATAGTAGGTGGGCCCATTCATGAGAAATAGTGAATATGATAAGACATGAATGTAACACAGTATGCATCCATAAATACATATTTGGTGAAATCCAGATCCGTTAATACTACGGTACTAGGAATTTTGCCATTGACTTCTGTGCAGCATGTCATGTTCACTTGCTTATCAATGAAAGAATAAGAGAAGATGAAAAATGTGTGTAAATAAGCATGGGTCATAAGATTGTTCAAAGAATCAAAACTAAAATTTCAGAATATCCTTAGCCAGATTTTCTCCAGAAAGCATTCTACCTAAGGACATCAAGGATAGTACCTGTAAATGTTAGGCTTTGGGATGAGGGTTTGAAGGAGTAGTAAATGACATTGTCAGATCAAAATAGATTTGTAAAATAGCACTATAAGCAGTACTATAGCTGCAAGCTAAATAAGATTTAAACCTGTGCAAATGGATGTTGTGTCTTCAATGATAGATTACAACCAGTTTTAACTTTGTGATGGCTGCTAGTTGTAAATAAGTAAGTTGAACTTATGAACTAGCATGTATTTGGAATATGACAACATTCTCTCCTAGGTTTTGGGACCTGGGGTGGAAAGGTGAGGCTATAATCAGAAATTGCAATGGGTAAAGTCCCATGTTGCATACAGTATCCAGTTCCTATCTTATCCATTCCCAAGTTTAGTTTTCTGAAATTCTAAGTTAAATATTTCATTAGCATAATCTTTTAACAGAGATCAAAGTTTAAATTTCCCTTTAATATTATTCAAGGAAAATCCTCATTAACATTAATGGTAGTTTTGACTTTGAGTAGAGGGCAGAATTTGATGTATGGTAATATTGCATGCAACTAATGTTGATTTATTAAGCTGGGTATTTCCTTACTAAATCTTCATCATTTTTATTTTATCTCCTCAAACAGTTAACTCTGCTTTGTCTGCTAACTAGCTTGCAGTATTATTAAAAATAATTGTGGAGAGATAATTGCAGAGACATACATAATGACATACAAGTCACTACCAATTGCTATATGCAATGAACTAAATTAGGTCACATACATTTTTCACCTTTGGGTGAAAAATACAGAATGGGGCAATTTGAACTGGAAATGTATCTGCTATTAAACTTTATTTTCTATAATTTACAAATAAGCAATCAGTCTGATTTTTTTTGTACATAACTAATTGTGTTACATTCATGAAACAGTTGTTTCCAGTTTAGTACTTATATGTAAGGCTGATTTCTGTGATTATGTATGTATGTATGTATGTAGAATGGAGGCAAGCCATGAGAAACTTTCCTAGTACAAGTTGTATTAACATGAGTGGAAGATCAAGGTGAATAGAACACTTAATTCTGCAACATTCAACAAAGTTTGGAGGAGAGTTGATTTTGCACATTTTAGAGATGCCAGTGGATCCTACTGCTTTTCCATTCAAGGGCTCTAACATTTCAAAATATTGGGAATGAATGCTAGTAAAGGCTGCCATGGATTCACAAAGTGGATGCCTCACTGTGCCTGCCTTCCCCTGTTGCAAGCCCTGGAAGAATGACCATTGTATCATTTCCCTCCCAAATTTTGGGTAGTCGTGGCTGCATCAGAGTACCTTTCCCTGCCAAGTATTGGGAGTAGAGCTACATATTCCAGAATCCTCAGGAGAAACTGGTTCTCTGCATTTATTTGTTTGTCCTGAATTTCCTATCATTCGACTGCATTGAAAGACTCTAGGTTCCATAGTTTTGAAAAGAGAGGGAGAAGGAAAAACCCATGCATAATTTATACACCTTTAACACATAGTAGGTCTCATGGAAAATCCATCATGCCTGTATGTATAAGGATGCAATTTTGCATTTTGAAAAACTCCATTGCAACCTTTGGCTCATGCTAACTTGGTGACTGCCTTCTGATGCAAAACATATTGTTTATCCCTGATTTAAGTCAAAGGTTTGTCTAAATGTTGCTTCAAGCATACAGCTCCACCCACTTTTGACTTCCTGATATTATTCATCTGCATTATCACCCATTTCTGCTTAGTACAACTATCCATGTGGCAATCTTTTGGGATCCACTGTGAGGTTCTTTCTAGTGTTAATACACTTTAAGTTTGGATGTTAAAGAAATTATTTGTTTTCTTGTTTTTCTTTGCAATATACTTAGTTATTGTTTAACTGTAATCTTTCTTTCTTTGTAGTGTATGTAATAAGGAGGGTTTGGAATTCACTGAACACTTTAGCCTTGCTTAAGCTATTAATCTCAGCAGCCATTTATTGGTTTGTATGCTACAAAGCAAGAGAGATTATCCCTTAATTAATTCCACTGAGAGGGTTCAGCTGCCGTCATCAACCACAATATAGTTTCATGAATTAATGTTGCATGGAAAATATAATGGAATGCATAATAAAATAGAAGTTAAAATACCAGTTATAAAAGTAGAAATAATATGCAAGAAACTTGGATGTGTCATATTAAACATATCAAACATAAGAGCTATTAAAAATATGGGCACGATCCATTTAGGTAATTACACATTCTTTAAAATGTTTTCAATTGCAAAGACTTTATGCATATCAAAACAGGATTTATTCTCAACTGTAATTAGAACTGAAGCATTGTTTATAGTAATTAGGTGACAATTCAGTGACCAGTAACACTCCTATAATTTATCTGAGGTCATGGGGATTACACTAATACAAGTGGCCATTGAATAGCAATACTGTAGTTAATGATATGAATAATAATAATAATATTCCATTACAAAAAGATGAAATCTTGCACATACAAAAATCAATGAGAGGCTTGCCATCTTAGCTGGGACTTTATCCAATCTGGTCATATGAAAGAAACATAATAGGAGATTATTGCAGCTTGAAGTGTGCTCTCATTTTCTATGATTATGTGTTTGGGATGTGTTTTGGAGTTAATTTATAGAAGTGTTTGGAGAAGTATACTTTGTTTTCCATTTTTATGGTTTATTGGCACAGTGCAGTCACTTTTCCATGCTACCAAGCATTTGTATTCATTTGTTTCTATTCTATATATACTTTAATTACATCTATAGCACCATTTCATATTATGTTGGATTACAATCCAACTTTTATTACGTATTCTTTTTGTTAATTTTCCATCATAAATGGTTCATTTAATGACATATACGTAACTTTGAAAAGCTGGTCCCTTGCAGCCATTTCTATATCAGGGACCAGAGATATTCCATCACAGATGAAACTGCTATTCCTGGATCCAGCATTTTACAGTGTGACTTACTTAACAAAATACTCTGTTGACTTAACCCCTCAATGCAGTGTATTAAGTTAGCTCCTCCATTCATTATGAACCTTGCTCTGTCACCGCTGCTGCCACATAGCAACACATTACAAGGATCAATTCATTTTGTGTCGTGTAGAGGAAATGACCTTTGTTTCTTTGAAGGCCTTTCTGCTTTGCAGATATAATCAGTTTTTTAAAAAATGATTGCACTTCCATGACTTGCCCAAGGAAGTTTGAGAACTATCATTTTTCTAGGGTTGTGAGTGATATTAAGCCCCCTTTGCAGAAATTCTGTGTGGTCTCAACAGTGTTTTGCTGTGAGCACCTTCCCAGTTTATATAAGGATAGATGTTGGAATGGTATTGCCTGCAAAAGTTGACTAGGTTCAACATTTGACTGCACTCAATATATGAATAACTTAGAGGAATAACTTTAGAGGTGACTTTAAAAATTTGATCTGTGGTGTCGATTTGCAGTTGTTGTTTCATATATGCAAGTTACTACTTTATGTTGAGGTTGTCAATGATGAACTCACCCTGGATATAATTGAGGGTGGTGTGCTTGTTATTTAATAATAATAATAATAATAATTTATTATTTATACCCCGCCCATCTGGCCGGGTTCCCCCAGCCACTCTGTATTTTCTAAAAACAAATAGCTGGTGTGTGAATGCAAAGCCATATCTGGAATATGGTATCAGGAAGGGGAGCAAACCCTTTCCTTCTGCTGTGGGTCCACTCTCAGTCCCCACCCACCCCATGCTTATTGTTTACAATGGGAGAAAATCTCATTGCAAACAGCACATGTGGGTAACCTGTTTCCATCTGGGATCACATTGAGGACAAAGGTTTAAATCTCCCTACTCCCCACAGAATGGTGCTGATCCCATACTAATTAGTTGTGAAAGAGAAAGTCACACAAAACCAAACCGGATGACAAGTGTACATCTAGTTTGGTCCTCTTTAAGAAGAGGAGCTTCTATGAACTCCAAAAAGGAGAAAGAAACAAAATAAAACAATAAATCTAACTCGTACCCTTTCTCCCCCCCCCTATGGTCATTTACCATATATGTATGTAATTATATCTGCCCACATCCTTGTCTTTACTGTTTATTTTAACCACTTTGCATCAGGAATGTGTTTGCTGCCTGTACAACAGTGTAAGCTACCACGTACAATTTGAAGCATCTGCAGTGCCCTAAATAAAAGTGATAATATAAAGCACCAGTACATTTTAAATGAACAGAGGGTCTGAATTTTTTCTTCCATGAAGGAACAGTAACTCTGAAAGGGAAATGGTTGGTAGTTTTTAGTGAACATCATTTGGGAGCTATAAAACTTGATATAGAGAAAATGACTAAGTGGAAACTAAAATCTTAGTAAAACTCCTATAGTGATGTGATACAATTTTACTGTTTTGGAGGGAGAGCATTTCTCATTTACTATGTTCCTTCCAGAGGGTTTAAACTTATAGAAATTGTGTCACTAATAGTTACCTTCAAGTATAACAAATCTTGGATAATTGTGTATTTTTCACTGCTTCAGTAAAGATGGTTAGGATAAGCAGATTAAGTAAAGCATAATGGAATCCGATATTTAAAACATATGTTTTTGAGCCAGTGTGATGTTAATTATCTTAAATTTCTTTTTGGTGAATACTTTTTCTAGTACAGGTATTCTTCTACCTTTTACATCCTGTAACTCATTGGTGGGTACTTCATGACTTTCTTGGGGAAAAAAGGTATTGTGGCTTACCCAATGTAAAAGGAAGTCAATAAAAACCTAACTATTCTGGGTTGTAGCTGAAGTCAGACAAAAACAACTGATACCCACACTCCTTAGTATTTGCTGGGCTGTGCTAGAACCCTGCCTGACTCTTAATGAGAAGTCAATGTAGAAGTTGGAGATATTTTGCTTGCAGGAGCAGACTACGGTTTAGCCTTGCAACTTTTATTTATTTTTTAAGTGAAGTGTTCCACTTGACAGCTTATATAAAGCAAGGGTTTGCAAATGTTTCAGGTTTGTTTTTATATATTGCATTTGATTTTAAACATTTTAGGTTGCTTTTCCAAAACACTAAAACAAGCAAACAAAAAGTGTCACTACACTTTTGTAACTATGATTTATGCCTCTAGAAGTGCTTTACAACACAATCCTATGCATATTTACTCAGAAGTAAATCCTGTTAATTTCAGTGAGTCTCCCATCCATGTAAGCATCCTTAACTGCACCCCTAACTAGCTCTGTGCCAACAATTTATTCTGTGTTTCCCTCCTGCTCCACAACCTCAGTTACTGAGAAAAGGAATCACATTTGAAAATTATCAAAGGGAACAGACAATTTTCTGCCATGAAAACAAAAGCCCTGGAATCCTATGGATATTTTAACCAACTCAGCCATATTTAAAATGTTATGTCTTTCTTAACTTTTAAACATTATCACACTGCTCCAGAGTGAGATTTGAATTATAGGTAGAACCAATTTCTATAGCATATTTATGCTTTCCCAGGTAAATGTGCAGAAAAGAGATACATTTTGGTGTGCTTTCTCACTCTTTTATCTCTTTGCATGTGACAGAAAACCCTTCAGAATGATATTTGTTGTTGTTTAGTCGTTTAGTCGTGTCCGACTCTTCGTGACCCCATGGACCATAGCACGCCAGGCACTCCTGTCTTGCACTGCCTCCCGCAGTTTGGTCAAACTCATGTTGGTAGCTTCGAGAACACTGTCCAACCATCTTGTCCTCTGACATCCCCTTCTCCTAGTGCCCTCAATCTTTCCCAACATCAGGGTCTTTTCCAAGGATTCTTCTCTTCTCATGAGGTGGCCAAAGTATTGGAGCCTCAGCTTCACGATCTGTCCTTCCAGGGAGCACTCAGGCCATTTCCCTAAGAATGGATAGGTTTGATCTTCTTGCAGTCCATGGGACTCTCAAGAGTCTCCTCCAGCACCATAATTCAAAAGCATCAATTCTTCGGCGATCAGCCTTCTTTATGGTCCAGCTCTCACTTCCATACATCACTACTGGGAAAACCATAGCTTTAACTATACGGACCTTTGTCGGCAAGGTGATGTCTCTGCTTTTTAAGATGCTGTCTAGGTTTGTCATTGCTTTTCTCCCAAGAAGCAGGCGTCTTTTAATTTCGTGACTGCTGTCACCATCTGCAGTGATCAAGGAGCCCAAGAAGGTAAAATCTCTCACTGCCTCCATTTCTTCCCCTTCTATTTGCCAGGAGGTGATGGGACCAGTGGCCATGATCTTGGTTTTTTTGATGTTGAGCTTCAGACCATAATTTGCGCTCTCCTCTTTCACCCTCATTAAAAGGTTCTTTAATTCCTCCTCGCTTTCTGCCATCAAGGTTGTGTCATCTGCATATCTGAGGTTGTTGATATTTCTTCCGGCAATCTTAATTCCGGCTTGGGATTCATCTAGTCCAGCCTTTCGCATGATGAATTCTGCATATAAGTTAAATAAGCAGGGAGACAATATACAACCTTGTCGTACTCCTTTCCCAATTTTGAACCACTCAGTTGTTCCATATCCAGTTCTAACTGTAGCTTCTTGTCCCACATAGAGATTTCTCAGGAGACAGATGAGGTGATCAGGCACTCCCATTTCTTTAAGAACTTGCCATAGTTTGCTGTGGTCGACACAGTCAAAGGCTTTTGCATAGTCAATGAAGCAGAAGTAGACGTTTTTCTGGAACTCTCTAGCTTTCTCCATAATCCAGCGCATGTTTGCTATTTGGTCTCTGGTTCCTCTGCCCTTTCGAAATCCAGCTTGCACTTCTGGGAGTTCTCGGTCCACATACTGCCTAAGCCTGCCTTGTAGAATTTTAAGCATAACCTTGCTAGCGTGTGAAATGAGCGCAATTGTGCGGTAGTTGGAGCATTCTTTGGCACTGCCTTTCTTTGGAATTGGGATGTAGACTGATCTTCTCCAATCCTCTGGCCATTGCTGAGTTTTCCAAACTTGTTGGCATATTGGGTGTAGCACCTTAACGGCATCATCTTTTAAAATTTTAAATAGTTCAGCTGGAATATCATCACTTCCACTGGCCTTGTTATTAGCAGTGCTTTCTAAGGCCCATTTGACTTCACTCTCCAAGATGTCTGGCTCAAGGTCAGCAACCACACTACCTGGGGTGTACGAAACCTCCATGTCTGTAAATAACATCTATATCAGAATGATATAGATGTTATTTACAGTCTGTGACCTCCCTCTGCCTTTTTCAGTGCCACGTAATCCTGACTCTCTGGTGTGTTTGGTCTAGCATTTGGTCGCGCTACAGAGTATGTTGTTGGACCAGAAATGAATTGACTTCAGAATCTGCTTATTTGCTTACGCGATTGCCAATAGAATTCAACTTACTTGGGAGTGATTTGTGGCTCACATAGGCTAGATAGACATACCATTGCTGTTACTGAACTAGTTTAGTCGTAACTTGGTTTTTGAACAGTTTAGTTCTCAGAACATTTTGGCTCCTGAACGCCGTAAAGTGGAAGTGACTGTTCTGGTTTGCGAACTATTTTTGGAAGCCAAACATCCATCGGGGCTTCGCGGCTTCCTGCAGCCAATCAGAAGCTGTGCTTTGGTTTCCAAATGTTTTGAAAGTTGAACGGACTTCTGGAACAATGCCACCAAGTACTCAAGATGACTTAAAGGTAAAGGTAAAGGTACCCCTGACCGTTAAGTCCAGTCGTGGATGACTCTGGGGTTGCGGCGCTCATCTCACTCTATAGGCCGAGGGAGCCAGTGTTTGTTTGCAGACAGCTTCCGGGTCATGTGGCCAGCATGACTAAGTTGCTTCTGGCAAACCAGAACAGCGCACAGAAACACCGTTTACCTATTTATCTACTTGCACTTTGATGTGCTTTCGAACTGCTAGGTGGGCAGGAGCAGGGACCAAACAACAGGAACTCACCCCGTCGCAGGGATTCGAACCACCGAGCTTCTGATCGGCAAGCAGCTCAGTGGTTTAGACCACAGTGCCACCTGTGTCCCTCAAGATGACTTAGCATCAGGCATATTGTTCACACTAAAACCCAGAGGTAAAGCTGTTAAAGTCATATTGATTCCCAATCTGTTTACTATGGCATTAGTTACCCCTCCCAGGTTTGTGTCATCTGCAAATTTGATGAGCTCCTTTGTCCAAGACAGTCATTTATAAAGACGTTGAACTACAGCAGTCAGAGGTGAGGAGTGAGGAGGCACTGGGGGGGACTGTCAGACTGTGTCCCACATGAACGTGGATGAGGCCCCCTCTTAGATAAACACTATTATAAATTATTCTCATTGAAATTAGTGGGATATAAAAAAGGCGTCGCTTTGGCTGGGGTTGTCCCCAGTGTTTTCTCTTAACACAGCACATTTCAAGAAGCCATTTACAGGAAAAGCATATTAATAAAGAAGTGGTATTCTAATTTTATTGCTACATAAAAATAAGTAATAAAAACATTGCTGTTATTTTTTTACCTCTTTGCTTCTGTTTTTGGTCCCAGCATGCTGTTATGCTAAACACAGAATTTCCTGTGAAATTTACAGTAAATCAGATTGTAGGGAAGCAAGATTTAAGGCAGGCATAGGCAAACTCTGGCCTTCCAGATGTTTGGGACTACAATTCCCATCATCCCTGACCACTGGACCTGTTAGCTAGGGATGATGGGAATTGTAGTCCCAAACATCTGGAGGGCCAGAGTTTGCCTATGCCTGATTTAAGAAATACTTTAATTTGGCTAGCTGTTAATATTTGGTGATGGCTGCAGGATAAATCTCTTCTACAGTCCTGTTCTTCTACAGTCCTGTTTATTTAAAACTTACCTGAAATCCTAGTCCTAATCTTACCTGAAAAATAGTCCTAGACTGTAAACGAATCTTTCATGGCATATATACCACATCAGAGCTGTGCTTTTGTTATGCAAAACTATTATTTCATTGAAGTTGCCGATGTCAGCAAGACTTAAGTTGACCCAAGACTGACAGGAGCACCTAGAATGGCCCAGGTAAATCCATCAGCTGCCTTCCTGATATATTGTAGCATGTTAATACCTTTCACAAATAACCTGTTTCCTGTATGATGGCTGTTAACTGCACTTGGCACCAGTCAACATTCCCAGCCCGTTGAAAAGGACAATTTATGCAAAAGCTGTTAATGCACTCCCCCGCCCCTAAAATTAGGTCCAGTTGCAGATGACTCTGGGGTTGCAGTGCTCATCTTATTTTATTGGCCGAGGGAGCTGGCGTACAACTTCTGGGTCATGTGGCCAGCATGGTTAAGCCACTTCTGACGAACCACAGCAGCACACGGAAACGCCATTTACCTTCCCGCCAGAGTGGTACCTATTTATCTACTTGCACTTTGAGGTGCTTTCGAACTGCTGGGTTGGCAGGAGCAGGGACCGAGCATGGTTTAGACCACAGCGCCTCCCGCGTCCTGCCACTCCCCCCCTTAGAATGTTTTTTATCACCCGGTAACTTTCCCCTAAGAATTACACTGTTAAGTAGCTAACTCTCCCCACCTAAAATGCTTTATAGACATGAAAAATTAGCATGTAAGACAGAGAGGTTCTAGGCTACTCATAGCAAATTCATTATTTGTAGTTTCTGTTTAATTTTTAAATTACACTAAACCAATGTTCCTCTAGTTTTCTGTAGAAGAGGACCTGACATGGAATAGCAGTTCTGTATCTGCAAATCACAACATACTTTACCATAAAAACTAGAACAAAACTCTTATTCTGCCTTCTGTTTACAGAGCCCTATACTATGCTTCATTGCATTCAGGTTATGCAGGTTTCATATGTTTATTTAGAGAAGAGACTATAGATGGGAAGTGGGTACAGTGCAATGGAGTAAAGATAGCAATGCCAAGCTAACTATCCCCATCTTAATACAGGGCCAGGGATCCAGCGCCAGGGACCCAGGTGATGCTGTGGTTAAACCACTGAGCCTAGGGCTTGCTGATCAGAAGGTCAGCGGTTCGAATCCCTGTGATGGGGTGAGCTCCCGTTGCTTGGTCCCAGCTCCTGCCAACCTAGCAGTTCGAAAGCATGTCAAAATGCAAGTAGATAAATAGGAACCGCTACAGCGGGAAGGTAAACGGCGTTTCCATGTGCTGCTCTGGTTTGCCAGAAGCGGCTTTGTCATGCTGGCCACATGACCTGGAAGCTATATGCCAGCTCCCTCGGCCAATAATGCGAGATGAGCGCGCAACCCCAGAGTCGGTCACGACTCGACCTAATGGTCAGGGGTCCCTTTACCTTTACCTTTAATACAGGATCAAATACAAATACAAGTATCATACACAGCACTAGCTAGTTCTAGTTACAGGTAGGTAGCTGTGTTGGTCTGACGTAGTTGAAACAAAATAAAAAGATTCCTTCCAGTAGCACCTTAGAGACCAACTAAGTTTGTCATTGGTATGAGCTTTCGTGTGCATGCACACTTCTTCAGATACACTGAAACACTAGCTAGTGTTCATTGTGTGCACAGATCTCTAAACTGTCACCAACAAGAGGTGGGGAGGATCTCAAAATCCCCAATTAGCAATGTAGCAATTTTTTTAAAAAAAATTGTTGGGTGAAATTTTTCAGAAATTATTTTCTGAGATTCAGTTAAACCATAAACCGGTGTAGCTGTCTTGCCTTTTTATTTATAGTTATTTCTCTCTAATCTGCCGCTTTCAACAAGAAGACTTGGGGCCTTCTTTGGGTAACACTTCTTACTACAACTGTTTCCCCGTTGTACGGTGAACATATGGAGAGTATTGTACACCTTGTTGTTGGTCTTAACTTCCATGTACTGTACTCATGTACATGTACAACCTTTGTAGACCTTGTGTGGTTTGAGAACTTTGCTTTTCCAGTCTCCGAGTATACAGAGAGAACCTTACTTGCACACAGTGTTATACTGTATGCATAAGCTCTGTTCAGATGTTCACCTGAATGCGCAGAAGTCAGGCTGCACAGAGACCTGCAGCTTCTTTTCCCCAGTCCACATGTTCACTGAACACTAATATGTTGTGAACTAATCAATGCTTTCAGTTGTTACCCCATTTGGGAACATAAGGTTGGCGTGTGGGGATCATTTCTTCATAATAGTTTTCATTGTAGGAATCCTTCTGCATGTTTCCCAATAAAAGTATCTCATGCTGGAACATTCAAGAACAAGAGGATAAATTAATTATAGAATGATGACCTTATCCCAACCTCTCTATCTCCTGGGGATTTTTCTCTTAGAAAAAAGCTACTGCAGCAGTCAGGAGATGGGAGAACCTTTTACTGAAGTATATGTTCATGGATTACTGCTATATTTATCTTCTCTTTTTCTGCTGGACTCTCATTACTGGATTTTGTAGTAAAGGAAAGATGGAGGTAGGGATTATTCCCCCTCCCCTTAAATTCAAGTTGCACAGTAATCTTTGTTGCACCTTTTCTAGTAGTTCTTTGCATAACAAAACTTAATTATTGTCAAAGCCTGGAACAGGTGCAACCTCCTCCCTCTGTCCATCCTTGTGTGGTTCTAAAGACAGGACTTTCAGCTTTCTCCCTTTTCTGTTGGAAAGAACTGTACTTTTAGACGTTTGCACTCTGGCCCCAAGCCCATTTACACTGAAGAAAGTCCCACCAGTGGAATACTTACAAGTATATTCCATCAGTGGTACTTCTGCATAAATGGATTTGGGGTCAGAGTGTAAGCATCTAAAAAGACACTTCAGTTCTTTCAGATAGAAGGAATTACCTAAAGCCATGAATACCTTAAATCCTGTACTGAAAATAGTGAGTTAAAATACTGAGTCCCCCCCTATTTTTTCTACTGGATTTTTTTTCCTACTATTTTTCCTACAGGAAAAAAATAGGATATATAATGGCCTGGTTCACAACCTTAAACTATGGTTGACACCAATCTATGGTTAACTCTAACCTTCAGTTAACACTAACCACAGTTCATGCTGATTGAGGCATAATTAGTAATTGTGGTTACTTGAAAATGGAAGTGAAAGCTGACTGGTAATAACTAAGGCTGAGATCCTATACAAACTTCCCTGAAATGAGCATTATTTAACACAATGTGATATACTGTTGAATAAATATGCATAGGGATTCGACTGAACAGCTGTAATCTTGTGCAAAATAAGAGTGCTGAAATCCTTTCAAAGTCACTGGGATTGGCAGCCAGATTCTGAATATGTGTACTTAATAAAACACATTGAGTTCAGCGGGACTTCCTAGAAATATGCATAAGCTCGGAAGCATGTTCTTGCTGGTGCTGCATCTTCATCTTCTTTGCCACCAAGTGAATGAGTGGGCAAAAGACAGTGACAAGGAATAGCCACTATCTCACTCACCTGCTCTCTCACTTGAAGTAGTTCCCATCTGTAGGGACCCACTTGGCATGATTTGGGTGTCTGGTGATGGCAACTGCTCCTTAGCTACAGTTGGTTATCGGTTGACACTGATGTTAGTGCATCAGGTGGTTAGGATTGGAGTCCAAAGCAAACTAATTGTAGTCAGGTTTGCATACTTATGGTGAGCTTAAAGAGGGACCAATTATGCAAACTAAATTTGCAGAAATGCTGAAAAGAGGACAGGATTCATTCCCAGAGGCTTGGGAAGGAAGCTGCACGCCCGCCAGCCATATGGTTGGCAAGGCGCAGCTGGCAGGTGTGCAGGGAAAGGGGAGGCCGCCGGCAAAACCACGCTGCTCCCCCACTCACTGGGGCGCCCCTATGGGAAAGACGCCTCTGGGAACAGATTCCCCATTTGCAGTTGCCGCAAATTTGTCGATACCTTCCAGTGTTAGTCAACTACACGTGCCAGTCGTACCGTAATTGCTGGGTATGCTAATGGGCTCATGAAAGTCAGATGTGCCTGTTCAAAGAACAGGATCTGATGAGCAATTTGCTGTGGTCACAGCAACTATGAAAGGTGTTACATTTCCCTATCATAAATGCATTAATGCTAGACGAAGAAACATGTTCAATTTCTTTAGAACTAAAATATTTCTATACTTCAGAATCATTTGTTGTCCATTCAGATTCATGTATGGAGAAAGTATTATGTTGTCCTCCATACATGAAAACTTTATTGGGTAGCATTTAAATATTGTAAATAAATAAAGAAGGGGTCTTTTTGCACTGGAGATAGATAGATAGTTAAATGGCTACAAGTTTACCATAGTTATAACAGTATAACTGACCTTCCAAATGTTGGGAACAGTATTGCTGTAGGTTTAAGACTGCGCTTGCTTATCAGAGCTGTCAATGACTTAATGATTACATAATTAGTTTTCTAAGACGCCTAATCAAGGGTAGATGTCAGTGCTTGTTCCTGCCAGCTCAACATTTAGAAGAACTGTGAGAACCTAAGCAAATGAAATAGATTTCAGTATTCTGAACTGAGCAGACGAGTGCATTCATTACAACATGAAAATAAGGCAAACACTGGGCTGGGAATGACTTTGCATTAACTTTGCAATGATAAACAGTTTCTTTTTTGCTGTTTTTTTTTAATGTGACTATAAGCTTAGCTACCCTGGATCTAACTTACCATTGATAATTTCATATTATGTGCAAACGTGAACTGAGATGTGGTGCTGATTTTTCTAAAAGGAAAATTAGGTTATAGAATTAGGTTATAGAATTTGGATCATGGGTATGGTATCAGGATGCTTAATATTTTCCCCACTTTCTCATTCTCTTTTCCATCCCCTCCCCTGCTTTTTGCAAGGTTGGAAGATGGCTTCTGTTGAATCAGAATATTGGTCTATCTAGTTCAGTATTATCAACTGTGACTGGAAGTCTCTCCCCAGGGTTTCTGATATGAGCCTCTGCCCCATTCTCCCAGGCCCTGGAACTGTCCGGGGTTGAAACTCCTCCATTCAAAGCAAGTGCTCTTACACTGAGCTGTGGCTTTCAGTCTCTCACCTCCCTTGTTGTTCGAAATGTGCCCTTTTGTGCTTAGGATGGTGGGAGGAAAGCCATGCATAGAATGCATTTTGGAATGGGGAAATTGTGGACATGGAAAGGATTGAGCTCATTGCCCCCATATTTCATCCACCATCCTTGACAATAATTAGTTTCTGCTTAGGTCATTTAGTGTTCCTACTTGATCCAATTGGTTAGTCTTTTAATACTGCTTTAGTTACCTTAAATCCTGCTAGAATGCATTACCATCCAGTCAGATTCTCTTGAGAATTGACAGTGTTAAAGTTTATTTGTCAAGTGACTTTTTAAGAGAATACTCCAAAATAAGTTACTTGTGAGATGTTAATGAAAGTGCAGGTTTGAATGGAGAAGAAGTAGGGATAAGGAATGGGTAAGGGCTGTAATCCAGCTGGTTTATTTCAAGAACATTCTAAAAGAGTAATGCTTCAATAAATAAAACCCAGGTGACAAATATCTTTGAAGTTCCTGAGCTCCTTCAGGAGGAAGGGATGGATATAAATTCAACAAATATATAAAAGTACACAGTGTTTCTCATCAGCAGTTTCAATGATAGCTTCCAAATACTTGAAACTCCTCATAGCTTAAATCTACTTGCTGTTTTGTAATCCTACAAGACTATTTTTGACCAGGCAGGAGGAAGAATATGAGTTTTTTTTTACTATATACAGTGTATTATCTTTCATTTGACTTAATCTGAGTTTTGGTGAAATATTCTAAATAGAGCAAGGCCTAGTCTGGTTGGTGAATTCTTGACATAGTTCAAAATGGTGGCATTCTTTTTTGTGTGTGTGTGGTGTTGCCCCGCACCATGGACTTACTGTACATGCTGTTCAAGATGGTGTAAATCTGTATTTGTCCTGTTAAAGCTAAAGTGGATTCCTAGAATTGAGGTATAGAATCAGATCCAGAGTATTACATACAGTTTAACTATTGTTTAGTCTGAATTTATAGCGTATATTAATATATATGCTATCCTTGAGTAACCTTCTTATGCTTTGATTTAGTGGTGATTTAGTCAGAGATAAACCAGGAATGTGTTTCTTTTTGCCATTGTTCACATCAATGGCAAGAATGTGAGTAGATACATATCATTGTTATTTATCACTTGCATTTCCCCGCTAAATCTATATACTTAATTTCCTATCATTGTTCCTATGACCATTTCACCTTGGTGATAGCCAGAATAGCTGAAATAGCTTTCTTTTAAGCTTGTTTAAGTGCGGATTTGAAACAAAGTATAGCAATCTCCGATCTTTTTGTGTTCGATTTAGCATCAAATAGTTGCTGGCAGGAGCAACAATACAGGACTAACCAGATCACTGTGTTGCAATATTGTTACCTAGAATCCTATTATATATCAGACATAAATCGTCAATTTCTAATTTGAAATTGTTTCACTGTACCAAACCTATCATTGTACATGGCTTTGTAATTATGAGATTGCTACAACAAAAAATAAAATGGTAGACCTTAACACTGATTCTTGAGTGTAATGAGTTGGGACCACAACAAAACATGGTATCCAAAATGATTTATTGTAGTCATTTTCTTCCTGGTTTACAATGCATTTTCATTATGAAAAGGATTTCATTGTCACCCTTGGCACCAAGGGGTGTTTGCATAATAAACCAAGATACTTTTACAATAGTTACAAGAGCTGCAAAGTCTGCCAATTTCAAAGGATTATTTGAGCAATGAGCTTCATGCCATCAAGCTTCATAAAACAAGCATTGTGATCATAGAAGGAAAACATGCTCAAAACATCAACTAAGATATGGACAAGCTCTTGAGTACCTTCTTGCCACTATTCAATGAATATTAGAAAAAACAATGCCTTTTATCTATTGCAGTGATGTTAGGGACTAGCAGCCCAATATATCGGCTTAAATGCAGGTGTTGTTATTTTGTAGCAGAAGCTTCAATTCTGAAAGTCACTGAATTTACATTGGGTTTCAGTTGGCTTCAGTAAATGTTGAAGTCCCAAAAATCATACATATAAAAAGCAGACATTTGAAGTAATATGCAAGCCACTTCAAGTTTAGCACAAAGAATTATTTGCAGTGTTTCAACAGCCAGGCAAACAAATGCTTAGTAAATATTTCATGAACTTGTTTCTCTGCCACAAACATTTTATGGCTGATGTGCGCAGCAATCTTGTTTATGGTGGACTATGCTTATGTAAGTGGGCAATCTTGAAGTTGTCATGAACTGAAACATCTGCTTTGTAAGTCACCACTCAACCCATGTGGGCTGAATTTGGATGCTATGGTAAACCATGGTCTGTTGTGATTAACCATTGCTTGTTCCCTTGTCCAAACCTCACAAACTTTGGTTACCTTCAGAATGGAATGTTTGGAACAAACAAACTTCTAACAAATAGGTTATGTTGGCACTGCTATGAAGTTGCTCCAGGCAGCTGGTGTGGAAATTTAAAATACATTTCCAGGTTACAAATTTTGAATCCATGTCTTCTTCTTTTTCCAAATTTTCAAAATAATAGTAACAATCATTTGAAAAATAGAACCCATTCACAGCATTGGTGAAAAATGTTGAAGAACTACAATGGGGAAAAAATGGACGAAAAACAATACCGTATTTTCGGACCATAACACGCACCTAATTTTTTAGAGGGGAAAAGGGGGAAAGCCCCGTTGGGGGGGGGTCAGCTCACAGTTGTGCAGCTTGTTTTGCAAAGGGGGAAAGCTCCAATTTTGAGGATCAGCTCAAAGTTGTTGAGCTTACTTTGCAAAGGGAAAAAATCCTGTTTTATGGGGTTCAACTCACAGTTCTGCAGCTTCTTTAGGAAAGGAAAGGGAACAATTTCTACAGTTTCCAGACAGATAACCTAATCAGCCAGTCACATGTCCCTGGGGAAACAAACAGCCTCTGTCTGCAGAACATTCAACAGTGGAGGGCAGGGCAAGGGGGCAGGCTGGGAAGGGAGCTAGCGTCCCTTATCTCCCTGATCTCTTGCAATCAGCTGTTGAGCGGCTTCCTTTAAACACCCTCTTTCCCTCTTGTTAGCCTTTAGCTCTTTCTTTTAAAAAAAAAAAGCATGATCTGCTTTTGCTCCTGGGCAATTCGGCTCCAGGGACCATGCATTCGCTCCATAACACCCACAGACACTTCCTCTTACTTTTTAGGAGGAAAAAAGTGTGTGTTATGGAGCGGAAAATACGTAATTGTAACACATATTTGGCTTGCACAACTGCACATTGGCCTGAATAATTTATTATAATGATCTAAATCTAACCTCTTCTACATTCTACTTTAACTCCACTGTCACAATCGAGGGCCCCATCATGTGTAGCTTTCAGTTCATTATGTTAAGGCAGTTTTTATCCTTGTCTACCAACTAAAATTGCAAGAATAAAATGGTAAACTTAGCGAAATACATAGGGATGCTTTAGCTATGTTATTAAGAATGTGGGCTTTATCTCTCTGGATTGGATATGGGAGAGGAGTGCAACCTTGTCAGTATTTGCACTGATTCCTCCCCCCCCCAAATACTCTTACTTTTTTCCTTCTAAAGCAGCTTCTCAAGTCCTCTTCATATAGCTGTTACGCAGTGCTTAAAACACAATGAGCATTCATTATGCCAAACTTAATCTGCAGACATTACACTTGATATAATTGCTGTCTGCCTTAATTCCTGGTTTGTCCTTTTGCAAGCATTAATTACATGTGTCAACAACAATCAGTTTAGAGGAAGATAATTGTAGGTATAGGAAAGGTTATTCATGGCAAATATGTACTTGAAATATAATATCTCCATATTATTAAAGTTTTATCTCTTTCTAGATTCTATAGT